>NC_056729.1:1241546977-1241859477 GCF_019279795.1 Protopterus annectens
TTTCTGTGGTAATTCCTCAAAAGTTTACCATGAAGGACTGCCCAAGCTTTAACCATTTGACTGACTGAATACTAAAGCAGAGCATTTCTAGTATTGTTTGTAAAAAAATAATCATTGTTGTGACACCCCTGCACTAGCCCAATAGTCAAGGAGCCTCAATCCTCACCACTGGCAACAGTGGGGAATGTACACATTGGGAGGATGACAAGTACACACACACACACACACACACACACACACACACACACACACACACACACACACACACACACACACACACACACACACACACACACACACACACACACACACACACACACACACACACACACACACACACACGGTAAAGTGCATTTCCCCTTAAGAGCACACAGAGATCACAGTCAGTCTGGGGCTGGTTTCTCCCCCTTTCTCCAGATCCTCAATAAGACTCCCCACTGGCACAGCTATAGGGTTGAGATCTCAGCTGCATGGCCAAGCCAAAACCTCCACCATTATCTCTGCCCAACCAGTGCTTCATCTCCCTGTCCAAGTAGCTCACATACACACACACACACACACACACACACTCTCACACACACACACACACACACACACACACACACACACACACACACACACACACACACACACACACACACACACACACACACACACACACACACACACTTTGAAATTTGATTTACATGCAAGCACACACATACCTGGGGAAGGCTGGCACCGGTTTACTAGCTATGCCCCCATCTTTCCAGACTATAAGGTAGTTTCAGCTGCCATCAGACAACTCTTATCTGCTACTCTAGGCCCTTAACAAAGGGTGACCAATCCTACTGTGTAATGTTACTATTATCCAAATGGTACTCTGACCATGAGCAAGGCTATGTAGGAGTGGCCTGTACAGTGTCATCAAATACATATGCAGGTACTGTAAGAGCTTAAATATGTCTCACAGATATCAGCCACAAAAATAGGTTTAAATATATTTAATAATAAATAATAAAAGAACAAAACAATACTCAGTAACTCAACACAGTAACTTCAAAATCACAAGAAATATTTAAAGCAACATTGCAGGACACTCTCAAATAAATAAAGAAAACATCTAAGCTATACTTTACTATATTCCTATCTGAATCTAAAAGAGTTAGCATGCCCTAAAAACTTTGTTACAACAATAACATGCAGGCAGAAGTGTAGAAGGTGGTGATGAGTGGATGTTTCCAGGTCAAAGAGAGAATACAAAATGCACAGCCTCTCTCTGAGAGAGTTCTTAAATTAATATCAAATATTACTGCTGGGTTAGCTTGAATGATGTCACTTTTTGTCACCTGATGTTCAGTTCCCGAGCTAAACCCCCTTTGTCAGTGACCAACAGAATTTTGGCATCTCCCTGTGAGAAATACATATCTCTCAGAATTTTGCAGATCCTGGCAGTCATAAAACAATAAAACACTTCTGCATCTCAAACCTAGTAATTATTTCTCTTTCAAGACAATATAACAAACTTCTAGCTCTAGACATTGTGTCTGCTACAGCACTGAAACTAAGTGATTACAATTATAGCACAATCGTATAACAATTTAATTTCAACTTATTTTCTTGAAGTTTTGCAAGTTAACTTTTTATGTTCCAGTTGCCACTGTTAAAAATATATATGTTTACACAGCTACAATAGTTTATATACATTTTTATTCAAAGCCAGCAGGGCATGCTGTGGTTACATTTTAGCTCAGTACATAAGACACAGTTCTGTATAAATCATATCAATATTCACAAATTACATAGAATTATTTACAAAATGCCAGATAACTGGGCTGGCAGTGTGACATTTCTTCCCCCACAAAAAATTCAAGCTAGTTTTTCAAGTGACCCTTTAGAAACATTGTTTGAGAAGGTTGACTATCTGGGAATACCTCACCCCATTCCCTGTCTTGACAGCCCATCTGTGTTGGGATTACTAACCCCACTGTGGTGTTGCACTGTCATATAATATGCCTGCAACCCTTGGCTCCACCATAATAACTTGGCATTTTGCTGGCTGGCTTGATGTGGCCAAGTTAAGGGACTGTGGCCTGTAACTACAGTGAATTCCCTTCCATACAGATAAGGCTGAAGTTTCTGCAGTGCCCACACTATGGCTAGACATTGCTTTCTACAGCTACATAGCATTCCTCCCTGGATTGAAGCCTATGACTGAGATGTACCACTGGGTGTCTTCTCCCTCTGAGAAAACCTGGCTAAGTACAACCCCCCCCCCATGGTTTGAAGCATTCAATTGCACAAAAAATTCTTTGCTGTAATCAGGACTGGCTATCACAGGGGGTCCTACCAAAGCTCCTTTAAGCTTCTGGAATGCCTGCTCACATGCTGCGGTCCACACCACCTTATCTGGCCTGTTTTTTCTTGTCAGGTCTGTGAGAGGAGCAGCTATGGTGTTATAATTGGGGACAAACATTCTGTAGTACTCTGCTGTCCCTAAGAATGCCCTCACCTGCTTATTGGTAACAGGGGCAGGCCATGCCTGAATGGCTTCCACTGTGGCAGGTTCTGGCCTGATCTTACCACTCCCCACTCTATGTCCCAGGTAGGAGGCCTTTGCCATACCCACCTGACATTTGCTGGGCTTAATGGTCAACCCTGCAATCCGTAGTCTGCTCAGCACTTCCCTGACATGCTGAAGGTGCTCTTGCCAGGAATGGCTATAGGTGGCAATATCATCTAGGTAAGCAAGGGCAAAATCTCCTGCTCCTGCTAGAATATGATCTACCAGCCTTTGGAAAATCACTGAGCATTTATCATCCCAAAGTGCATCTTTGTGAATTTATACTAGCTAAAATGAGTCAAAAAGGCTGACCTCTCTCTAACACTGGGAGTCAAGGCCACCTACCAGTAACCCTTGGTAAGATTAATAGTGGTAAGATACTTAGCCTCACCCAGCTGCAGTAGGGCTTCATTTGTCCTAGGCATGGGATAAGCATCTGACTCTGTGTAACTATTTAATTTCCTGTAGTCCACAAAGAACCCTGTGCTGCTGTCATTATTTGGTACCAGCACCATTGGGGAGGCCCAGAGACTGCTGGACTCCTGGATTACCCCTAGTTCCAACATTTCCTGTATCTCCTCCCTCATAGTCTGTTTGACTCTCTCAGGCACCATGTAAGGTGCCTGCTTAATAGGCGTTTGGAGTCCTGTATCCACATGGTGCTGGACCAGGTGGGTGCACCCTGGTTTCTCAGTGAACATGTCCCCAAACTGTTGTAACACTGCTTGGATTTCTCGAACTTGGGTAGGGGATAACTGCTGGGACGTTGCTACCTCTTCCACTGAGGTGTTGGTTCGAGCTTCACTTAGAAGATCAGTCAGCAGATCCCGCTGAGACTCCTCCTGCCATCCACTGCAGATACTCAGCACAAGGGCCTCTCTATCATGGCAAGGTTTCATCATATTAACATGGTACAATCTGTGCCCCTGCTTCCTGCCTAGCAGTTCTACCATGTAGTTAACATGACTGACCTTCCTTACCACTGTATAGGGTCCCTCTCAAGTTGCCTGCAGCTTGTTGTGTTTAACAGGAATGAGAAACATAACCTGCTGCCCTACAGCATACACTCTAGCTCGAGCATTGCTGTCATACCAGATCTTTTCTGCTGTTGGGTTTCTGCCAGGGTATCCTGGGCCAAGGCTATGAGTTCCCTAATCCTTGTCCTGAGGTTTAGGACATATACTACAACAGATTCCTTGTGGGATTCAAACTCACCCTCCCACTCATCTGAAATCAAATCTAGGGTCCCCTCACCCTATGCCCATACAGCATCTCAAAGGGTGAAAAACCTGTGGATTCCTGGGGAACCTCTCTGTAAGCAAACAGATGAGGCAAATATTTGTTTCACTCCCTCCTGAACTGGTCTGCAAATGCCCATAACATCACCTTGAGTGTAGAGTTTAACCTCTCAACAAGATCATTAGTTTGGGAATGGTAGGGGGTGGTCTTTATGTGCTTTACCCCACAGTATTTCTACAGACAAGTCAGCAGGTCTGACATGAAATTGGCACCTCTGTCAGTCAGTATTTCTTTTGGAAAACCTACCCTGCTGAAAATATCTAACAAAGCATTTGTCACCTTTTCTGTCTCATTGGAGGACAGAACCACCACCTCATGGTATCTGGTAGCATAATCTACTACTAGTAGGGTATACATTTTCCCTGTGGAACTTGGGGTACTCAGAGGCCCCACAAAATACATAGCTACCCTCTGAAATGACCCCTCAGTCACAGGGAAAGGCATCAAAGGAGCCTTCACCTTGTCTTCTGCCTTACCTACCTTTTGGCACAGCTCACAGGTCTTGCAGTACTCCAAGCAGTGTTACATCTCTAGAAATCTCAGGCCAATACAAGTTCTGCATAATACGTCTCTTTGTACACTTTATGCCCATATGACCTGCAAAGGGAATATCATGGGCTATGGCTAGGAGTGCCAGATGGTAGGCACTGGGCATTACCAACTGCTGTATTCTCTCAACCTCTAGCCCTCCCTCAGGGGTCCACTCTCTATACAGTAACCCTTTGTCCCAGTATGCAGATTGCCCTTTCCCTTGAGAATCAGATGTCTCACTGGCTATCTCCCTCAGACCTTGTAATGTAGGGTTTGAGAGCTGAGACTGTCTCAAATCTCTCTTTGTAACCCTTCCCAGCTCCCCTTCCACAGGAAGTGTGGTATCCTCTGACAGCAGTGCCTCACTGCCAGTCTGGGTACTACTACTCACCTCTGCCCTTGCAGTCACTCTGCCAAGGGGAACATCAGTACCCACCAGCAGCTGTGGCTCACCTTCAGTCACACTGCTACAGTGATGTAACCACCTCACCAGCCCTGGCTGCAAGTGTGTGGTCTGTCTGGGTCTCCCCCAGGCTACCAAACCCACATGCTTGTCTCCAAGCCTGACTGCATGTAACTGCAGGAACACAGGATACTGCATTATCAAAAGCATTCCCTATCAGGACATCTACAGGGATATCCTCAAACACACCAACTTGCTGGCTTTCTTTCCCACCCTCCCCGTCAAGTTAATCCTAGCCAAAGGTATTTGGAATGGGGTCCCTCCTAAAGTTCTGACTGCAGTAGACTGCCCAAAGCAAGTAGTGCTCCTCTTTAACCTTTGCAGGATTCACAATGGTTAGGTCAGTGGATGTGTCTGTCTTAGGAGTGGCCTGTCTTCCATCCAATAAGATAGGATATAACCTTTTGTGTTAGTTTAGTACCCTTGCTGTCTCGAGACAACTTACTGCTGGCATTGTGCATCTACATGCTACATGGCCCCACTGGTTGCATTTAAAACATTTAATGCTTGGTCCTGGATGTGTACATGGACTAGTGGCTTCCCCTGCTACTGGTGGACTCTGTTGGGGTGGTCTAGGCTGCCCACCATGGGTATCCTTTTCCTTTGCAGTGATGCTCTGCTTACTAGGTATAGGTCTCCCTTCTTCCTCAACTCATCTGCAGTATTGCATTGCCTATCAGCTAACCATATTCTCATGTCCTCAGGCAAATTGCTGAGGGCTTGTTCCCTCACCAAAAGGTCTTCAAAAGTGGTGACCTGACATCCACTCACCCACCCATGAAAATAAGTACTTAGTTCAGCAACATATTCACACACACTTTCATCTGCCTTGTGTCTATGCTCACAAAACTAGGTGTTAACTTAAGAAATTCTAAAAGACAATTCTTCACCATATTATAATTTAAGCACTCAGTATCTGACAATTTAAAAATAGCAGTTACAGCTTTATCATGGAGTAAGAGGGTCAGGAAATGGACCCAGAGCCCTTGGTCAACATTATACTGTTTACATACCCTTTCAAAATATGAGTGAAGCTATCAAAATTATCACCGTCTGTAAATTGTGGAAATCATTTACTGATCTTTGTTGCTTCTGGGCTTCAGTTGCTCCCTTCCCCATTACCTCCATGACTTTGGCAGAGTCAACATCTCCTTTTCATGTTGTCTCTGCCTCTGATTCTCTTCAGCTACCAGACGTCACAGTTTCTCATTTTCCTCAGCCACTAGATGTCTCAGTCTCTCTGCTGCTTCTATTGACAAACCTTGGCCTCTAGCTCAAGTCTCTTTAACTACAGATGGATTTTTATGTCCTCTGTGTAAAGGTTAAACTGTCCATTTTCTGAGAGTTGTACATTTCCAAGGCCAGCCTATTTGTCCTCCTTGATTGCTGGTCTGCAATGCAACTGTGCCCAAAGCTACAATAATTTCTGCCTTAGTCAGGTCAGCATGCACCAGTCCTTTTGCCTGGCACAACTCAGCCAACTGGGTCCTTTCTCAGCTTGCCATACTCCTCTGCTGACATGCTTGCCTGCTGTCCCTGACTAACTAAGCTAACAAAAATATAAAACAATTGTGATAGGAAACTCTGAATGCTCACTGCATGGCTGATTGAGAGTACAAACACCTTCAGTGACCACTGTACACAGGCTACAGGAATTCAATATTCACAACACTACAAGCCATTTAATATGTGATGCCCCTGCACTGGCCCATTAGTCAAGGACCATCAGTCCTTACCACTGGCAACAGTGGGGAACATACACACTGGGATGATGACAAGTACATACACAGTAAAGTGCAATTTCTCTTAAGAGCACACAAAGATCACAGTCAGTCTGGGGCTGGTTTCTCCCTCTTTCTCCAGATCCCCAATAAGACTCCCCACTGGCACAGCTATGAAGTTGAGATCTCAGCTGAGTGGCCAAGCCAAAACCTCCAACACCCTCTCTGTCCAACCAGTGCTTCGTGTCCCTGCCCAAGTAGCTGACACACACACACACACACACACACACACACACACACACATCTGGTGGAGGCTAGCACAGGTTTACTAGCTATACACCTATATAGGCCTGGACTATAAGGTAGTTCCAGCTGCCACAACCAACTCTTATCAGCGACTCTAGGCCCTTAACAAAGGGTGTCCAATCTTACTGTGTAATGTTACTATTATCCAAATGATAGTCTGACTATGAACAAGGCTATTTAGGAGTGGCCTGTACAGTGTCACCAAATAGATATGTAAGTACTCTAAGAGCTTAAATATGTCTCACAGATATCAACCACAAAGATGGGTTTAAATATATTTAATAATAAATGATCAAAGAACAAGACAATACTCAGTAACTCAACACAGTAACTTCGGAATTCAAAATCACAGGAAATATTTAAAACAACATTGAAGAACAGAAAACAAAACAAAGATATCAAATGGGTAAAACTGGTAAATAAAATAAAAAACAGACGAGAAATCCACTTTGCAGCTTAATAAAGTGCTCTTAAAAAAATGAAGCGCTTTCACCATAAGTAAATGGCTTCTTCAGAGTTAATAAGAGCCATACAGCATTCGTTCATTTATACAACCAGAACATTTCTTTCAGCCAATCGCTTCTCCCTTCACATAAATAATTAATTGAATTATATTGTTTATCCTTAAACTGGCCTCCTTATTATGAAAAATATGTATGTGTGTGTGTGTGTGTGTGTGTGTGTGTGTGTGTGTGTGTGTGTGTGTGTGTGTGTGTGTATATATATATATATATATATATATATATATATATATGTGTATATATATATATATATATATATATATATATATATATATATATATATATGTATATATATATATATATATATATATATATATATATATATACATGCAATCCAAACAAACCACATATAAAAAATGTATCACAAATAACAAATTGGACCACACTCATAAAAAAATAAAACACAATAATACATTTTGCAAACTACCATAAAATGAAAATCCATTCAGTAAAATATCAAAACTTTAATATTATATGTGTTTTGATATTACATCTCTTGCACTTCATTGGCCCTTTGTTTCAACACTGGCATTAAAGATATGTTGTCATTCAAGCCAGGTGAACAGGTTGCATTTAAAATAATTTGCCATTTGTATTCTAGTTTTTCTACTCTAAGTTTGTCATCAACCCCTCTTTCATTTGGAATTACCCTATCAACCACAAAAAAAATGAATTTCTTAAAACTTAAACTTGTAATGCTATGTATATATATATATATATATATATATATATATATATATATATATATATATATATATAGAGCATTATGGGTATCTCTGTTCTTAATAGTCCAAAGATGCTCTGTTATTCTGTCTTTCAATCTTCATATCGTTTTTCCTACATAAAACCCTGGGCAGGTGGTACAAGTAGCTAAATGCACCAGCATATTGGTATTACAACTACATTTGCCTGGGCATGGTATCACTCTATTGTAACCAAATGCTGTCACATAAGGGCCATCGTTAATGAACTTACAATATCAACATTCTCCACAGTTATACATTTTTGAACATGTAAATTTAGAGCTTGGCATTTCCAGAGTACTTATAATGTTTCTTCCTTTACAAAAAACTGCCGTTGATGTCCATCCTAATCTGTTCTTCATTTCAGTATCAAAACATGTGTCCCATGTCCTCCTAACAATTTCTAATATTTCTGGTGTTTGATGATTGTATCTCAAAACCAAGGTCTTAGAGTTGCAAGATTTAACTTTATTTTGGGGGCATTGTTTGCCTCCCCATAAAATAGGAGAAAATGAGGTGGTTCTTCTCCTTAACACTTCATTACATACCTTAATAAGTAACTTCAAAGGATAACATCTATCCGAAAACATACCTATCAAAGTAAATATTTCTTGCTTGTAAGTATGGTTGTCACTGATTAATGGTGACAACCTCACCATTTGGCCCTTGATTATACTTTTTTGTTGATGGAATGGGTGACAGCTTTGGTAGTGAAGTAAGGAATTACTATATGTTTCTTTTCTAAAGATGTTACTTTGCATGCCTTCAGGTGTTTTGATAAGTGTAACGTCCAAAATGTCTATCATCTCTCTTTTCCATTTGCTAGTAAATCTAAGGAAGGGTGTAGTGGTGATTAAATAATCCACAAACTGTTCTGCTTCTTGTTCATTGCTCCTCCACAAGATCAGTATGTCTTCTAGAAAATAGTTGTAAGAAACTATTTTGTCTTTAAAATATGATTGAAATACAAATGTTTCTTCCCAGTGGAGGAGTCCTAAATTAGCAAATCCAGGGGCACATTTTGCTCCCATCTCAACCCCCGGAAATCTGATGATATATTTCACCCTCAAAGCTCAAGTAATTATTTTCTAGCACTAATTCCATAAAAGCTACTAGGATGTTAAGCTTTAATCCACACAACTGCTTACTTTTCAGTAGACTTTCCCTAAAGTATTTTATACTCTCATCGTGTAGAATAACTGAAAAGAGGTTTACCACATTAGTGGTAAGAAAGGACCAATTATTGTCCTTCCTATTTAGGGTGCGCAAATGCTCAAGACAATGCCAAGAGTCTTTTAATATATGTTCAACCCCAGTCACCACCTGCTGTATTCTCCTATCCACATAAGCTGCCATAGCTTCAGTTTTTTAACCTTTTGCTGTCACTATGGGCCTAAATGGGGGGGGGGGTTCTAAAATTTTGTGGATTTTGGGAATACCAAATACAACAGGTGTGACTGGGTGTTCAACATTGAGAAAGTTGAATTCACTTTCATGTATTGCCGCTTGAAATAAAGCATCTAAAAGAAACAAATCTATTTTGTGATAGGCGATATTCAACTCATTTAGAGACCCTCTGATATATAGTGATGCCACCTAGAATTTCTTGCATTTTAGCAGCATAATCAGATTGGGACATAATGACAACCCCACCCCCTTTGTCAGGCTTCATTATCCTTACCTTACCATTGTTGGCTAATTCTAATAGTGCTTTTCTTTCCTCGATACTGAGATTGTCGTGGTGAACAATACTATCTTTTTTCCTTATTAGATTTCTAATTTCATTAACACACAGTTTTTCAAATATTAATACATCTTTGTGTGTTGGTGGAATAAATGTACTCTTTCTTGTTAGGATCTGTGGGCAGCAAACTTTTTTCATCTTTCTGGTCATTGAAAAATAATGTCAGATTCAACTGTCTTGTGAATAATTTCAAACTAGTATACACATCTACAATATTTAAATTAAATGTAGGGACAAAGGTAAAAAAATACCTTTACACAGTGAATTGTGATGCACATCTTTAATTTCTAAGGCACTGAAATTATAAATTGTAAAACCAGCTTTTTTGCTGATATTAACAACAGCCATTTCATTCACAGCTTCATAATACAAAAGTGAGTTTTCTAACACACAATCTAAGTCCTCAGCCCTAGAATGGCTAACACAGTTTATTCAATGTCACAATCTGTTGTTGTTCAACCACTGTTGTTTCCTGCTGTGAAAATTGTTCTTTATTTGTTGTTGCTGCTGTTGTGCCCCATTTTGTTGATTTACTTGATCCCCTCACCTCCTGTTCATCAAACATTGCGATCTCCTCAATTGTGGAGACTGGTCTAAAAAATGTTGTTCATCAAGATATTCATGCGTACTGTCATTAAAATTGTCCATACCCCTTCCAGGGCTGTCCCTGTTAAATTGTTCGCCTTTTTTCACATTAGAGTTGTTAACATTAGTCTTAGATGCACCAATTGGGTATGCTAAATTGTTTTTATATTCATCAATGTCTCCTGTAAATTTTTTAATCTTTGTTTTAACATTTTTGTTAAAAAATTGGTCTAAATTATTTAATGCAGTACGATAGTTGTTGGTGTATTGAAAAAACAACAAGTTATTGATTATACTCTCATTTAAATAAATGATCTCTTTTTCTAATAAAGCCAACTTACTCTGATTGTTTTTAACCAATATGTCCAACATCACTAGGCCAGTATTGTTGAATAAGTCCACTAACTGATTAAATGCCAGGGTTCTGCTGTCTATTCCCATCGAGAGTTTCCAAATTCTGAGGCCTCTAGGTACCTGTTTCAATGCTAGAGACTTTTTAAGATATGCATTGTTTAGTTGTAGGCCCCTGTATTTCCGACAAACACCTTCAAACTGATCAATCTGCTTTTTTAAGGATAAAGACTCCCTTCTCTCCTCATTCAAATCTGAGAAGTTTAGCTCCAGCATCCATAGCCATTGCTGAATGTCTTTAACCTCAGGTTGGGCTGTATCACCCTCTGCATTTAAGTTGTTAACCTCTTCCAACACTTGTGGTGAGTAGAGAGTGAACAGCTCAACCTGAGAGTCTGTTAATGTAGCTCACAGTGCCCTTCTAGCCTCCTTCTGAGTCAGAAAAGCCATTAGTCTCTGCACGGAAGCAGTTAACTCAGATACAACCACTTCCATCTCTAATAATACTCTGCACGAGTATATGCAAGTGGATAACCAGCCATTCAATGCATAAGCACAGAAAACAAAACAAAGATACCCATTTGTACAACATTGCAGGACAGTGTCAAATAAATAAAGAGAACATCTAAGTTATACTTTAATTTATTCCTATCTGAACCTAAAAGAGTTACTATGACCTAAAAATGTACTTACAGCAACAGCACACAGGCAGAAGTACAGAAGGTGGTGATGAGTGGATGTTTCCAGGTCAAAGACAAAATACAAAATGCACAGTCTGTCTCTGAGAGAGTTCTTAAATTAATATCAAATATTACTGCTGGGTTAGCTTGGATGACATCACTTTTTGTCACCTGACTTTCACAATTTAATTTCAACTTATTTTCTTGAAGTTTAGCAAGTTAACCTTCCCAAGCTAAACCCCCTTTGTCAGAGACTAAAAGAATTTTAGCATTTCTCTATGAGAAATACATATCTCTCAGAAGTTTGCAGATCCTGGCAGTCATAAAACAATCAAACACTTCTGCATCTCAAACCTAGCAATTACTTCTCTTTCAAGACAATACAAAAAACTTCTAGCTCTAGACATTGTGTCTGCCACTGCACTGAAACTGAGACATAACATTTATAGCACAATCGAAAAACAATTTAATTTCAACTTATTTTCTTGAAGTTTTGCAAGTTAACCTTTTATGCTCGTGTTGCCATTGTTAAAATATATACATTTTCAAAGCTACAATAATGTATATGCATTTCTGTTCTAAGGCAGCAGGGTATGCTCTGGTTACATTTTAGCTCAGTACATAACATACAGTTTTTTATAAATCATATCAATATTCACAAATGACATAGAATTATTTACAAAATTCCAGATAGCTGGGCTGGCAATGTGAAAATTATCATTACCTGTCAGGAACCCCAGTAAATGAAGAATGCCTTTGTCAATGGACAGTTCTGTCCAAAAAGCTGACTTTGCACACTGACCCAAAAAGCATTCATCAAGGCAAACCAGTATATTGGTAATGTCATACTACACATAAAAAAAAAATCTTAATGTATTGACATCTACCATCATTCATTTTGCATTTTGCTTAACATTTTCTCATTATATGACAGTTTCATTGGTTAGACTGATGCCCTAAAATATATCCACAGCCAATGTTCTGTGTTTGCATATTTGAGAATACTTGAAGTCTTACAATCCAGATATGCTGGTTGCAGTCAGAAAATGTGCAACTGTATTTCTTGATGACCATGCATAAGAACAGTAGCTTATTCTTGAGACATTATCCTAATGAGTATATTGAAAACTCTTGTAAAATTAGTTTCACCTGTCTCATTTGTGAGTTTGCATGCCCTTTTGTCAAATTATCTCTGTAACTTTCCCATTCCTCAATATGCTAAACTATACTTTACTAAGTTTTGCATTCCTCTAAATGCTGACCTGTGCTTTACACATAAATCTTTTTTTTGTCCATGGTCTTACAAATGCTACTGGAGTAATTTCTTATTTTCAGAAATACAACATTTTATATTTTCTTATCCTGAAATGTGACTGAGCAGATTAACTGTAAAATCAAACTTTGAAAAGGATACTGTTAGTAACATTGAATATGTGATAGTGTGTATTATGGCTAGGCAGATCATGGGAAACTGCATCAAAATTGTGTAACTTCACCCTGCAGATCCAAAGATAAATTTACTCTTAATTGTTTTTACTGTTTTCAATATTATGTTGTATAATTCACAGTTATTTTGTTAAAACATATTAAATGAACATCAATGGCCATATTCAGGCAGACATCTTTAAACCTAAATATACATTCAGATTTAAAAAAATAATGAACCAATACTGAAACACGACTATAATATTGCTGAATGAAACAGCTGACTGTAGTAAAATTAGCAAAAAGTTTAATGTAGTGTGTAAGCGCTTTCGTGAACAAGTCACTTCATCAGACATCTGTAGATTCCCACACACAATTTATACTCAATAAAAATTCAAAACAGCCAATCACAATTGTCATCTAATTAAATTATTAATATATATTCAGATTTCAAAAAATAATGAACCAGTACTGAAACATGACTGTAATATTGCTGATTGAAACAGCTCACTGTAGTAAAACTAGCAAAAAGTTTAATGTAGTGTGTAAGCGCTTTCGTGAACAAGTCACTTCATCAGACATCTGAACATTCCCACACACAATTTATACTCAATAAAAATTCAAAACAGCCAATCACAAGTGTCATCTAATTAAATTATTAATATACAAAAATAAAAATATATATAATATATAATATAGCCCAACTGACATGTTGTTGTCTTTCGGCTTTTCCTGGTTAGGGGTCGCCACAGCGGAACTCCGGTCCGCTAATGATTGGCAGTAGATTTTCATGAATGTTGAGGTGTCAGCTCAACGTTCAACCTTCAGTGAAGGCATGCCCATTTACGCATGTCTTTCGAACACCCACCCAACTGCAGGGAGGACATGCAGACTCCACACAGAAGGCACTCCCCACACTCCAGCCGAAAATTGAATGGGAGAACCTCTTACAGTGATGCAACAACATTACCGCTGCACCGCCGCGGCTGTCATATAATAGTAAAATACAAGATATCCATATTAACATTTGGCTCTCCCCGTGCACTTTAACATTCATGTCTTTAAAGTTGGCTTTAAGGATAAATAATCATTCGAGCCAGTACCCTGATGGGATGTAAGTGTAAGTATCCATTTTAACTCATGCTCTTCCAGAACATTCACCAAATCACCCATACATTCATTGTCATAGATGGTATCTATAACCATAAACCTAAATCGATGGGCATCTCCTTCTGCTAATACGTGCTTAGCTACAGCACTAAATGTCTGCCCCCTATGTATACAGTACAGTTGATCCCATATCCTTTAATTCAACTTTTTGTTAGTTTTTCCAACATAAAACATAAAATGCACGACATAACATGCATGGAGCCAAATATACTAAATTCTTACTATTACAGTCTGCTTGTATATTAAACCGGAATAACCTTCCTGTATCCGGATGCTCAAACACATTTCTAGTGTCTATATATTCATGATAGGCACATTTATAGCATTTTCTAGTGCCCATTTTACTACTCAGCAAAGGAATCTTCCTAGTTTCATGGCCTTTAGGATAACAAAGTAGCCTCTTTAATGAGGCATTGTTCTGATAATAAAATTTGGGATGTTTCCCCACAATGAGCAATATTTTAGGATCACTCCCTAATGTATTCCAGTTCTTATTTATAATATGTCTAATAGCTGTTGAGTCAGAACTATATACTAATGGTACAAATAAATGATCTCATCTTATTCTAGGGACAATATACATTTCAGCTTTAGCTGAAAAATATGGTCTCCCTTTTCTTTTACGTTCATTCTGGATCTTAAACATAGCATCAGATATTTCATGGGACTTGTATCCTCTGTTTTTAAATCTCCATCCCAAGTCTGCAACATCATGGGAAAAATCACTCTCTTTGACGTCCAGTCTAGAAGTACATAGGAACTGTGCATTAACAACATTGCTAAAAACATGTTGAGGGTGCATACTAGACTTATGCAATATAGAAAATCTATGGCAATCTTTCCTAAATAATTTAGTGTAAAGCTGTCCATCATTTCCTCTACAAATCCTTACATCCAAAAAATCAATTTCCTTATTAGAACTATTAGAGGAAAAGGACAAAAAGGGAGAGCTCTGTTCAATAAAATCTAAAAACTGGGTTAGATATTTATGAGAACCCTTCCATAAAATAAATATATTGTCCACAAATTGACAATATATAATAATATTACTATTAAATTTAGAGGGAAAAATCACACTAGTTTCCCATTGTGCCATAACCATGTTGGCGTAGATATTGGCAAAAAATGTGCCCATAGCTACGCCAGCACATTGCAGATGGTAATAACTATTAAAGAAAAAAAGCATTATAATCCAATACACACTCCATCAAAAAACCTAATAACTCTATGAAATCATGATTGTATGTGCTATATGTATTCAAAAAAGATTTTGTCATAATAATACCCTCATCCCTTGGAATGACTGTAAATAGTGACTTAACATCAATTGTCAACATACAATAATTAATGTAGAGTGGTATTACACTTGTAGAATCACATAATTCTTGACAAAACTGTTTTGTATCATTCAATACATATTCATATCCCTTTAAGGCTTCACTCAAAAAACTTTCTAAATAAATAGATGCAGGTTCGGTTATCCAATCTGTGCCTGCAACAATAGGATGAAATGGAGGGTCAAAGGGATGTTTATGTATTTTTGGTAACCCTTGTAAACAGGGAATCATGGGTGCTTCAACCCTTAAATATTCAATGATATCTTTAGTAATTTGTCCACGATTAAAACAACTGAAAATAGGGTCCCTGTCAGATGAATGAAAAATTAAAATCTCAAGTGCTGAAAACATCGAAAATGTGTGTTTTGTGAGATCACAAAACAGTGAAGATCGGGAAATTTGCCCTTTCCTCATTGTAGTGCGATCTCGGAGTTGGTATATCTAATTAGTAGGGGGTGTGGGGGGCGCAACCCCCCCACAATAAAGGTTTCAATATTATGGATTTTCGGTGTTTCCAGCGCTTGAGATTTTAATCTTTCATTGTTATGACATTGACCCTAAATATAGCTGTATTATAATCCTGAATACAATTGTTTACTACAGCACACATAATAACTTTATAATTCATCCTATCTTACAACATTTTCTCCATAGACTTTAAATAAAATCCTGCATTCATAATAACAATTGATCCACCCGTGTCTGCTAGGCAAATCACGATGTTCTTATCTTGCTTCAGCTCTCTCAAAGCATGTTGTTCATTTAGTGTCATATTATAAAATCTGTCATGCTTTCCACTCACATTACTAAATGAGTCCTACATTTCTTTCCCACAAACATGCAAGAAGGCATCTACCAACAGAATATTGTGTATTGTATAAATACACATTTTTTTTAAAAACCTGTATAGCAGAATTCACATTATCCTTACTAAACATAAGTAAGTAATTGTTTACTTATCTCCGTACAACATCCTTATATTGGAAATTCTTTTCTTTAAAAAGAATTTTCAGTATAAGGATGTTGTACGGAGATATGTAAAGCATTAAGCACTGAGGAGCAAAGAAAATCACTTCCTTGATGTTGCTATTCTTTAAGTCCCTTTAGTAGTTGAAATATGGTTCATGGCACAGAAAGTCTGTGTTGAGATAAATAGCTAGTGTCTGCACATTTGTCTTTAAGTAATAGATTTTGAATAATTATGCCCTTTAGGAAGTTCTCACCAAGAGGAACTGATGACTTCTATATGTGCCTTTGCTATTAATAATGGGAAAATGAACACTGGAATAGCAACATGGGCTAATGGGAGAACAGCTGTTCTAGCTTGGTATGTATCTATTTCACTAAGAAGCAGATTTTGCTTGTACGGCCATACCACCTTGAATGCGCCCAATCTTGTCTGGTCTCAGAAGCTAAGCAGGGTTGGGCCTGGTTAGTACTTGGATGAGAGACTGTCTGCGAATACTAGAAGCTGAACCAGTAACCCCATGGAGTTTGTTCTTATCAGCACAAGAAGTCAGTTTCCACTATGTCTTTATGCTCTTCATTTTGCTTGACAGTTTGAAACAAGATAATTTAATTAATTACTGTCTCAGCAATGGAATTAGAACTACTAGATGTTTTGTAAAGTTTCATTTAAAAAGGACTGATGTTTTTATACAAGCCCTAAGTAAGTGGTATAAACCCAAAGTATTTACTGGGGAAAAAAGAACTGAAGTAACATCAACATTGATTAGTGCTGACAAGACTGCCTTAGCCTGGTATGAGCTGTTTTTTCAAGGAAATTGTCTTTATTTGGCAATTTGGAGGTGCGTTTCCTTTAAGGTCTTTGAATTGCTGTGAACTCATTGCTTTGAAAAAAGGTGTTGGCTTGGATTTAGCCACATGATTGGTGTTTCATTCATTTATCTTAGCCCTGTGGAACCTGATTCTTTATAATCCGAGGAAGGCTTTTAGCCGAAAGCACTTATCATATACAAATCAACAAGGGCTTTGTTTTATTGCTTCACATCTAATATTAAGTCTTAACAATTAAAGTTTTTATTTTATTCTGAAGAGCATACTTTTTAGTAGCCTGTGGTGGTGTGTTTCACTTTTTGCACAGAGTTTGGTGGATGAGGAGGAATGTCTTGGAGAGGGGGGTGGGTCTTTCCAGTACCATTTGTTACCCTCCTGAACTGCTTTGACACACATAGTTTCAAGACAATCTGATGAGAAAGGGAAAGATTGATAACCAGTCTCTGGGACAAATTTAAGAAAGTGGTAGGAATGGGAGGGGATGCTGAAGTAAATCTGAAGTGGAGAACTATCCCTTTCTCTGAAAGGATTGCTGATTTTAATTTGATGCTTGCTGCCTATTTTTCTTAGGGGCTCTACTTACCAGAAACTTGATAGATCATCTTGTTTTCTTTGTTTTAAAAAAGAACAAAATAATTTAGTAGATTTAAGGGATGAGGGCTAAAAAAATCTCACTAACCTCTTGAGTCAATTTCTTCCATCAAACGGTTTGAATACCTGAGTAGCTGGGGACCAAAGAAAACCTCCTTATCTAAAGGATAATTCAAAATCTCAGATTTCACCTCCATTGAAAACTTCTGATTACATACAAAGGCAAAATGTCTCACCACAGTAGCAGTAGCTGCAGCCCTGGAAACAGAATCAGCTCAATCATACACACACTACTTAAGTAATGTTTAGACATTATATAGAGTAACAATGATAGGATTCAGGAAGTACATGACAGCTTTGGGAAGAGAATTGTATTTTTCTTCTATTTTAGCCTTTAAAATTTTGAACCATCAGATTCTTATGTTGAAGTACATTCTGGCTTGTGTTGATAAAGTGAAAGAACAGTTCCACAGTCTGTTAACAGAAGCCAGCATGTACTTCAGCATATGAATTCTCTTCCCAAACCTGTCAAAGTCTTTATCACCCTTATTAAAGGTAGAAAGATTAGCATAGGCAAAAATACTTGTTCACAGCTGGAGAAGAAATAGAAATAGCCAATGGGCAAGACCTAAGATTAGAAATCAAATATGTTATACCGAGGAACTTTATATAGTCTCTCTGCCTTTTTAGGGACAGAAGATTGACTCTCAAGATGATTGCAAGCTACAAGCATCCTCCAAGGGTGGCATAATAGGAGGAGTAGAAGTAAAGTGTGTCATGTGTACTGACAGCATGGTACAATATCTCCTTAAAGAAAAGGGAATATATACCTGTTCCTACTGAAATAAATGTAATCTAGAAGGTCTCCGAGTGTGTCATATACACCTGCAACATGTTACAATATCTCCTTAAAGAAAAGGGAATATATACCTGTTCCTACTGAAATAAATGTAGTCTAGAACGTATCTAGAAGGTCTCCGAGTGGGTCATATACACATGCAACATGTCACAATATCTCCTTAAAGAAAAGAGAATATATACCTGTTCCTACTGAAATAAATGTAGTCTAGAAGGTCTCCGAGTGTGTCATATACACCTGCAACATGTCACAATATCTCCTTAAAGAAAAGAGAATATATACATGTTCCTACTGAAATAAATGTAATCTAGAAGGTCTCCGAGTGTGTCATATCCACATGCAACATGTCATAATATCTCCTTAAAGAAAAGGGAATATATACCTGTTCCTACTAAAATAAATGTAATCTAGAAGGTCTCCGAGTGTGTCATATACACCTGCAACATGTCACAATATCTCCTTAAAGAAAAGGGAATATATACCTGTTCCTACTGAAATAAATGTAATCTAGAAGGTCTCCGAGTGTGTCATATACACCTACAACATGTCACAATATCCCATTAAAGAACAGGGAACATGCACCTGTTCCCAATTAAATAAATGTAATCTAGAAGGTCTCAGAGTGTGTCATATACACCTGCAACATGTCACAATATCTCCTTAAAGAAAAGGGAATATATACCTGCTCCTACTGAAATAAATTAATCTAGAAGGTTTCCGAGTGTGTCATACACACCTGCAACATGTCACAATATCTCCTTAAAGAAAAGAGAATATATACCTGTTCCTACTGAAATAAATGCAATCTAGAAGGTCGCCGAGTGTGTCATATACACCTGCAACATGTCACAATATCTCCTTAAAGAAAAGAGAATATATACCTGTTCCTACTGAAATAAATGTAATCTAGAAGGTCTCCGAGTATGTCATATACACCTGCAACATGTCACAATATCTCCTTAAAGAAAAGAGAATATATACATATTCCTACTGAAATAAATGTAATCTAGGTCTCAGAGTGTGTCATATATACTTTCAACATATCACAATATCTCCTTAAAGAAGGGAGAACATATACCTGTTCCCACTGAAATAAATTCAGTCTAGGCACATTCTCAGTGTGTCATACATACTTGCAACATGTCACAATATCTCCTTAAAGAAGAGGGAACATACACCTCTTCTCACTGAAATGCATTCAGTTTAGACACAGTCTCAGAGTGTGTCATATACTCCTGCAGCATGGCATAATATTTCCTTAAGGAAGAGGGAACACACCTGTTCCCGCTGAAATAAATTCCATCTAGACACAGTCTCAGAGTGTGTCATACACTTGTAACATTGTCACAGTATCTCCTTAAAGAAGGAAGTGGAAACACAGTACCTCCTTACAGAAGGAAGTGGAACACAGTATCTCCTTAAAGAAGGAAGTGGAAACACGTGTTTCCACTGGAATAAACGCTATCTAGACACAGTCTCAGAGTGTGTCATATACACTTGTAATCTTAAAGAACAGGGAACATACACCTGTTCCCACTGAAATAAATTCAATCTAGACACAGTTTCAGCAAATGAAAATTCTAGAAGAGAAACTGAGGGATTAATGTCATGAATTTCAGAACTGCGTACATGTGAAATAAACATAGAAGAAACCCTATCCCTATCACTATCCTTATCATAATCCTCTGTTTTTCAGTCAAGTCTTTGTACTGTTCCAATGAATTCACTGGTTTTAAAGCATGCAATAAGCCTTTGACCAAAGTAATTAATTAATTAATTAATTAATTAATTAATTAGTTAGTTAATTCTTCCTTATCTACAGAAATGCTGTTTTCAAAAGAATTATGTCTATTTTTTCTTTATTTTTCCTTGGAACGTCCCTAGATGGTGACTACCTTTAGGATAGCACTTCAGCCTGGGTAAGAGGTCTCTTACCTCAGCTACCCAGGCAAGAAGTTCCCACTAAAACTAGCAAATCTGAAGAATGTTGTTCTTCTACACCTGAAATGGACACTGGCATATCTGCAGAGGATGTGGCTAACCTCTGGACCATGGTGACGTAAAGGACTTCCTCCAGAGGGTCCCAGGAAATCCAGTGAGCAGTCTCTGGAAAAAGATGTGGCCACTTCCTATTCACTCACTAGCGACTGAGGCACTGAGCAAACTCAAGGAATCGGCAAGGTCTCCCTAGTAGTTTCTTTTTTCTTAGGTATAACAGGAGAAGGAACCCAAGGAGACAATTGCAAAGTAATGAAATTCATCATCATAGCCTCTTAAACATGGACATAAGGAGCCTGCAATCCATGACCCATAGCCAATTTGGCTTTCTAGAAAGTAGACCATGCCTGTTAAACTTAACTGACTTCTTTGAATGGATCACAGAAGCACTAAATGATGGTAGCACCATGCACACCATTTTCTTCAATTTAGCTAAAGGGTTTGACAGTATATCCCACTCTGGTATGATTAACAAATTGGTCAGTCTCAACCTATCTACTTGTGTAACCCATTGATTTCCCAACTGGCCCAATGACATTCACTACTCTATTAACCTATCTTTAGTTCTGTTGCGGTGGGAGGTTGCTATAATGGTTAAGGTATTTACCTCAAAAGCACAAGGTACAAGTTTGATTCTCACCTTTGAAAAGGAAATGATCTAAGCTTAAAAGGGCCCACAAGGGCAGCTAGCCTAGTACATACATATGAACCTATATCTGGGGCATACAAGGCATGATTACTCACACCCTATCAAATGAGGGCTCAGCTCCTTGAATACAACAATCGCTGGTTCTTATCTGATATTCCACATGCTCTCCTTCAAGTTTTCTGCATAATAATTAGAATCCAACGTCCTCTCTATTCCCTAATGAGAACAGTGAGAATTAAAAACGTGGCTGTTTGGTGGTAAGACTAAGTTACTGGCTTCCTGATCCTGAACTTCACTGATCAGCATTGCATGCCAAACTCTGACCACCAAAGCCTGACTTGTAATCAGTAGTCATTTTAATCAGTTTTTCAAAACTCTATCAGATGGTATGAAACCATTTTAGTATATAATGAATGCACCACTGATACTGGTATTCACAATTCTGTAGGCATTAGATCTGTTTGCTTTTCCTCTGTTACATAGTTGTTTCTCATAGCTCTCTAGCCTGTGCCTTTTACATTTGGCGTTTAATGACCCACTGTCTATATCTTCTGAGCTTTCTGGCTTGCCCCTGTATTAAATTTCAAGACATTCATAGTAGAAGCATTTAAAGTGCTTATAAGTCCTCAAAAATGCAGCAGCAGTATAGATTATCATTCTTTAAGGCTGACCCACATTAACCTATATGGGCACAACTCATCTGACCATAATTCCTGTTTTCACTGTATAAGAATAAAGTATGGATCCTTTGCATGTGTGATTAGAAATTGTCTAGCAGTCTACTGAAAAAAAATCTGTTAATCTTGCTAATAATGACTAACAATATTTTTTGTTTTGTCTTATGTAAATCCAGAGATAGAAAGAACATTTATCTGTGTCATACTTGGGGAGAAATGCTGGTTAAAGTATGAACGTTTATATTCTTATAAGTGACAAGATTAAGTCAGAGGGAAGACCGTTATTAAAATCATAAAGCCTGACCTATAGCTGGTACAACTGCAGCAGCGATTTCAATATTTCTGTAGTTTCATCTACAAAAGTATACCATATGTCATGTATCTAGTTTTAGTTCAAACCTATGCTTTGATTAATAGGTTCCTCTGTCCTTGTTTTGAAAGCTTTATTTACACACACACAGTCCTCCTTGTTTGGTGCTGTTATATCGAGAGTTTGCTACTGGTAACAGAAATGATTTATGGCTAGCCACTTTTAGGAAGGACTGTGCCTCTCTGGCTTTCATTGGCGGTCTGTCATGTACTTACTGCTACTAGGATAGCTGGAGATACAGGCAGCCTTCCTGAGGAACATAGTGTAGGCATTTGAAGCAGTTTCTCGCCATTTACCTGGAATAATATTTATACAGCTGCTTGTAAAACATAGGGGCGTAATATCTGTTTTGTTAATTGATTCACCATTTTAGATACTAGAACATACCACTGTCAGCAGTGTTTTGAGCAGCAGAAATCGAATAGATAGAATAAATTGTATCAACAGATTAATACATACTAGCGGAAACAGAAATCATCTGTTATGATAGAAACAACAAAAATCAGCCACTGTGATGTAAGCAAACTAGTGCAATAGAATTGCTTTAGTCAGGTATTGTATTAACATTGCACATGCTATTCATAGTAGAGGTAGGGAAACAAATACAAATAGCAAGCCTTAGACGGCAAGCAGGACATATTTCTACTTCTTTGAAATTATACCTGAAAACCTCAGGAATCCTTAGCTGATACATCATTAGTAGGTAAGCTTTTGCAAATTGTAGGATATGCAAAGAGAAGATCTAACTTTCCACAATGCTACTAATTGAGTTTCACTCTGAGCAATCTTAGTTATGTGAAGAAAGAAAACAGCTACCTCTTTTCTCAACATTTTGTAAAACAGATGACTTTATTTTTATAAAAGGGCATTGGAGTCAGCTTAAAGTGAGTGTCTGATCCCTCATTGTACTTATGAGTCCTCACCTCATATTTCTTCAATACAGTGATGTGCCCATCAAAGATTGAAACTGTGGGACAGACTGAGAGAATTGATTTTGTGTCATCTGAATCCTGGTTGGTGCTGCCTTCAAGAATGCTGGTAAACTACAGTCTGTGATGGGGTATGAAGAATGCTCTTGCAGTAGTCAAACACATATTAGTAGTCAGGGAAACTAAATGTAGTGGCAAGTATTAGGTTTTATGTTAATTTTTTATTACCTTCCAGTGCATCAGTACTGAAGGTATATTGCTGGGATCTTTTCTATCTACTGACCAGCATTCCAACAAAACTAGTGAGATAAAATGATCCAAATGAAAAAGCAATGGCTGACAGTTTAAACTAAACAACCGTTCTACAAAATATAATTAATTTCAAGGAGGAAAAGGAACAATCCTTCTCTGCACTGACCATAGAATATGAAGGGGCAGCCATGTATAAACAAAAACGCACATACAAACGCACGCACACATGCACGCATACATGCCCGCACACACTCGCACGCACTCACAGACACACACACACACACACACACACACACACACACACACACACACACACACACACACACACACACACACGCACGCACACAAGACACACACACACACACACACACACACACACACACACACACACACACACACACACACACACACACACACACACACACACACACACACACACCCACACACACACACACACACACACACACACACACACACACACACACACACACACACACACACACACACACACACACACACACACACACACACACACACACACACACACACACACACACACACACACACACACACACACACACACACACACACACACACACACACACACACACACACACACACACACACACACACACACACACACACACACACACACACACACACACACACACACACACACACACACACACACACACCAGTATGCACATATGCAGACTTGGATGCAGACATACATGAACTCAATGAGCTTACTGCCAACTCAAGCAAGGACTATTTTTTTCACTTTCTTTAAAGCAGTCTTGTATCTCCTATTCTTATTTTGCACAGCTCTGCATATACTCACTGCAGTCAAACTTTTCTCCTCATGCAGTTTTTGAACTGACACTGAATGTGTTTTTAAACAAGGCTGTTCTCCTGGTTGTTCTGTGCAGTTATCCAAGGAATTTCAAGTCACAGTTTTTCAGTTGTGCAGTTTAGTAGATTGTTAGCATAACCCATATCTGCCCAAGAATGTGTGAAAGTCTTTTTAACTTAAACCAAAAATTGTTCCCCCACAAGAATATACATCCATTTAACTTGATGTGTCAGCATGAAAAGAATTGGTACTTTCAAATGTGGGACTTGTTCCCAGTGCTCCTACATTACTAACCAGGACTCTGTTAACATTTCAAGTAGAACCAGAACCATTGAGGCTACTACATTTTCCAGTTGTGACACTGTGGGAGTAATTTACCTCACTACCTGCAAAGTTTGTGGGGCATTTTATGTAGGTAAAACTATTTGTAAGCTCAAAAGGAGAATATACGAACACCTCAATGAGATTAGGAAGCAGGACATTAAGAATGCCCTTTACAAACATTCTCTTACTTGTCAGAATGCTAGTTGGAGTTTTTTTATATAGAGAAAGTAGAACAGGACCCTGGAGGGGGCATGGGAAAATTAGATTGAGGTTAGGGAACTTTACTGGCAGTTGGTTTTGGAGGCTAATAGAACCCCTGGGGTGAACAAACTCATTTGCATTGTACCAGTTCTCAAGATGAGAGCTGCTAAGTTGTAAAGATTTTTTAGCATTTCTTTTTTGGTTAGATGGCAGTCATGGTTATATTAGCTTGTCTTGTTTTTTTAGCTATCCAGTATTTTTTCAGCCACCTAGGTGGTACAGCGGTAGCGTTGTTGCCTCACAGCAAGAGGTTCTCCTGTTTGATTCTTGGCTAGAGTGCCTTCTGTGTGGAGTCCTCCGAAAGACATGCGTGAATGGGCGTGCCTTCGCTGAAGGTTGGGCGTCAGGCTGGCAACTCTGCACCATAAAAATCGACTGCCAATCATTAGCAGACTGGAGTTCCGCTGTGGCGACTCCTAACCGGGAAAAGCCGAAAAGACAAAACAAAAAGTGTATTATTTCAACACACCTGTCTTTTATACATGTTTTTATAGATGGTTTTCCATGTACAACTTTGTAATGTTTTTGGTTTTTTTCACGTTTAACATTTTTTATTGTTACATATACTTGCTTGAAGGTTTTATACATGCTTTCTCATTTTATTTTGTTTCTTTAAATACTTAATTGGTTAATAAACATTAATTAGCGAGGGGTTGGTATATTTAAATGGATGCTTGACAGTGGAAAGCATAACATCTGATGAAGTCTTTGTGATGAAAATGCTTGATTTTTGGAGTGTGTTTATGTTTATGGTTAATAAACAGCTGTCTGCCTGATCCAAGGTCTCAATTATTTGGACCCCTGCTATTTTTACCCTGGTTTTGTGATTTGGTTTCTGGTACTGGTGGGCACTTGCCTCCTTGTTGTTAATTACTAGAATGAAAAAGTGCTCCATTGAATATCTTTCTGCATATTTGAAAATTATTCAATATGGTTGTTTAATTGTCAGGTAGCATATGGATTTTTTTTTTATTTCCTGTCCACTGCCCCTCTGCTTACTTGCAAGGTCACTGCTGCACATGGACTTATTCTCAATTCCTGTACAGGATTAAAACAAATATGTCAAATAACCCATTTTGAGTACAATAGGGCTTTAAGAGCTCTGACTTCATCAAATATTATTGAACCATCCCTACCTGCCCCTACTAAGCAAAGCTCAATACCAACATATGTAAATAAAGGATAGAGAGAGAGAGAGAGAGAGAGAGAGACCCTGTTTTCTTGTTGAGCCAAACAATATCACATAAACAAGACTAATACAAACTTCTCCAGGTTTCAAAAAGCATGGAATAATAAAAGCATTTTGAAACCTGGGAAAGCTCATCTTATTTCTCTTGATGAGAGGGTGCAATACCTAGAAGAATTACCTAACATCAGGACTTATGATATCAGATGGCTCAACAAGAAAACTCTGTATCTCTCTGTCCTTTGTTTTATATTTCTCACAAAGAAATGGGTGGTGGTAAGAGACACATTCTAAAGCATGGTTGTTTTTTTCATACATTTATGTCAAGAGTTGTTCTGTAACTGTGACAAGATCAGTATACAATGGAATTTGTAGAGGCAGCAAAAAACTCATAAATTTAAGTTATACCTCAGGACCCATTGCTCCAGAATTTCCAGAATTTCCATGTGACATGACCAAATGATTCTCTGGTATCCACCATTGAGTTTGCTAGGTTAGCTGCCTGTTCTTGTCATGTCTTACCAAGTCCGCTGGCTTCTCTATTAATACTCAATCTAGGTGTGATGTTTGCAAAGGTGAATGAATAGCAGATCATGAGAAACTTTTTTTTTCCCTAATATGTTCATGTGCAGGTTGTTATTTCAGGGTGAGCTAGCACATGCAACCTCTGTATCTATCTCATACACCATTTTTTTCATCTGCAAAGGGAGAAGAAAAGCACAGGCATTGCAATACGAAGAGTGATCTGCAATGCCTTGCACACCTGAGTTATGTCTTCACTTGAAATGACTTCTTTATCTGATCATTCTTACATCAGGGAGAGAGGACACTTGCAGAATACTGAACATTTATCTGCTGTTTGCTTGTTAGCACTGACAGTTTTGATTATCAGTTTACTTATTTTTGTCTGCTTTAATCGCTGTTTTATTCCAGGGCTTTTTACTTGTTTATGATGGGGTGCAACAAGCTCTGCGCCTGATATATTGAACTATTGGAAGTGGCAATAATACCACAGAAGTGAATTTGTCCAAGTTTTTAAGCTAATGCTGAGACTTGTATGTCTGATAGTAGTATTTCCTTTTTTATTATTAGGGAACATTTTTACAATTTACTGTTGGGAAAAAAGGGGTATTTGCAGAGTACTGAAAATGTTTTGCTGTTACTTTGTTAATACTGCAAAGTTTGTATTTGCTGTTTGTTTGTTTTAACCTGCTTTAATTATAGCTGCATTGCTCAGCTTCACACTCATTTGTCATGAGCTCTACATGCCACACCCCTGAGGTACTGAGCCACTGGAGGCAATCACTTTTTTTTTTGATACCTCCAACATTAGGGTACTAGCTTTTTCTAGCTTTTTAAGCTAATATAGACTCGTGTCATCTAATGGTATTTTTTCATTTGGGACTGTTTTGCAGTTTGTTCTTGTGAGAAGAAGGAAATGTGCCTTCTTAGGTTGTTAGCACTGCCTTTTTCTATTGACTGTTTTCTTGTTTTTGCATGTTTTAATTAGTGTTGCATTGAGCAGTTTTGTAGTTGTTTTCTGTGCATCATGCATTTTCCGTACTAACCCAAGTGGGACCCGTTCTCTTAATCCTACTCAGGAGTCCTGACATCTGTCCCTTTAAATAACTGTACAGTTCAAAGCAGGTTGCAAGTCAGTGCAATTAACTGTGCCATCTGCATTTGTAATTAAATATCTTAAATAGTTGTGCAATGTGCAGCAGCTCGCAATTCAGCACAACTAACCATGGCAGCTGTAGGTACAGTTAATTGCATTGGATTTCTCCTGATTAATTGTACTGATTGCTAATTGTGGCACTAGTGCTACTGTCTACATGACCTTTATTTATTTATTTTTGTTTGAGAGCGTGCACACGTGTGTGTGTGTGTGTCGATATATGCATGTGCATGTGTGCAAAGCTTTGCTGTACCTGTGTTTCACTTATGAACTGTTGTGCTGTGTTTGTACAATTTTATGACACCCATTTATCACTTTTAATTTGCTGCACTGTGGTTACAAAGTTTTGTGACACCTGTGTCCATGCCCATTCGTTATAGCCATTACCCTTCCTGAGACCTTTCTTTATCTACATGCCCCCAAACAATACCCACCCACAATATTCCCTCTCTTTTATCTAATTTCTACCTAATTTTTACAAAACTTCCCTTATCAAATACTATGTGCCATAACTATTTATTATTTCAATCAAAAATATGATGCATGTAATACAACTGACTAGATCTCCTGCTTTTCAATACTTTCATCAATAACTTAGCACTACAATTGACACATGCTGCCATTATGCAGTATGCCAATGGGTCTACCATAATCTGTGCTGGTAATAACATTCAAGACCTCCACGCTTACACTTAAGCATGTTTTTTCACTGTTGCAAAAATGGCTAAAAGACTCGTGCTGAGTCCTGAATGCTAAAAAAAGCACATACACATGTTATTCACCCTCATTTCCTATCATTCTAGCAAGATCTGATTCTCCCTATTATCTGCAAAGGGTACTTTGGGACATTGATATATGCTTAGCCCGGCCAAGCTTTGATAACTTTATCCATCAATGTAAATGTGCAGGCACACATATTCACATAGCTGAAGGTGTAGTAGGATTTCCTATCTAAAAGCATTTATGTCAATCACTGTGGTGGATTAGATCTAGAAAATGGAAAATCCTTCATTGTTGCTTGGATGCTAGCTACACTTTGGCTCTCATCTTGCGAATGGAAATGAAGAGGGACAGTCACAATTCACACAAGGCTTGAAAATACTTTGAAACATTTTCCTTCCAGCTGTCAGCCTTTCCCCTTATTCCTATGGTTCAGTATGCCAATATCTTTTCTCTTTAATTTATGCTCTGAAAACGGCATGTGGTTTTGTTCAGTTCCCAGCCATCGTAATAGTCATCTTGTAGATCTGCACTGTATGCTTGTTATGTGTCTGAACTCCCATTGTGTGCATGACAGAAGCAAACCCGCCATACAACACTTGAGCTAGGATCTTATCAGTGAACTAAGCAAAGACAACATCAGCAAAGGATTGCAAAATAGAGTCTTCTTGTCCTCAATACTACCTTTTCAGATTCCACAGCATGATTCATCTTAGAAGGTGATTTTTTGTGTGTTATCTGAGTAAAACCAAAAGACATTATTTTTTTAAGAAGGTCATCTGAGAGCACTGGTTAAGTACACTGCTTAGAATTATGCAACTAAGAAATGAGGGAATGTTTTTAAATGGTCTGTTTGTTTACCAATCAAGCCTACTGGTCACAAATATTCATTATCAGGGATAACCTGGGAGTACTGTCTGATTAAGCAATTTGCTTAGTCACACAGAAATTATGAGCATCAAACTCATGAGCAAGAGACAGGGTTTGCTAACAGCTCATAGCCTTAATTTTCTGATCTGAATTTCTTCATTTGTTAGACTTTAAGTCACTCCAGCAAGAATGTATGCTTTCTTTCAGTTTTCATCTTCATAGTACATCAGCGCATGTTATTTTTTTCCAGTAAAATCTTAGTGCCAATTCTCTGTTCACCATGCCAGTCAGTAGAGGTTTTTTTGAGCTCTTTGGACACCCTCATCCCTGTTTCTGATTTACTTAAGTACACTAAATGTGGACTTTCCAAACACTGAAGCTGGAAAGGTCATATGATTTGATCACAACTATGGAAGTATGTTGTATGTCATCCAACTACTTCATGTTAAACTGAATCACCAGAGAAGAATCTGACCTAACCCACTCTTCACCTTTCCTTTTCAAAACTTACTGAAGTATTACTAGCTGAATTTTCAGATGAATACTATCAATTTGATTTGCAAAGCAATTATTGCTTCAGTTAGATGAGCAAGAAAACTCTCATTTATCAAGATGAAGCACCCCCACCATCTTATAACCTAGGCAGTCTTTCCCAGACACCTATTGCATCTAGTACATCTGGACTTTAGTTTTAGTTGTATTGTGATGTTCAGTTTATGATATCCTGTACTGTGCATTTTAATAAAAAGGGACAGCAAATAGCTTCAGGATTTCACAGCTGCACTAATATATTTAACAAAATGTATATTGATTTCATTTTTCATCACAATTATGAACAGTTGCAAAGTTTCAAAAATGTTAAGTAATGAATATTTATTTAGTATGCCTTCTGTAGCATTTTTAAGATATTAGCATTGTAAATGACTCAGTGGGTTGCATGTTTAACTATGATGCCAGACCAGAAAGTAATTGTTCTATCACCACATCAGATACTAGGCTTTGTGTTCCAATTCGAACATGATAGTGTAGCATGGTGGGGGTGGAGGCTGGGGTGTGCGGTCCTTCATATAAAACATTAAACCAAGGTCTCATCTACTCGAGTTTTTGTTTTTATTTCATCATTTACATGATGTTTCAGTTATATACAAAAGTAATACAATCAGTATAAAAGAACATATTTGTAATATTTACAATGAAACAGATACCATTTTAATCCATTTTGCAATCTATATGTACATTGCATTTATTACCCCATGTCATTACTCTTCCAAACCCTAGAAATACTAAATTTCACTCAGCCTGCCATCATTACCTAACCTAGCCTTGCCTTTATAGCCTGTATACCTGGGTTGGTACTACCAGTGGCGGCTGGTGACTTCAAATCAAAGCGGGGCTGCAGGAGACAGCTGAATGGGTGGGGCCCATGGGAAGGGGTGTGGCCAACTAGAAAGGGGCAGAGCTATGCTAAAAACCACATGAACTGGGACTGTAATTAAATATGCTGCCCCTGGGTGCCAAACCATCATTATTAGAGTCCAATCAAGAGAAAATAAAGTGGAGAAGAAAAAAAATATTTCAATGCATTGGCTACATGACAGCTTACTTAATATCCAGATGGAAACAAAAAGGTTGTGAGGCATGAACAAATAAACTACTTTTTAAATACATTACTGGAATGCCAGTCAAAATCATGTATAAAAAAACCAGAAAGCACTCAACTCAAACCATTTCTCCTTGCACTGCAGTTCTAATTATAATTTATATTCAGCTTTATAAAAGTACCAAGTAACATGCTGAAAGTAGCAATCTCTGTTATACCGATTATCCCACTTGTAAAATTGTTTCTTATCCAAAAAAGACCTGCTGCCTGACAACAACTATCTACTTGTTTCATGGGGAAAACATGTTCAAAGTAAAAAATAAACAGCAAACAACAAACAAGCTTAAGATAAATTGCTTAAAGGATTACTGCACAGGTTATGGACCACACATGATAGTTTGGCATTCTGTTTAGTTTACGGATAAAGCCTGCAAAGATGACTGCAAGTCTCCAACAAATGTAATGAGCTTCTGAAAATACTGTAATCCTGCCCTTTATTACAAATACTTTCATATGCATTTCAATTCCTAAGGCTTATATGTTCTCTTGTTATGTAAATATTATCTGCATAGCAGCAACAAAAAGGCTTTCAATGTTGATAATTATTTAACAGTATGCTTAATCTTACAGTCTCAGACAAGCTTACCTGATGGCCATTAAAGCATTGCTACTTAAACATAGAGCAACAGGCACTGCAACAACATGCATTTTGTGAATAATAAGAAGCATAAATCAACAGTATAAAAATATGACTGAAAACCAGAACATTCTGCAAAATCAAGGAGAGATGAAAAGCCACTGTAGTACTTGTGTCTACCTTGGATGGGGGTTACTTTGGACACTTACACTGCATAACTGCTCCTTGCCTTGCTTGGACACATCCAGAGTCATTACATGGGGGAGTGGGGTACAAGTATGTCACAATTTGAAATGTCTCTGGCTGATGGTGATGGCCCTAACACATTTGTCATACCTCTCAACCTCAGATCAAGAAATCTGGAAAAAGCCATAAATAGAAGTGGGACCAAAGCCCAAAAATAAGGACAATTTTTAAATATTGCTCTTATAAACTTAGAAAGATAATAGAATAGTAGGTCTTGCATTAGTATGAATTTTCTGAAGGGTATGAAATCTGAAACTCAAATGTCTGTCATTATTTTCTAACTTCAATCTTTAATGATTTGCCAGTAATTTGCCAGAAAAACAGAATTTTATGAAAAATGGCCGAAATATGTGATGCAAAAATATAAAATAGTCACACAATACAGCTGGGAACCTATCAAAGAAGGGACACTTTTTTAATATTAGTACTGTTAAGTTGAGCAGCTGACAAAATAAGAGAATCTACATGCATTTCTGAAATAAAAGTAATCTGCATAGCTCTGATCATTACAATTATTTCTTAATTGTAAACCCTCCACGTTTCTTCCAAAATTGCCATTTTGTGGAGGGATTATTAGGGAGAGAGCAACATTTTCAGCCAAAATCAGGGGACAGTTGAGAGGTTTGGCTATACCTAATTCTATAAAGCAATTTATTTTTGCGTACCTCTCAACCTCAATGCAGGAAATTTGGACAAAGCCAAATATATTGGGGAACTAACAAACAGTACTAAAAATTGCTCTTGTATAAACTTAGACAGTTGATAGAATAACAGATCTTGCTTTAGCATGCATTTTATGAAGGATATGAAGTCTGAAACTCAATGTCTGTCATTATTAATCAAAAATAGGAAGCAAAAATCTATTCATTCTGTGAAAATCTGGACAGTTAAGAGGTATAAATCAGCCGAGAGAATTATGTGGCAGAAATCCTAAATGATGGACTTAGCTCCCTAGGTGTGGATAATAAGTATCCCCCACCAAAAAAAACCCCGAAGATCTAAGAGAAGTGATTGCTTCAGTCTGGCTTCTTCAATTTCAGTAGCATTCAGACTAAATCAGTGAAAATATTCAGTAAAAAAAGTTTGTGCTTGTAGACAGTTGATTTAACTGGTTCCTAATTGAACATATCCACCCAAGAACTGGGAGGGGATGTACTTGAGCCAGTCAGATAATCAATAAACACCTTCCTGATTGTATTAAATTATATTTGTTGTATAATATAGTACAGTTGTTAGAGGGCATTTTAAATTTAATGTTTTGAACATTTTTTCCAGTAAACAATGAAACAAAATGCATGCACCAATAATGACAAAACTGCCCAGTTCAGAACATTTCCATCATAAAAGTCTACTCAAACTTCTACAGTCCACCAGTATCAGTAAATAAGCACAATCTCTGCAGAAGTAAAAGTCATCTAAATAATTTCACATTAAGAATATCTGTAACTAATGAAGATGTTGCTGCTAGCAAACAACTTTATATTTCATTGTTTCAACTACAAATAAAGTACCTGTTGCCCTTGAGGAATAAATTGCCCATGTTACATTAAAAAATGATAAGCTAGTAATATTGCAATAGGGAATGGATGACAAACTGATAACAGGTCGTAGTTACTAGGTATCTCTGCCAAAGAGGGCATTCTCAGGACTGTAGCATCCACCCCCCCTTTAAAAGTTCAACACAGTACAGTATCAGCAATACACCTAAATGTGGGAGTAGAACCCACAGCCTTCTGCATCAAAATCAGGTATTCAACATATTATGCTATTAACAATGAAAGCAGACTCAGCATAAGCAGCACTAAACGTCTCTTCCCCTGAAGCTGTCAGCTCCTTGTAAATTCCACTCAACACTTAACTGTAGCTCTCAACTTTGCAGCACAAGAAATCTGGAAAAAGCCAAAATTTATAGGGGGAACAAAAGCCCAAAAACCAGGGACGCATTTTAAACATTGCTTGTATAATATTGGAAAGTTGCTAGAATAAAATGCTGTGTTATCACCATGCATTTCACTGCCAAGTCTTAAACCCAGGACCCTATGCACTACGGTCAGAGCAGCATACCAGTATGCCAAATCAGCTGTTTCTTGAAAGACTGGAAGACTGAAACTTAAATGGCTAGCATTTAGTGAATTCAGTTCTCACCATAGCTCTCAACCTCTTAGCACAAAACACCTGGATAAAGTCAATAATGGGGGAATACAACCCCCAGACATATTCATTGAATTCAGTTCTCACCGTAGCTCTCAACCTCTTAGCACAAAAAACCTGGACAAAGCCAGTAATGGGGGAATGCAGCACCCTAAATAGGGAGAAATTTCAAATATTGATCTTATAAACTTAGAAAATTGCTAGAATAAAAGGTTTTGTGTTACCATGTATTTTCTGAAGATATGAGTCTGATATTCAAATGCCTATCTTTATTTAGTGAATTCAATCCTTCACTGATCACAAAAATCCAGAAAATCATAGATTTTATGAGGAACAGAACAAAAACAAAAATATGAGGCAAAAATCTAAACAGTTTTCACAAGTGGTGGTGGGTATGGACTTTGGGCTCTTGCTACTGGTACCCAAGGTACAGGGTTTGAGCCTGAGTAACTCTAGCCACCAGGTATAGTTAACTGGGGCACTACACACATACACACATACACACACACACACACACACACACACACACACACACACACACACACACACACACACACACTATTCCCTTGCAATTTTATTTGTATATTCTCTTCCAGATTCTTTCTGAACCCAATTCCCTTGCAGCGAGAGTGCCAAGTACAAATTCCCCTCCAGGGTCCAAGTACAGGACTGCAGACATTACAGTCCGATCCCCTTCCAGTCTATGTGGTTACAAACTGCATAAACTTCTGATCATCTGTACACTGATACCTTGTCTTCATAATCTGGACTGGTTAAACAGCTGTCCAGACGCCGAGCACATTCCAGGATTTGCAACTAATTATTTTACAATTCTATTTTCTTTCATTTTAAGTTGGGGTGGTCTGCAGTCCTGCAGTCCAATAGCACAAGCTGCCCCTGCAAGTATGACAACCATTATATTAAAATAAAGTTAATAGATAACTATAAGCCCTCTCTTCTTTCACTAACTAGATGTGCTAAAACACATATTTCAACTTCCTTTTCATAAAAAGTGAAAAAGCTTATTATGAAAACAAAACTTCAATTCTTTATGGAGAAACTTTAACTAAGAGTGCTTCTGAAGCTTGCAGATGGGACACAACTTACCTCTAGAGCTATAATTAGCACCCTGCTAACCTTCCCCTAAGACAATATCTGAGCAAAGGCTAAAAGGCATCAAGTTTATCAGCTTGAATATGTATGATATTTAGAATAAAGCTGAACAGATTTAAGCCATCCCTCACCATTACAATACAGATTTATTAGTAAGAAACAAAACTTGACCTTGAAAAGATATAAAAACAAATTACATCAACCCCATGGTTTTAACCTATTTAGTTGCTACAGACCCCATACAAGTAATGACAGAGTAACACTTTTTCCAAAAGTGGACCTATATTTCTCTTGATCAGAAGAGCAAAGCCTTTACCTGAAACCAATGGAGGTTGTAATTATTAATATCCCAACTGGCCCCTACAAGTCATACAGACTTCTTGGACTCTACATACCACCTAAACAACCCATCAACATTATTAAGGATACTCAACTAACTCAGAAATCATTTTGGCAGAGGATGTCAACACTGATAGGTTCTCCAAGCCCTGTTACGTTCTACTTCTGTGCTATGGTCTTAGTCAGATAATTTCTGTCAGTATAAACAAACAAAATGTCCACCAGAGAGAACAAACATGATTTGACTATTGTCTTGCACCCATCTAAGTTAGCCTAGCAGTCTTCATCGCTGATTTATTTAATGGTCACTATCTCATGTTCACTATCTGACAACAAAAAAGGTATTCACTAACCACAGATATGAGAAAAAAAGCAGGCCATGGTTTTCTCAACCCAGTGATAAGCTCTACTGAATGGAATCAGCTGCTGCACTTGCAAAGCTTATAAGGTGCAGTCTCCTACTTTATAATACATTTTTGGGCATCATTGAAAATGTAGCCCCAATTAGAAGATGTAGAGTTAAACATGCCTCCCAACCATGGATGCCACACATATATGACAGAATGAGACAAGGCTGGGGACATGCCTCCCAACAATGGATGCCACACATATATGACAGAATGAGACAAGGCTGGGGACATGCCTCCCAACCATGGATGCCACACATATATGACAGAATGAGACAAGGCTGGGGCGATAAACATGTAGTGTAGACTAGAGGTTACAAATCAGCAATGTAGGTTCAAGAAAGCTTTCAGGGATGACAAAAAATAACTTCTTCAGCTGCAGTAACTTACTTAGCAGATCACACAAGGACTACAGAAGAACAACAAACTCTCTCTTTAGACCTGTAAATGACTATGGCCCTGCTTTCCACAATGCTTCAGATAAAGAAACTGCAAAAGACTAAGAAACTTATAAATACTTCAATGACAATGCCAGATGCATTTAGATATTACAACTATACCACAATTTTGTATATATAACAATCTGTGCATTGTAAAGTTATGTATTGTTTGGTAGAGTATTTTGTGTCCTTTATGTCATATTGTAATGTCATATTGTAATACTGTAATCCTTTTTGTATGTCTGTTATCTAATATTGTAATAACTTGTGTGTTCTGTTATTTGTAATTTTTATATATATTTTTTTGCTTTTCTGTCTGAATAGCTACTGAAAATAGATCTTAGCCTAGCTAGATATCCTGGTTATCAAAACATAAATAAACACATTTTCATACCATATCATATCCTATTTATTTAATTTCTTCAGCTGCAAATGTTCATTTTTACAATATTGGCTTCACTGGCTTCATTTTAGCACCAAATTCTCTACTCTGCCTGCCATGTGACCCATTTTACATCCACTGTTTCTTCTACAGATTCACCTCACATGGTATACAAGTACTTTAACTACTTTGACTCCCACTATCACCTATATATATTTACTTCTCTAGTTCACAACACGTGCCAGTCAAATATTATGTGCTCCCTATGTACGCTGTCATATGAACATAAGCATGAAGCAAGGTTCATTACTGATAGGATCACCCATATTATACCTGCATCCTATGTAGCCAATTCAGACAGGCCTGTATAATATCATAAACCAATCTGTACAATCCTGTCTCACCTCTGTATACTCAACACCCATCCCAGTTGTTTCCACAATATTCCACATACCCCTTACTCAAAAGAGACATTGTACAGGGCTTAAACAACATTCTTGGCATACCCACCTTTTGATCTTAATGTCCCACTCCAATATCTGCCCATTTACCATGACTCTTGACACTGCTTTCTTAATCATCATATTAACCTTTAACAACACAATTTGATATTACAACCCTTCAAACTGATTCAGACTAGGTTTATGATTTGCCCTATGAAATGGTTTTCTTGATCCAGATTTATATAAGTCTTATGTTACTCATATGATCATGACCCCCATATTCCCCTCAAAGTGATTATATTGTCAGAAATCTACCTTCCTTGTAGATCACATTCCTTATAACACATATAGCTTGCACAATCTCTGACTGTAGTCCTCTAACTACCAAAATTCCTATAAATTTTAGTCCCATGTTCAACAAGTTAATATGCCTTGAGTTCTTAAAGTCTTCTCTAGCACTGTCTTTGCATTAATTTTACAATGCCTACATCCACAGAGGATGTTACTATCCCCTACCTTTGCAACTACATTAATCATATCAGTATATACAGACACCCGTTCCTTTCCCAAAAGTTTAAAAGACAATTTTTCGAAACATTTCTACATAGAGTATCACTTCCTGCCAATTAATTAAAAGCTTTATCTGCATCATATTCTATGAAGCCAAGCTAACTTTCCACTCTTACATGCATCCCTGCTCCAGAAATACCATCTTTTTCTCACAAGCTTACAATGGCTGATAAAAATATGTGTTCACATAATCCATTTCACTATCATCCATTAGAAACCTCATTTTGGTTTCATTGCCATTTTCTCTTCCATCTCACATTGTCTACAAGCAGTGAATACATTTATTTAATTTTTTTCCTTTTATACTACAGGTTCACCTTATCTGTAATTACTCATTCAGACTGCATCTATAACAACTCTTTATAGAATTCTACATTGTCTTCCTTTTATTCTAGACACATAAGCTTTTTTATTTCTGTTTTATTCCACATCTGCCTCCCATGTCTACTTTATTTTCAAAAATGATTTATTACTTTCTGTATCAGTATCTTCATGAAATGCTTGCCATGCATCATACGTGACCACTTAGAGTCGAATACCTCCCCCACTAAGAATCCCGTCAATCTCTTTGTCCTTCAAAACTATGAGATTTAACTGTCAAGACGTCCCTCCCCATTACTAGTGTATTACATCAGAAAAAACATTCTACCCCCCAAATCTGTCATCCTTTATAAATACCACATCTGCAACTATTATTTCTTTATCTTTTACTACCATAATTACCGCAATCCCATTCATTTATTTCTGTGGCCCACTACACTTGTTACTCTTCAACACACAAGTCAAGTTTATTTATATTCTCATTGGATTTCAGCAGTTATGACCAATTAAATAACTGTAGACTATTGAATTTCATACAGAAAGTTTAGTAAAGTCACACAACCATTCTCTGCGGCACATTCACATTAACTGACCACATTTAAATAACATTGATTTTCTTATTATCTTTTGCCTATTGGTTGTAGCACCATCGTCTGCAATTACCTTTAGCTACACCCATCTGTTTCTCATGTGCTTTGTTTTAAGTCTGCGTGTCAGTTTTGTGTGTCACTGATTCTTTTCATCAGACTTGTTATCCTACTCTTCTATTCCTTGTTTCCTTATCCTCCTCTACATTTCTTATCACTGCATTACTTTCTATACATACATTTCTGTAAATGAACCACATCTTCCATCTCTCCTTCATTAGCCTTTCCTCATAACCTTATGTATCCTGCCTCTTGCCTATATTGTCTAAACATGTATGGATGTTCTTTTTCTACACACACACACACGCGCACACACGCACACACACACACACACACACACGCACACGCACACACGCACACACGCACACACGCACACACAAACACACACATGTTATGGTTTTCACATTCCCCATACACTACATACAAGTTTGAAGCAACTAGTGAAATAAAGTTTTGCCTTTTTTTGACATGTACAGACTGGGCTGTAGCTGTGGGATAGATGAAGTCTGGATTTTTTGTATTTAGGGTTACAAGTTAGAGGTTGATAGGATTCTGTAATGGTTATAGTTATTTATAGTGACAGGGACAGATAAACTGATAAATATATTTCTTGCATATGTCATCTATCTTTTAAGAAATATTTATCTTGTATTCCATTGTGGAATTGTACAATTGGTTATGCATTTAATTTTGCTTAATTTTATTTATTTCAGGTAGAGTTTTATTATTTTAATTTCAAAAGCTTGTGACTGTTTTTTTATTTGGTTTATGGATATGCGCATAGACTTGGTGACATCTCAACTGATGGTATCTGCTTTTTGAAGAATACTTATATTATTGCTATTTAAAGGCTGGCTTATTTTAATAATGAACTGTAATTGTGATCTTGGTTTGCCGGATTGTCTGGTTGGTGGCAGTGTGCTACTGTGAAGACAGAGAAAGGATCGTTGGTGCTAGAGAGATGCTGTTAACTCTCCTGCACAATACTGCACGTGTGTGTGTGTCTGTGTGTGTGTGTGTGTGTGTGTGTGTGTGTGTGTGTGTGTGTGTGTGTGTGTGTGTGTGTGTGTGTGTGTGTGTGTGTGTGTGTGTGTGTAAAATAATCCTGGATAAGTTTCCATTACATTTGGTAGGATCTAATGCCTGACAGCCTGGGAAGACATGATCGACAGGCCATGATGCTTTGCTAGAGATGGATTGCATCTGTCTCACTTGGGCTTCAGACTTCTGGCAAAGGCCCTTGCCTCCCTCATAGTGCTTTTTTAGGAAAAGTCATGAAGTCCATACTACCAACATAACATTTTCAACAAAACGCAAATTAAAGGTCATGCAACTAAATGCTAGTAGTCTAAAATAAAATTGCACTCATTGCAAGCATTCATAACCCTGGAAGATGTTGATATTTGTGCAGTCACATAAACCTGGTTCAAAGCTATGGAAACCACATTAGCCTTACCTGGTTTCTCATCCTATCATACATTTTGACCCCAAACAGTGGGCAGCAAAGCCAAATGATGTGGAGTTTCAATATATATTAAAGACACACACACCTCTAGGCTGGTCATACAGTATGATGCAGAGACACTCCAGATGCAGTTAACAGTTGACAAGACCCCTATTAAAATCATAACTAGCTGCAGGTCCCCAAATATGACTCAAGATGTCCACTCCACCTATCTGGACCTCTTCAAATCTATCAAGATTCAACCCTTTACCCTGATCCTGGGTGACTTTAACTACCCAACCATAGACTAGAAAAACTACTCATGCCAGAACACAAATGCCCAGAGATTCCTTGATTGTATCAATGCAAATGCCTTGGAACAGCTAGTTGATACCCCCACAAGAGGTGATAGTATCTTGGAGTTGGTATTAACCAACATGAGTAACCACTGCAGCATCCCTACAGTATCATCCTCCCTGGTAAGATCCGACCATAAAGCGGTCACTTTCGAAGTCACCATCTCCCCTGACCCCCCTCTAGCTAGGATCAAACACAAAAACTTCTCCAAAGCTGATTACAACCTCCTGAGGCATGGTATAAACAGCTTCCCAGCCCCCCACACCTCTGTAGGAATTGGCATCAATGTCCAAATCTACACAAAAGTACTATACAGATGCATGGAATCAGGAATACCCAAGAGGATAAAATTATCCTCCACAAGGAAGAATAAACCTGTCTGGTGGACATCTGCAATAAATAAACTATATAACAAAATGAAACAAATGCCGTCCAGGACCAAAAAGGAGCAGGTGCAACCTCTCCTTAGCCTGAACAAGCAAATAAGAGCACTAGTGAAATCCTCTAAAGCCAACTTTGAGTCCAAATTTGCCACATCTGCTTGAGGCAGTCATAAGGCCTTCTTCACATATGTCCACAATCTCAAAGGAAGCATCCAGATCTGTTCAGAACTGATGGTCAAGGACACCACATACACAAATGCTGTAGATATAGCCAACCTTCTGGCTGACAGATTCAGCAAAAATGTCACCCCTCTGTCCCCCATCAGTAAATCAGGATATCCCCAATACCTGCCCCCTCTCCCCTTATCTCTAGGGAACAGGTCATCACTGCCCTCTCAAAGGCAAAAAACTACAGCCTCCATGGGACCCGATAATATCCCAGGCTGCATTCTACATGAACTCAGGCATGAACTTGCAGCACCATTAGGCATCCTATTCAACCAAAGCCTGAGTACTGGCTTTGTCCCAACCAAGGACAGCTACTATTATCCTTTTACACAAAGGTGGAGCATCCACCAATCTGGGAAATTATAGACCCATCAGCCTAACTAGCCTGATCTGCAAGGCCATGCAATGGATTATAATGGACCTCATTAACAGGGACAATGGCAGCCTCCAAACACTCGACCCCATACAGTTTGGCTTTTTCAAGGGGAAGTCATGTCTGTTAAATCTGGTCGACTTCTTTGAGACAGTCACCGAAGCCATGGACGAGGGGAAGATGGTACTCACCACTTACCTTGACCCGGCCAAAGCCTTTGACACTATTCTCCACTTGGGCATAATAGATAAACTGTCGCAACTAGGCATCAATCCATATGTTACCAGATGGGCAGCAAACTGTCTCACTGTTAGAACTCACCTAATCAAAATAGGGGAAGCCACCTCAAGCAGTAGACTCATAACGAGTGGCATACCCCAGGGATCGGTCTTGGGGGCTCTGTTATTCGGGATGTACTTCTCTGACATGCAGGCCAAAACCAGTAGTGGGCTATGGCTGGCCAAGTTTGTAGATGAATGCAAGTTGGGCACGGTCATAAACTCCCCAAGTGAAGTGGACATCATCCAAAATGGTCTCACCCACACAAATGATTGGTGGCAGAAACATGGACCTAAGCTGAATGCCAAAAAATGCATCATCATCCCCTTTGGGGAGAGTGATGTCCCCACATATTATCACATTAATAATAATGTCCTAAGCATGCAATCAGTCATGAGGGATTTGGGCACCCAGGTTGATAGCAAGCTGGCTTTTGACTGCCATGTTGCTTCCATTGTACGGAAAGCTTTCTACATGGCCTACCTCATAAGTAAATGTATCTCATCCAGGGACAAGGAGGCCATAAAATCCCTGTATTCTTTCCTTATAAGGCCAATTATTAAGTACAGCGCCCCCTTTGGCATGTACCTCACAAAGCACATGCAGCAGCTGGAGAGACCACAGAGGTTTCTCACAAGGAGAATCCAGGGCCTCAAACATCTACTCTACACAGATAGGCTAAAAGTCCTGCCCCTCTACTCAATTTCATACAGACTCCTCAGAGGTGACCTCTGTCTGGCATATAAAGCAATCTCAGACCCTGCCTTGATGGGAATGCTAGATATCTGCAAGTCAAGCTCTATTCGAGTAACCTGCCTGCATGACCTCAACCTGGTCTGTGACATCAATAAGACTTGTTGGTGGGACAGATTTATGTCCCAAGTACTCCCCCCATCTGTGGAATAGACTCTCTCTCTCTCCACATCAAGCAGAGAGTACCTCATTATCCCTATTCAAGTGCAACCTGGATAACTGGATGCAAAACAGAAAATACACCATTGGGATTCCACCTGTGTCCCTACTGGACAGGAGCTTTGGGTGCTGACTTCTCTAAACATGGGCTAAACTCTTGGCTAGGCTTATAAGGGCCTCGGGGCCAATAGCCTAGTAACTTCCTATGATCCTAAGTCATTGGGCTAGGAACAAGCTATTTAAGATCCTGGTGAGCTAGTGATTCTATCTCTTCTCTTGAGCTCATTAGTGCAGTACCTATTTAGGTGTGGCACATTCTAGCTATTACCCAAGGCAACACTGTACCAACTGCCTCTTGCATATTATTCTGTGGGCAGTGATGTGAATCTTGAGACTTTATGATTATCACATATAACTGATTGCAGTTATTTGGACTTATCATCACAGATATAATATTTTAACATCTCAATAATAATCTGTCTAAGCAACATGGACCGCCAAAGCAGAAACACAAGCAACCTCCATCCCCCAACACAACCCAAATGACACATAGCCCGCAGACTCAATGTGCCACTCAACCACAGCCAATAAGGCAAAACAATGTACCCAACACACTAGTCATAGGTGACTCTATAGTCAGGCACACTGATGTCCCACTCACCAAGCTAAACATGGAGAAGGTTACGGTCAGCTGCCTGTCAGGTGCCAGGATCCACCACGTAACCCATGCACTCAGGTCACTCCACAACAAGTACAAATATGACTCTGTCATTGTCCATGTTGGTGTGAATGACCTGAGATGTACCTCCCTGGACTACATGAAAAGAGACATGGAAGAGCTCTTCGATCTTGTAGCCCAGGCAGGTATGACCTTAGCCCTGAGTAGCATTCTGCCTTAACCCAGAATGATGCCGCAGTACAAGGACAAAATGATTGACTTCAACAATTGGCTAAGCTTCTGGTGCCATTATAAAGGGATCCAGTATCTGTCTGCCTGGGATGACATGGTATACAGACCACGATGCTTTGCCAAAGATGGCTTGCACCTGTCACCCCTGGGATTCCAGATACTGGCTAAGGTTCTTGCCGCCCCTAAAGTGCCTTTTTTAGGCAAGGTTCAAATGACAAATTCACCACTGTAACAGGAACAGGCAAGCAAAAACTGAGGGTGATGCTACTCAATGCTAGAAGTCTAAATCTCAAAATGCACTCACTCGAGGCACTCCTTAAAATGACTGAGACCTGGTTTAAGGCTCCAGAGAGCACCCCTGCACTACCAGGCTATAACTCATACCACACTTTTCGGCCATGTAACCTGGACCAGAACACCAAAGGCGGAGGTGTGTCCATATTCATTAAGGATATCCACACCTCCAGGCTAGTTGCTCAGCATAATGCAGCCAAGGTTATTCAAGTGCAACTAACTCTGGGCAAAACTGCAATCCAAATTGTAGCTTGCTACAGATCACCCACCATGCCCCAGGATTCCCACTCCTCTTTTCTTGATGTACTGGAAAATATTAGGGTTCAACCAAACACCCTAATAATGGGCGATTTCAACTACCCCATCATTAACTGGGAAATCTACTCATGTACCAACTCCTTCGCTCAATGCTTTCTGGAATTCATAAACTCCAATGCCCTGGATCGACTTATCCACACCCCCACCAGGGGCAACAATATCCTAGATCTAGTTATTACCAACATGAGTGACTGGTGTTCCACACCTGAAGTCAACACTTCATTGGTCCGATCTGACCATAAGCTAATTACCCTAGATATCCACATCCTGCCCCCACCCCCCATTAAGGAAACCATGGTAAAAAATTTCTCAAAAGCCAACTTCATGCTTCTTAAGACAGAAGTGGCGAACTTCATGACACCCATGCAGATGGACAATGCAGTTACGACTACTGAATCCTATACAATTGCACTTTATAAGCACTTACATGAGTGCATGGATCGTGCTATCCCAAACAGAACCAAGATGCTATCCTCCAAAAAAAGGAAGCCGATCTGTTGGTCCCCTGCCGTAAACAAACTGTACAACAGAAGGAAGAAACTGTTGCAAAAGAGAGTAAAATCCCATGAGTGGAGGAGCTCCCTGGTCAGCCTCAGTAAGAAGCTGCGATCCCCGATAAAATCTTCCAAAGCTAGTTATGAAAAGAAAATTGCCACTGATTCTAAAGACAACCACAAAGCATTCTATAGCTATGTCAAGAATCTCAATGGCAACACTCAGATCTGCTCTGAGTTACAGCACAATGGCACTAAATATACAGACCCAACTGATATTGCCAACATCCTGGCAGATAGATTCAGTGCTAACTTTACCCCCACCCCCTAAAGAGCCCATCTCTATACTGGAAGAATGCAAAGTTCCTGTAATCATGGCTGCACAGATAAAAAACACACTCTCCAAAGCCAAGAACATAGCATCCATGGGACCAGACAGCATCCCAGGCTGCGTTCTACACAACTACAGAACGAACTGGCAACCCACCTACCATGTTCAATCATAGCCTCACCTCAGGCTTTGTGCCTGCTGAATGGTGCACAGCAATGGTTATCCCACTCCACAAGGGGGGAGCCACCATGGACCCCAGGAACTATTGCCCCATTAGCCTGATGAGCCTGGTCTGCAAGGCAATGGAACGTATCATCATGGAACTTATAAACAAAGACATTGGTAATCTCCAAACTCTGGACCCCACCCAGATAGGGTTTGTAAAGGGCAGATCATGTCTCCTAAACCTGATAGACTTCTTTGAAGCAGTTACCAAAGCCGTAGACAAGGGTAAGATGGTTCACACAGCCTATCTAGATCTTGCCAAGGCTTTCGACACCATATCCCACTCTGGAATTATAGACAAACTCACTAAACTAGGTATAAATCCCTATGTCACAAGATGGGTTGCCAACTGGCTCACTGACAGAACCCATACTGTGAAAGTAGCAGTCTCCAAATCCGACTTCAGACCAGTGACAAGTGGAGTACCACAGGGTTTAGTCCTGGGTCCTCTCCTTTTTGGTATCTACTTCTCTGAAGAACAGGCTAACACAGAAGGTCTTTGGCTAATGAAGTTCGCAGATGACTGCAAACTAGGAGCCATAATCAAAACTCCTAACGATGTGGACATCCTACAAAAGGGCCTCACTGAGACAGATGCCTGGTGTCAAAGCCATGGCCTCAAGCTCAATGTCAAAAAGTGCATTGTCATCCCCTTTGGTAAAAACTCTGTACCCATGAACTACAACATAGGCAGTAGTATACTTAACACCAAAAGTGTGATAAAAGACCTTGGGACACAGGTGGACAGTAGTCTCTCCTTTGATAATCACATCGCCACAGTAGTCAGGAACTCCTTCTACGTGGCACACCTCATCACAAAAGGTTTCTCATCCAGAAAAAAAGTGGACATTGTTTCCCTGTACTCATCACTCATTAGACACATTATAGAGTACAACGCCCCTTTTGGTATGTATCTCACAAGACATCTACAACAACTGGAAAGGCCGCAGAAATACCTCACAAAGTGGATTACTGGCCTCAAACAGATGCCCTATGCAGACCGTCTCAAAAAACTCCAGCTTTACTCCGTCGCATATCGCATACTCTGAGGTGATCTCTGCCTAACATACAAAGCTATGTCAAACCCAGAGCTGTTGGACATGCTCCACTTAAAGAAATCCCAATCCCTCTGAGCTAAATGCTCTAGGGACCTAAACCTTGTCACCACAATAAACAGAACATGCTGGAGGGATAGATTCCTGTCCCAGAGACTTCCCATACTCCGGAATAAACTACTTATCTATATCAAACAATCAATCTCAATCTCCTCATTAGCACTCTTCAAGAAAAATCTTGATGATTGGATGGGAAATAGGAAATTCAACCCAGGGATCACCTCTGTGGCTCTGCTTGACAGTGGCACAGGAAAATAATTTTTTTGGGTGGCAAAAACCAGGGTACCTTTTTGGCTGGGCTTGTATAGGCCCCAGGGCCGATAGCCTAGTACCTACCTATTAAGCTATGAACATTTTATAAAATGATTATGTAGATTTTCTGTGCAGGGAGGGACATGGAATTTTCATCTTCAACTTTTTACAGTTTTTTGCTCACTCTGCTTACTGATCACCAGACATTCTCTCAGCCTCTGTGCCTATTTGTTCACTTCTGGATGAGGGACAATTGAAAAAGAGTCATCATTTAAGAAGCCATCAGGGTTATTTCAAGCTTTTCCATTTGTTCCCTCTGCCCTAGCATTATGCATTCATCAGTGTGGTAGGGTGGGGATATACAATGGAATGACTGCATAAAGTGCCTTATCCAATGCCAGGTCTGATCTTCTAAACAGCTTGCCTCATACACAGTTAATTTTATCTCTGATGAATGACTCATGCAACTCACCAAATTCACAGTTTTTCACTCTTCTTTATTTTGGTCATGTAATCATTCATTTTCTAAGTTCTTTGATTTCTTGCAAAAAATACATTTCTGACAAGTGACAGATTTTACTTTGACTCACGACATGTTTTAAATTTCTTCTCTTACTAACGTGTCTTTGGCCTCTACTTTGAGGATAAAAGTATGAACTACCTTTATGTTCCCACAAGTGTCACAACATGTCGGAATCTTGGACAGTGTACCTCTTCTGGCTTTTCTGAAGGTCTGTTTGCCATGACATATACAACTCAAACTAATGGGTCCAAAGCTTTCAGTTTTCTGACAATTTGCTTTGAAGCTTGAGGGATGCCAGTGGCTATAATGGATTAATAATTTCTACAAAATCACAGGCTGGTGTAATGCAAAAAGGAGAAAATGACTAGTAATTTAGAGGCTTCACAAAAGTACAATAAGAAGTATGACAAAAGTACAATAAGAAATATGACAAAAGTACAATAAGAAATAACAAAAGTACAATAAGAAATATGACATTGTAATAGACAAATGTTATTCATAAAGTTCAGAAGGAGAAAAATGTGGTAGCAACTAATTGGACCACTACTGCTCATGGTTTTGATACTGCTGTCATACCTCACAGTGGAAAAGTTTGCATTTTGTACTCTTTGGCACATTAAGTAAACCAAAACATATTTCTAGCATCGTGGACTTCTCTCTTATTCTCATAGCATATTTCAGATGCATAGCTGGAGGAGGTTGAATGAGGTGGCTGTCATGGTGCCAATATGTTAGGGGCTGTGAGCAGCACTTGCCAGTGGGATAATATTGCAGCATCAGAATTCAGAAATGAATGCCAGTTCTGTATTTGCAGTTATGGCTGAAGCATTGAGATGCTTTGTGTATGGCATTCTAACTGTAGCAAGTTACTTGTTACATTATATCAAGCAGGCTACTACTGTTTCAAGGTGAATACCTTTTTTTTTGGTCTTCAAATTGGAGTTGGTGGGGCACCAGACTGGTAAACTATACCAGGCACTGGATAAGCTATCTGTGACTCTGCTATACAGGAATCTTCCTTTGAAGTAATCAGAATGAAAGAGTGAAGAGGTGTGAGGTAAGAGTGATGGTAACACCTGTGATCTTTACTGCAGCTGCTAGATGAGACAGACACTACTGAGTCCTCCTTAAGGTAACACCTTTTTTAAAGCTATACTCTACACAGTCCTACTGAAAGGTGATGTTTATGCATAAAATTCCAAGTGTGATTATCTATTTGAGCTCAGAAAAAAAATAGAATGTGCTGTGTACAGTGTAGGCTTTGTTTATAATGCATTTTACTAATTTCTTTTACCTGGGCAACATAAATGTCCATTAGAACAGCATTTAGATATAATTGCAATCACATAATAGTGACCCTTTGAAACACCTATCTAAGCACACATTAAGATGAAAGTACAGTTAGCATATTCCAATCAATAACATTTTCTAAAAGCTGTTTTAATATTATATACAACTAAAAAGATGCCTCAAGCACAAGATAAACACATCAAAATGGAGGTGCCAGTTAAAAATTGTTAACATAGAATTTCCATCTTGGTCATATCTAAAAATTGAATGTTCCCATTCTGTAAATGGGAGGCAGACATTAATTCTGCACACTCTTATTATTACTTTCCCATGTTTTCATTTAATTTGTTGGCATAGTGCATAAAGCAACCCTTAAAGCAAACACTTTAATGCTCTCTCTCAGACCAAGAACACTGCATCAATGGGCCCAGACAATATCCTGGGATGCCTTCTAAATAGCATGAAACATGACCTATCAGGGCCTCTGGAATTACTATTTAACTGTAGCCTCCAAAGAGGATTTGTGCCTCATGAATGGAGAAAGGCAACAGTCATCCCTCTGCACAAAGGTGGGCCATCTACAGACCCTGGAAACTACAGGCCCATAAGTCTCACTAGTCTTATATGTAAAGCCATGGAAAGAATGATCATGGAGATGATCAATAGATATATAATAAATCTCTAGACACTGGACCTGACCCAATTTGGTTTCCTCAAGGGGAGATCATAGGTTCCTAGGTTCATTGGCCCTAGGCCTATATAAGTCTAGCCAAAAAGGTACCCTGGCTTTCGCCACCCAAGAAAATTATTTTCCTGTGCCCCTATAGATCAGAGCCACAGAGGTGATCTCTGGGGTGAATTTCCTATTTCCCATCCAGTCATCAAGATTTTTCATGAAGAGTGCTAATGAGGAGCTTTGTTTGATATAGATAGGTAGTTTGTTCCAGAGTATGGGAAGTCTCTGTGACAGGAATCTATCCCCCCAGCATGTTCTGTTTATTGTGGGGACAAGGTTTAAGTCCCTAGAGCATGTAGCTCAAAGGGATTGGGATTTCTTTAAGTGGTGCATGTCCAACAGCTCTGGGTTTGACATAGCTTTGTATGTTAGGCAGAGATCGCCTCTGAGTAGACGATATGCGACGGAGTAAAGCTGGAGTTTTTTGAGACAGTCTGCATAGGGCATCTGTTTGAGGCCAGTAATCCTCTTTGTGAGGTATTTCTGCAGTCTTTCCAGTTGTTGTAGATGTCTTGTGAGGTACCTTCCAAAAGGGTCATTGTACTCTATAATGGGTCTAATGAGTGATGAGTAGAGGGGAACAATGACCTCTTTTTTCCTGGATGAGAAACCTTTTGTGAAGGATTTCCTGACTACAGTGGCGATGTGATTATCAAAGGAGAGACCATGCCTACTCAACCTGGTGGACTTATTTGAGAAGGTCAGCAAAGCAATGGATGAGGGCAAATTCGTTCACACTGCCTACCTTGACCTGGCCAAGGCATTTGACACAATACCCCACTTGGGCATTGTTGACAAACTCATGAAGTTAGGTACAAACCTGTATGTCACCCAGTGGATAGCCAGCTGGCTCACAGACAGGACCGAGGAAGTTAGAAATGGGGAGTCCACCTTTACAAAGCCCTCTTTATGAATTTCACCAAAGTATTTGATCTAGTCTGCCACAACCTATTGAATGTCTGCACTCTGTCTCATTCAGAGCCTCTGCATCAACTAGTTCAGCAGTTATCTTTCATACTAGTACTTTGTTGTCAAAACCAGAAATAATTTATTTTACTGAAGTGCCATGGGGTCAGTGCTTCCTTCATTCCCTTCTCTGTCTTCATAAGTTCTTTCCCCTGTGACCTACATTTATCCCTAAGAAATGATCTCTAAAAATGTCTCAAATCTTTCGTTCATTGGTAAAGTTAAGAGGAGATGTTCATCAGTTGGAATAAAACCAAAGTTATAATTGCTAGTATCAGTACTAGACTACTCTTCATAATCTACCAAAACAACAACATAGAAACCGTCATTTTATATAAAAATCTAGGTATCTGTCTGGACACTTCTGTCACCATGACTACCCATATAACCCACCTTCAGAACAAAATCAATGATGTTTTCTCCAGATATTACAAAATCTCTTGTTTCTTTATGCCGTAAGCATGTACAACAACTAAGAAAGGTAGCATTTATACTGAGATTGGCTATGGACTTCCCTTTTGACAAATTTCTCCACCCAAAATCTCAAAGACTTAAAAAAAACCTTTAGTAATCATATGTACAAGTTCCATCTACTGTTGGCAAACCTGAGGATCACTGTACAACTCTTCCCCACCCAACTGAAAGGACAGACCTTATTTCATACAATCACCACACCCAACTTCATTCTAGAAGCAAAACAAACAATCCTGATTCTCAAGCAAATTTCACTCACTATCCTTTGTTACAGGTACCAAGTTCCCAGGATTTTAGGAACTGCATTTTCTCTATTTTTCTCTTCTACTCTCAGATGAAATGCTCCAAACAATTAGAAACAGAAAAATGAGTTGTGATGCAAACTAAAAACCCTGTTAGAAGGTCAAAAGATCAGTTTTTGTTTGACCAATCATATTGTACCTCCATTTTCTCTGTACCCTAATTCTTAGTAAGAACCCAGACCTACCTTTAAATACAAACCTCCTTTCTTGTACCTCTTTCCACCGCCTGAACTTATGCATTTTCTCTTCCTGATCATTATATAATTGATACGAATCAACTGCATTACACTGCTGACTACTGCATTCTGAGAATTTTTTTGTTGCATTATGAGCAATTTTTGCTCTAACTATAACCTGCTATAATGTTATATATTAAAGTTCTTCACAGCTGCAATATGCATGTATATTTACTTGAGTAAGCATATAGATGTTTACAAACCTCTATGAATCTTGTAACCTAAACTCATGTACTATACACGTATGCTCTCTGCATAACCCTCTGTAAACAAGCCATCTGTATAGACTATGTTCTACTGTAACCATGCCATCTATATATACTATGTTATACAGGTCTTTCTACATTTGTGAATTATTCTACTTCTCACTTTTTGAACATATTTGTTCTTTGAACCCAGACAGCATCTGAAATGGGTTATTTAGGATCAGTCTCTTGCCCCGTCAACAAAAATAAATACAGCTTGATATGAAATCTCTTCATCTGCAAACTCAGTCATAGGATTACCCAAAGACATGGAATTCATGGTACTCAAAGAACAATGCAAATTTCATTATAAACAAATGTGCTATTGGCAGGATGATACTACATGACTCAGACACAATCAGCAAGCTAGTAGTAAACGGGGGGAGTATTATATTCATTTGAGGGACATTAGATCAAAAGCCAACCTTCACCAAATTTTTAAATCAAAATATTGCACTACTCTGATGTTCTGTGACCTTGGAATAGACATAACTAAATTTGGGTACAGGATGCATAACCATTAGTGGGAGCTCTGGGGGTGGTCTGCCCCTTCAGAAAATATTTTAAAGCTAATTTTGTAAAGAAAATTTGGTTGAGGAGGCATTTGATTTAGAAATCTCTGTGAATCTTGTAGCCTAAACTCATGTACTATACACGTATGCTCTCTGCATAACCCTCTGTAAACAAGCCATCTGTATAGACTATGTTCTACTGTAACCATGCCATCTATATATACTATGTTCTACAGGTCTTTCTACATTTGTGAATTATTCTACTTCTCACTTTTTGAACATATTTGTTCTTTGAACCCAGACAGTGTCTGAGATGGGTTATTTAGGATCAGTCTCTTGCCGCATCAACAAAAATAAATACAGCTTGATATGAAATTGATGAACAAACACTCCAAGGTCATAAAACATGACTGTTAAAATAGGAACCAAGGTGTTTTCTAAATAATTTCTTAGTTTTGGCCAATCTGCATTCACAATGGTAATAAAATGATTTTGAGAAGTCCAGATTCATTCTGTGAGGTATTACAGACCGTTCACCATGGACTTTGAACCCTTTCTGCATGTTGCTGGTCAGACTATTTATATAATATAATGCTGTAAGTTGCTCCTATTCAGAAAAATCTCATACACCCTGAGAGAATACAAATGTGTTACACCACATTGGTAATGGAATTAACTTATAAAAATCACGCAGAATCATTGTGGCTAATTCTAGTCTCTTATCAGCTACATAGTGAAGATCGGTGTTTTCTTTATAAGCACCCCAAACCCAGTGCTATGTGAATGACTTTGCATCTCCTGTAACGTGCACAAGGAATGTACAAGACCGATAATTTGCAAGATAAATTAGATATCATCACTAACAGGAAAAGGTATGAGTATGACAGTGTGCCAGCTGAGACTTTGGGACAAACTACCTCTAGACATATGTAAGGGCACTAGTCTGAGTCAATTCAAAAGAAAAATGATACCTACATGGGTGAAAAGAAAATAACAATAGAGAATGATTGTGCCCAAACTTGTTGGAAGTCTGATCATATGAACCTGTGAAACTATGAACCATGTAAGCTGTGTGTAGTTACACTGAATGGGTGACAGGCTTAGAATCAACACACTTGTGATCAACACAGTAACGTGCAACCAACATGTGATTCCAGGACTTTTCATGTTAAGATTGAGATTGCTGTATCACAGGGATTTCTACTTTCCTTCAGATACAGTGATCTTAGTGTAAGTATGTGTAAGTAGCAGAGGTATAGGGAGAGCACGGGGCATGTCCCCCAGCATAAGTGCTTTATTAGTGTTTTTATTGATTTTAAAAGCTGCTTATCACTAATTGTGATTTCTGTGGATTAACACTTAAGTTATCAAGCTGTATTTAACTTGCTGTGTCATTGAATTTGCCAAGGACAACATCAAGTCATGCTAGGTTAATGAAGTAATGCTTTTGCTTGTGAGAAGGTTCCCTTAACCGTTGATCAGGTAAGTAGATTGATATACAACAACAATCATCTCTATCCATGTATTGCACAATTAAATACAAAGGTTTTGCTCATAAGTACAGGAAAGTAAAAGAATTTCATACTTGAAATGTCCCAGCCGTGAATTTATCAGAAAAACACCAAAAACCGGCACAGCGTAGCTGATACTTATGGTGGCGTGGAAGATAGCCACAGAAACGCTTTCATCCAGTTGAAGAAAATAAGTATAAAACAGGACTATTACAGCTAGGGGAAAAAAAAAGATAAACAGTAAGTTACCAATTTTGGATTTTAACAAAAATTTACCTTAGGGTACAATACAACTGCAGAAAAGTTCTGACAAATGAAATCACACGATTTTTTGTGATGTACTTTTAACTTTTGTTAATACTCAGTTAATACAAATATAAATCAGAACTGCTACAATAGACATGCTGAGTATGCACAGATGCCTACTGGCCCATTTGCAGTGGCAAAACAAACTTATTTTTCACTGGATTTTACAGCTCCATTAATTTCTACACATATGATGCACACATAAAAGGGAAATTCAATAGACATGGCCCAACATTTCAGGTCTACGATGACCCTCTGATGAAGATAGCTAATTACCATGTTCCACACTTGTTCTTGTAAATCTAACATAATTATGCATCAGAATTCATCCAGGTGCATGGTTGTCCCATGTTCACTTAATAGAGGTTGCTTTTCTTGGGTAGTTCTCAGCCTGAATTGGTAACAATTGATTCCGGTGTGATTCTGGTATGCTGTATATAATTCTACCCTGCTACTCTAGTGCTTGTCTTCCTTCTGAGCTCTCTGACTCCTTAACCAGGAATTACAATTCTTTACCAGTAGTATGGTCTCCAACTGTCTTACAGTGTCTCTTATCTCTTGATAATATGTACTTGTCTATATAGTATAGTGACTATCCCATTTCCAAGTCACCTTAATCCTTGTGCATAAAGCTATGGCCTACTCTGTTGGTCTAATGTCTTGTCTCCCTCTGACAATAACAACCACACACCTCCCTTACCAGGTGACATGAGATGGTGAATGATAAAGTTCTTCTTACATCCTTTTGCTGGCTGAGTTTTCAGATTAGTATGTATTTGAACCATACACATACTCTTCAAGCTGGACACTGGTTATGAAGAAGATAATGGCTGTAGTAATCACAGAGTAGTACTGTACAGTATGAATGAATTGGGGCCGAGGAAGGACAGAATATCAGGACTCTGCATGACCATGATAGATTGTTATTTTACCTAAATATGGAAATGATTACTGGAAGAAGCCTTGTTCTGCCACAGTATGAGAGGTTATGTTATCATGAGGGAAGGGAAATAGTAGAAGTTACTAATAACTAGGAACTCATAGGTGTAAACGATGCTCATACTGTGATTGTATAGATGAATCTATATTTTCTGTCATCTGCATAATGGTAAGGAGTACCATCTTAAAGTACAGGCAGATTGTAATACTAAAAACATAGTTTATCTAGCTCATTGTATTTCTTGTAAGTCATTCTATGTAGGCAAAATTAACAGGTGCCTATGGGAACGGATTAGGGACCATTATTATTGTGCCCACAAGGGCCTGAGTTATAGTGCAGTTGCCAAACATATGAATGAGTGAGGTGAGGGGCATATGTTTAAGTTTTTGGTTTTAGATGCAGTGAAGAAAGGTACAAGGATGGGATGTGACTAATGAGACTGCGCGCCTGAATTTACATTGGATTTTTAGACTCAAGGTGCATCAAGGATAAGTCCTGAATGATTATTTCTCCTTGAAGCCAGTTCTTAAGACAAGGAGACTTTGGAGGTGATATATAATTGATTTTATTACTTTTATTTTTATTATTTAGTTGGATGTTGCTTGTTTTAATGTCAATGTTTTTAATGAAGTGTGTTTTAAATGTCAAGCTGATTAAACGGAAGGGTTTGAGAGAGATCGTGATTAGAAGTTTCTATAGTAAGCAGTAATACAATGTTCTTAATTGGCTTAGGAGGAATTTAGACAGTTAATGAATACTATTTATTTGATGTTTTATATTAGAATTGAAGTGGTCTGAAGAAGCAATTAGTTTTGCGAAAGCGCTTACCATTTATTAAAGTTTTATGCTATTTTACCAGTCTATGTTTGTTATTGCTTTGTTTCATGTAGTATCTTCCGCATTTATTTATTTGAACCTTGACTATGTTTCTGTGTGGCTGAAGTGGCTATCTTAATTTGATTTGTTCATCTGCTGGTGCAGTTAATTATTTGAGGTATTTGCTCTGTCAGACAAACAAAAATGTGATATAATCTGCACTATGTGTATTTCTCAAATGACATGAAAAGTTTTGTGAATGTGATCTTTTTCTATGCAATATATATCTACACTGTGCATTATCTAGATGCATAAAACAATGTGTGAATTTATTACCACTTTTTTATGCAATATATAAAAATATGTTGAAACTATAATTTAAGTTTATAAATAGGTTCATAGGATCATATGAGATTACTAGGCTAATGGCTCTGAGGCCCTTACAAGCCTAGCCAAGAGTTTATCCCCCAAAGAGAAATCTCAATCAGCACCTGATGCCCCCACTGATGAGGTCTGTTGGGAAATATAGTAATTAAACATAGGATGTGAAATGTATAGTGGACCTTGGAACTAGGAATTATACTTGCTCTGTCCTATGATTACAAGACATGGGGCTATTTCTTGGCCAGGAAGCAATTCAAAGATTCTTTAATGAGATAGCTAACCAAGAACAAGTAAACAAATGCATTAATATGTAAATATGAATCTCCGTACAGTTGTATCTACTATATGTATGAATATTTTAAACCAAATAGCTAATAAAAAAGAACATAAAAAGAAGATCTAGCTTGGAGCTTGTATAGACTTGTGATTTTTATTTCTGTAGATGTTTCTATATGTATTTTAGAAATTCAGCTGTTTAGCTTAGTGATCAATAGTTCTTGTTGTCAAGAATAGGCAGGAAAAAGTCTAGTTGTAGACAGATATTTTCTTTCTTGTAATCTATTTGTTCAAAAGGATTATTTTCTATTTCCTGAGTGATTTCATATGTCACTGTATATTTAATATATCTCCGTACATCCAACTCTTCAGTGCACTGCTTACCTCATTCTTTCTTAAGTAAAACATTTTAATTTATTCAGTTTTAAAATTCTTGTAGCTGGCCGTCTATTTGCTTATTGCTTATTTATTAGTTGGTAAGAGGGTATATATTGCTAAATTGTGACAAGCTGATGGCACCCATCTCTAATTGCTCAAATACTTCTGCTACACTGTGTACTTTGTGTTTATAATTATTTAGCTTATTAACAAGAGTGAAATAGTATTTATGAGGCCACCAGACAGGTGACTGGGGACATACCTCTCAACTTCAAGAAATTTGGATAAAGCCATAAATAATTGTTGGACAAAGGCCCATAAATAGGACAATTTTTAAATATTGCTCTTGTAGCCTTAGAATGTTGATAGAACAACAGGTTTTGCATTAGCATGAATTTTCTGAAGGGTATGGAATCTAAAACTTGGATGTCTGTTATTACATTCTGACTTCAATCCTCAATGATTTGACAGAAAGCTAACAGTTTTGTGAGGAGCAGACCAACAATATGAGACAAAAATCCTGGACATTCTGCAGAAATTAGGACAATTGAGAGGTATTTTCTGGGGTGGTGACAGTTTGCCTCCCTTTAGCCAGGACAGAATACTGACGTGTTTAAAGAATATTATCTGACTTCTCTGGAAATTAATGCTTCTGTTTGTGACTATAATAATGTATTCAAACTATAGTTATTGTCAGCATGTGAGCACCAGAAGGGCTAAAACACAGAAAGATAGAAAGAGAGAGTGGGGGGGGGGGGTCTAGGGAGTTGGCCAAAGGTTTGACTCCATGGGGCATTCAGTGTGAAGCCTAGTCTTGGGTGTGGATGATTTAGGCCCATACCCAGGCCAGCAGTTTCTCTATCCTGCATACTTTCAATGTCAAGCTGCAGTATAGTTAATTAGTTACATGTGTATATTTGTTTGCATTTTTATACTTTAATATGTTTAATACTAGTGGTATGGCTTGAAAGTCCATATCCCTGGAGACCATCAGATGTCAGATTTGAAATTATAGATAAAGAAATGTTTTTTGGTGGGAAGTGGAACAGATCCAGTCACCATAGGCTCTATTTACCATCTTATTTCACTGCAGTCATAAGTTATATCATTTTACCAAGTTTAATTTTGCTACCTTTACTGTCATTAAAGGTAATGTCATTACTACTGAGCAGGGTGTGTAGTTTTGTAGATCATCACAGTGAATTTCAACATCATTTATTAAGGTAATTATGTTACCTGGTATGTGATCAGCAGCATATCTAGTTATCCATACCTATTTTCTACTTTTATATTTGAGAAGAATAGCCCAAAGAGAGGTGCCCCTAGTGAAGACCCCAGTGGGTCCATACCTTTTAGATTGAGTTCTCACAAATATGGCACCATTATGCACCATTTTCACAATTCTTTCCTCACTGATTAAATCTGACTACATGTTATATTTTTCATAAGATCCCAGCCAAACACACAGTAGAATTCATCTCTGTTTAGAGACTCCTTTAATGCAGCAGATAATCTTATTAACTCTAAAAGCTGTCTACCACGTGAGGATTCATAATTAAAATAACCACACCCACCACTGATTTTAACATCTCCTAATCTCCTTCATAGAAATCCCTCTCCGCCTTTAGTCACCAACACAATGCAAGTTTCAAAAATGAACTCTTTTAGTGAAACCCGACATAAACAAATGCTACAAAAAGTAAAATGCCGCTTAGATCCTTTCACTCTGAAAGCAAATTCAAAAGATTAAGCAAGGAACTGCATATCATTACTACATCCAAAGATAAAAAAGCCTTATTTAGTTATATCAGGGATCTCAGGGACAATACAAAGCATTCTACTGAGTTAATATCTGACATAACCCATTTCAGCCTACAGAGCTTCCCAAATATACCTGTTGACAAATTTAGCAAGAATGTCTCTCTCCTCTGTCCCGTCCATGCTTTCCCTGCCAGATGATCAAAACAGGTCTGTCCTATTATCAGCACAGAACAAGTATTAGATGCTGTATCCAAAATAAAGAATACCACTTCTGTGGGTCCAGAGAACATACCAGGCTGTTTTCTTGTTAGTATGAAACTCTGCATTGATGATTACCTTGAATACATATTTAACATTTGCTTGTCCAGTGGTTATGTTCTTGATGCCTAGAGAACAGTTGTAGTTGTCCCCCTCTGGAAGGGAGACCCAACCACTAACCCTGAGGACTGTAGACTGATTGGCCTCAAAAGCATGATGTGTATAAGGCAATAGATAACATCATCATGGAATTTTTAAATAAGGATCATGGCAGCTTCAAGTCCCATGACCCTTCCCAATATGGATTTATGAAAGGCAGATCATTCTTCGAAAAAGTCACTGAAGCACAAGATGAAGGCAAATCAGTATATACCATCTACCCAGATTTGCAAAGGATGTTATTAAAAAACTGATCCAACTAAAAATGAACCCCTATCAAACTTGCTGGATAACATATCTTGTTAACAGACAGAACCTATTCCATTAAAATAGGTGGCACACTTTCCTCAGTAAGACTTAATAAGAGTGGTAACCTGAAGGTGTCCTTTCTGGGACTACTACTCTGCAGCTTATACTTCACTGATGTCAAGGCTGATGCTGAGGGCCTCTGGCTGCCCATGTTTACTGATGAATGCAAATTAAGAGCTGTCATTAACACCACAGATAATTCCTACATCCACCAAGAGGGACCGACTCCTACTGATTCATGCTGTCTGGACCATGGACTAAAGCTCAGTGCTAAAACTGCAGCATCATGTGCTTTGGGAAACAATAACAGCTCTGTGACTACCACATAAATGACATCTCCCTCAAAACTGAAGACAGGATTATATTTAGACAATGAACACTCCTTTGACCAGCATGTATTGACTATTGTTAGAAAATCTTTTTACCTTTCCCATCTAATTACTAAAGAGATACTGTTTAGCTCCAGAGTAGTTATAGTCCCCTTCTACCCCACCCTTATTAGACCAATAATAAATAAAATGCCCCTTTTGTCATGTACCTACTGAGACACATGGCTCAACTAGAAAAAAAAAACAAGGTTTCTTCACCAAAAATATGTCAACCATCATCTTCCTAAGCTATATAGAATGTCTAAAAGCTCTGCTGCTCTAATCTGTTTCTTACTGACTTCCCTGTGGTGATCTCTTCCTGGTTTACAGAATAACAAATAACCCTGAACTTCTTGACCTTTTGCATGTTGTCAAACTGCTAACAGCACAAACACCTACTCTAGGGACCTAAATCCCTTGTTGTCTTTGTTGTCTTTCAGTCTAAGTTCACCCCACCTCAGACAACTCAGTCTTTTATGGATAAGGATAGTAAGTAAGTTGTAGTAGATTGACTTCTTATAATCTTTGCAGTTGGTTGCCTGGTATGAACCTAGGAATATATGAATTGAAATTCAATGCATTTAATTTATCAATTATTTTAGCAATAACTGATGAGTGGGTGCGGGAATACGAGAGTTTACCCACAGTTGGCATGGTTTCATCATGAGGGGAAAGCCCAAGTAATTAAACAAAACCATTCATGGATAAATCTTCATATACCCACACCCACTCATCAGTTATTGCTTAATTATACAATGACATTATTTAAGAAAGAAATTTCTTACCTTTCTTAAATAATGCTTTTGTAAAACAGCACAGTAGTGTTCTCATGCATTTGTTGATGTTCTTCGCAAATGTGTGGGACTCTTTGTTAAGTTTTCACACTAGCAAAGTACATCAGTGCTGTTTAATAGAAGCAACAAAGAAAAAATAATCTCTATTGCCTTTTTATTTTTTAATAATAAAATCTGGACAGTTCAGAGGTATGAGAGTCTGTCAAGACAGCACAGGCATACAAGGAAAATCAAGTATGTTTCTCTTTCTTTAGTTTTGCTGAGTGTCCCAGATATTCCTTGCATTTGGTCTGTCTTCCGTACATACCTTTCAACCTCTTAGCTCAAGAAATGTGGACAAAGCTTTAAATAACAGGTGACACAGGCCTCAAAATAGGGACAGATTGTAAATGTTGCTCTTATAAACTTAGAAAGCTACTAGAATAACAAGATTTGTGTTAGCATGCATTGCCTGAAGGATATGAAGTCTGAAACTCAAATACATGTCATTATTTAATGACTTTACTCCTCAGTGATTTGTCAGAAAACTGCAAAGTGTAAGAGGAAAGATCAGAAATATGAGCCAAAAATCTGGACAGTTGAGAGGTATGCTTCCGTAGCATACATCAATAGAGAAAAGTATGGCCTCTCAATGGTATTTTAGCTGCTGGACGTTTTGCTGTTGATGTATACTCGATTTACAACAGGTACACTGGTTGGTCTGTCCAATCCGTGTGCACATTTTTGAATAATAATGACCCATCATTGTATACTCTGTTACACAGAACAGTGCTGAATACCTTCGAAGGTCAAGTTAAGCAGTATGCTCTACAAATCCTTTATTAAGTGCTGTTGTTATCTCTTCAAAGAATTTCACAAGATTTAAAAGGCAAGATCTGTCCTTAACAATCCTAGTCTATTTCTTGTCTACCAGATGCAGGTCTCTTGTGTCATTTTGGGTAAGTCCCATTGTGACTGATAACATGATTTTAAATAGGATACTGATAAAGCTGATAGGTCTAAAATTGCTTTGCAAATTGGTGCCAATATATCTTGTTGTCATAAGTCACAGATGTGTTAACCTGCTGACGTTTTACTCCATATGATTCTTAAGGATTTGGTCATTTTTTATTTTGTTATTATATAGACAATTTGGATTTACCTATTTCCCTTTCACCTGTATAGGAAACATTCTGCTGCCATGGAACTTCCGTTTTTAATTTTATTTATGACAGCAGTTATCATGTCTGTAGTTATACAATGGATGTCAGCCCTTGAAATATTTTTTGCTTAGCATGAAGTCTGCACAACATTTTTCTTTAAGCACATATACTAAGTCCTCTGGCTGTTTGTTTACTTTATTGCTTACTGATAACATGCTACATTCACAATTTTTCCCTTTGGGTTTCTTGATGTGATTAAAGAATGCTTTATTTCTCCTTTTAAGTTGTTAGGCAAAGCTGATTTCATAATTAGAGCTGTAAGATTTGATAGTTTATGTGCTTTATTAATCTAATCTTTTTATGACTACAGTAATTTTTAAAATCTAAGTAGTACAACTTATTAATTCAGAAATTAATAATATCACAGAACTGTTTGGTAATAACCTGAGCAGACTTATTTTAGTTATTGGGGACATTATCCTAATCTATTTTCATTAGTATGTCATTTATTGTATCATAGTTTCCAATGGTAAAGTTTATGAAGGATACTTTATTCATGAATGAGTTTAATTATATTCTTAGGATAAGAATGATTGGTTCATAATTTGTGTTACTTATAACTATGGGGAATTAGGGTGCAGAGAAAGCATAGTTGTTTTAGCATCTCTGTTTGAATTTTCTGTTATTTGCTCTCTATCAATCTATTTAATTAATTAATTTATTTATTTTCCATTTGTTTACCGGGTTAACAAGGTGACCATTTTCAGTGGACACCCAGGGGAAAAACTCCGGATGCATAGGAAAAAATTGTAAAAAAAAAAAAAAATAATAATAAAAAAATATGTAAACATAGCTATTTTGTACAAAGAACATAGAACATATAAAAGGAGTTAAATCGGAGTTTTACAAATGATGCAGCATACAGTGGTTAGAATATTGAGAAAGAAATTAAACAAGATATTATGCAGCAAATATAAATTTGCTTGAACATAAATTCAAAAAGAAGTTTCCATAGACAAACAGGGTCATAAACTAGAAACTATAACTATAAAGGTGGCCTAAACACCTGGTTCACAGTGCTATGCACTAGGTGAAACTACACAGTACACCTGTAATCTAGTGAGGTTGAAAGTCAGGAACAGATGAAACTAGTCTGGTTCTGTACAGGAACATATCCAAGTTTTGAATAGGAGATCTTTTAGTAGGGATTTGAAAGTATATTTACTATTTAGACATCTAATGTTAGGGGTAGACAGTTCCAGGCCTTAGAAACTGAATAGTAATAAAGAGATTGGCCTCAGCTATGTAAGCAATTGGTAACAGTCAGTAGGGTGGTATTGGAAGATCTTAGTTGACGTGCAGTATTATGGAAGGTGAGGAGACCAGAGAAGGCAGGTATTTTATTTGGTTGGTATAGCAGTTGATGGATCAGGAAAAGTTGATTGTATTTTAGTAGGTTAGGGAGTTCTAAACATCCTAGCTGTCTTAGGGAGAGGCAATGATGAGAACAAAACTTAGTATTTGTTGCAAATTTTGAGATTTTATTGTAGCAGGTAGATAGTTTCAGAAGGTCAGATTTGTTTAGGTTAGTTAGAACTGGGGAAGTGTATAGTAAGGTGGAGAATAGATGGGTATGAGAGAGATAGTGATTCTGGATTCATGTGTGAGAAAGCTCTTGCAGCGGTAGAGTGAACCTAGTTTTTTTGAACTTTGGCAATTGTTAGTGCTATATGTTTGCCAGATTTTAGGTTTTGGTCAGTAGTTACACCTAGTAGCTTGGCTTGAGTTACTGATGTGATAAAGGTATTGTTGGAGGATGTTATTGAGAATGGTGAGGTAGGGGTGAAAGTTTTGAATGGGTGGAAGATCATGAGTTGGGTCTTAGATGGGTTTAGTATGAGCTGGGAGGAATTTAGCCATTTTTCTATAGTAGTGAAGGCTTCCGGGGTTCTGTCTTTGAGTAATTGTAGAGAGGGGGCTGAGCAAATAAGGGTGGTGTCATCATCAGCAGAGAGGGACTGTCATCTAATTAGCTGAATCTAATCCAGCCAATTGGATAAACAACTGTAAATTCACCCCCAGCTCATTTTTTTTATTTCAGCTCCACAGCACAACAGTTGATCTCCTCCCCCAACATCTTATTAACCTGGCCCAAGTGGTTTCAGATGACAGATAATCAGTCTATCTGTCCCCTGTAGGTGACATTCGGATATAGAGGTAAGCCATCACGTGTGTGAGAGTGTGTGTGTATGTTGGGGAGGGGCTTACTTGACAGTCCCTCTCTGCTGCTGCTGATGGCTTCACTGATTTCATTATCTAGGAGGCCCTTACGCATTACTCTGCACATAGCCAGTGCCCAGTGTGGCAACCTAATAGTTAGAGCCAGCAATTCCCTAACACTCCTGTTAGGGGTCAGTGGTGGTGTTGAAGAGGCTCAACATCTTTCTCTTCTCCATTATGGTTGAACCATCATTGATTGCTTACTACTCCCACCCTTTCCTGGCTCTCCTAGCACCCAAGCTGCTAATCTAACTCATGTTGTCTATGTCACAGTCATGTTTTTATTCCTCTACATCCACGGACTATAATATTATTTTCAATATCAATGACCAGGTATGATGCTGGTTGTCATGAATATGAAAGGAGATGATACTGCCAGCCCAGCTATGTGGAAGTTTGTAAATAATTGTATGTCATTTGTGAATATCAACATGATTCATATGCTTGTGTTACAAATGTATTAACACTGTATGTTCTGTTTATATCAAACTGCTGGTACAGAAGTGTGTGTTGAAAAAGGATGTAAAGTACTGAGCTTTAAAAATGTATTCACAGTCTACCCTACTGGAACAGAATAGAGATGTAGATTCACTATTGTAACTGTTTAGGTGTATATATTTTAAAAGGGGAAGCTAGAATACAGAAGGTTAACTTGCAAAACTACAGAAAAATAGTTGAAATTAAATTACTTTTTAACCATGCCACAAAAAAGGATGTTATCTTTCAGTTTCAGTGCAGTAACAGACATGATGTATAGAACTAGAGGTTCACTGTAGTGTCTTTAAAGTGTTTTTATTGTTTTATGACTTCCAGAGTCTGCCTTAGATCTAAGAAAAGCCTTGTCTATGTATTTTCACAGGTAGATGCTAAATGCTACCAACTGCATCAATGGTTGTTTTTGTCTTGGGATAGAACCAGTTGACAAAAAGTGATTGCATCCTGCAAGCTATCCCAGCAGTAATATTTCAGATATTAATTTAAGAACTCTCTGAGAGAGACTGAGTATTCTGTATTCTTCTTTGACCTGACAACATCAGCTGGAAGACCCACTCACCACATCTGCCTTGCTTGCTCTGTAAGTAAGTTAACTAGAGTGTAATAATTCTCTTAGATTCAGTCAGACATATAGAGAAGTATAGTTTAGATGTTTTATTTATTTATTTGAGACTGTCCTGCAATGTTGTTTTAAATATTTCCTGTAATTTTTGAACTCTGAGGTTACTGTGATTATATACTGTGTATTTTCTTGTTCTTTTATTATTTATTATTAAATATTTATAAACCTCTCATTGCAGCTGATCTTTGTGAGACATATTTAGGTTCTTCGAGTACTTGCAAATTTATATGGTGACACTGTGTAGGCCCCTCCTAATAGCCTTGCTCTTGGTCAAACTACCATTTGTATTGATAGTAACATTACACAGTAAGTTTGGACACCCTTTATTAAGGGCCTTAAAGTAGCTGATAAGGACATGGCTGGTGGCAGTGATAACTGCCTTATAGTCTGGGCAGAAGGGGGCACAGCTAGTGAACCTGTGCCAGCCTTTCCCAGGTGTTTGTGAGTCAGCTACACTGGTTGGACAGAGAGGGTGCGGGAGGTCTTGGCTTGGCCACTCAGCTGAGATCTCAGCCCTATAGCTATGCCAGTGGGGAGTCTTACTGGGGATCTGGTGAAAGATGAAGAATCAACCCCAGACTGACTGTGGTCTCTGTGTGCTCTTAAGGGAAATTTTAGTAGATGCAGAGAGCTGCATCTGGAAATAGTTGATGTCCCCCACCGGTGGTAGTGGTGAGGATTCAGACTCCTTTATCACTGGTTCAGTGATGGGGAGTCACACTGGTAACTGGGTGTTAGATTGCATGGGTACTCAGTGGAAGAAAAATATATTTTTTTTCTTTATTTTTTTAATGTACTTTTGCCTTTGACCATTATCAAGGACAGGGATCCCCACCCTCACAACTCCCTAGCTGTCAATCTAGTAGCTTTCTCTTAGTGCCTACTTTGTCGTTCATTGTGAAAGTCATCCCCAAAATCCAGAAACCCACAATACCAGTTATTTAATTCATCATATCACAGATTTCCATGTGCATTTGTGTGTGTGTATGTGTGCGTGTGTGTGTGTGTGTGCGCGCGCGAAGGCGCACGCGCTCATGTGTGTTTGTGCGTTTCTGTGCGTGTGTGTGTATGTCTGTGTCTGTACATATACACTGAATACGAATGCATAGAAATTATATATTTACCATAATTACAGAAGTGCATGTTCAATTCCATCTTTAACCACCCACAGGACTCGAGGTCAGCAGAACTCAGTCAGCTCAGCATCTAAAACCTTTTCAAGCTGCAAAACTCCTCTGCCCTAACCATAATTCTGTGTGCAGATGGATCCCCTCTCCAGATCTCTGTCCACCTAAACTAAAGTGGAGCAAGCAAGCAAGCAAGAAAAACAGTCATGAATCAAATGAGCTTCTCTGAATTTTCCAACCAAAAAAGACTGAGGGAAGGAGGGTGGGTCAGAGAGGAAGATGGACATGACCTATGTATCTCTTATTGTTGTAAGAAGATAATTTTCATATGCAATAGGACTGGTCCATCTTCTTCAACCCATAGGATAGAGTCTCAAGTTTATCACAATGAGTGTTCCTCATTAAAAAAGAATCTCTTAAGGTAGTATGTCCAAAGACAAGTTGAAATGAAAATGATTGGATCTTAAAATGCCTTTTTAAAAAGTTTCGACGGACATATCTAACCCCTTAATTGTTATTATTTTCATTATAGCTATTCAGAGGATTAGTCTAGCGATGATGTCTTTAATTACTACAGATCAAAAAGATAAGTCAGAGCTCAGATTAATATTAGACCAGTTGCACAAGTGTGGGACACTGACTAACAGCATGATAAAGTAGCATTCATAGGTTCATAGATTCATAGGTTCATACTAGGCCATCTGCCCTGGGGCAATTATAAGCCTAGCCCGATTCTGTATGGCTTACGCCACCCCTTGATTTGAGTATACTGTGCCCTTTTTAAGGTTTAGTTTACTGTGCCTCTGTCTAATAGTGACACGGGAGTAATCCCTGGGACAAACCTATGATCCCCCATCCACTTATCGAGATTCTTCTTGAAGAGATTCAGTGAGGTGCTCTGCCTCACATGAACTGGAATTCTATTCCATAGCGAAGGGAGCCTCTGGGTTATGAACCTGTCCCTCCAGCAAGTTCTATTTATTTCTGTGCTGAGGTTCAAGTCCCTCGAGCGTGTGGCTCTAATGGATTTAGATTTACTGAGGTGGAGCATGTTCATTAATTCTGGATTTGACATAGCTTTGTATGTCAGGCATAGATCGCCTCAAAGTAGGCGGTATGCAACTGAGTAGAGCTGGAGTTTTTTTAACCGAGCAGCATATGGCATCTCTTTGAGACCCTTGATCCTCTTGGTGAGATACTTTTGGGGTCTTTCTAATTGCTGCAGGTGTCGGGTAAGGTACATCCCAAAAGGGGCATTGTATTCTATGATGGGCCTGATGAGGGATGAATAAAGGGGCATGATTACCTCTCTTGATCTAGATGTGAAACCCTTCGTGATGAGGTGAGCTATGTAGAAGGTCTTTCTAACCACTTTGGCAATGTGGTTTTCAAAGGAGAAATTGCTATCAACTTGGGTCCCCAGGTCCCTAATAACTTTCTCTGTACTTAATGGGTTTCCGCCTATGTGGTAATTTGTGGGCACATTGTTTTTGCCAAAGGGTATGACTATACATTTTTTGGCATTTAGCTTTAAACCATGGCACTGGCACCAGTTATCTGTCTCTATGAGACCTTTTTGAAGGATGTTTGTGTCAGCTGGAGAGTTGATTATGGCGCCCAGTTTGCAGTCGTCTGCAAACTTGGTGAGCCATAGTCCTCCCACGTTTGCCTGTACCTTGGAAAAGTATATACCGAACAAGAGTGGTCCCAGGACAGAACCCTGTGGGACGCCACTTGTGACCAGTTTTGAGTCTGACATGGCTCCAGCAACTCTCACTGTGGGTTCTGTCTTTGAGCCAGTTTGCGACCCATCTTGTGACATAGGGGTTTATATTTAAGCTGGATAGCTTATCTATGATGCCCGAGTGGGGTATTGTGTCAAATGCCTTTGCAAGGTCCAGATAGGCTGTGTGGACTACCTTCCCTTCATCTATGGCTTTGGTGACTGTTTCAAAGAAGTCAACCAGGTTCAAAAGGCAGAATCTGCCCTTGACAAAGCCGAACTGGGTAGGATCTAGTGTCTGTAGGTCCCCATTCCTTGAGATACACATGGGAACTGCTGAGAAGTAATTGGGTGAATGTTTGACTAAATATGTTGTATTGCTGAGCTCCTAAAGAATACATAAACTAGGGTTTAGGGTAGCATAATCAGTGAATGAAGTACAGCTGAGATAGCTGTATCTCATAACAAGTAAAATGTATATTTATAGTTCTGGGAACATATATTAGGCTATAGAGGTAAAGGCTAAATATGTTTCAATATGTTGCAAATTCCCCAGGTTGAAAGGGATGGTGTCAGTCTAGAAGATAAGAGTATAGCTGAGAAACACATATAGTTATAGAAAATATTTATATATATATTTATTTATTTAGCTATCCTTTTTTGACTGTGTTAGTCTCACTATGCTAGTAGCCACTTTTCAGGGGAGATACAGGGTAGTAGTTACACGACTAGGGGAAATTTGACCAGAGCATCAGGGAACTTCCCCTACCATTTTAATAGGTACAGTGAGATCTTTTCTGGCCACTTCAGCTGCAACCAACTCAGATAGGGCCTTAGTTTAATATATCCTCTAAAGTACAACACACTTGGGAGGGCAGCACCACCTTTTTGCTGCACTGCAATCCATCTACCTGGTGTGGGAACTGAACTCACAGCCTTCTATACCAAGGGAGAGTGTGTTACCTGTTGTGTCACTGACACTGTGAAATATGTACAGCTTAATGTTATATTGCCATATGTACAGTTTAGTGTTATATTGACAAATCCAGCCTACTATTGTGAACAAAGTAAGCCAGTTTGGAGGTCAAGATTCAATCTCATATGAAAAGAATAAGGTGAAAGATTGGGAATCTCCTTGATAGAAGTGGTCATAACTATGTGATTATAACTGGTGCTCAAGAACCTTATAGTACCTGAAATTTACTTTTAATCAATAATTTGGAGGTGAATGGTAAAATGTATTGTTAGATAAAGGTTGTAAAGAATCCACAGGACATCTTAAAGAATGGTGGATTAATGTGTCAGACAATGTGGAAATGTTCCATTAATACTGAATTTGGCTACAAATCTGGTGCTGATTGTAATACAGATTATACTTTGTGGCAAATACAACTGTGATATTATTGAGCTGCAGGTGTACACATATATACTTGCAGTTTTGCAGGTATTGACATGAACTGAACTGCACAGAGACCTTCAAAGAATATAAGGATGATGTACCATGCCAAGCACAAACATTTTTGTCACTTCCAAGGTAAATTTGAAAAAGTGATAGAGATAAATAAAAAAAAGATTAATTGAACCTCAGTCTGCTAAGGTAAAGATTAACAGTCACTTGTAGGGTAAGCTTGTCAGATGCAAGAGCAGTGATTTATGTGACCCCTACAAGGTAAAGGGTAGAACGTTTCTACAAAGTAGGTTTAAGTAGAATGCAGATGATTTTCAAAAGTGAAGGAAAAACTCTTTCTTTAAAAGAGATCAAGTTGAAAACAGTCCAAAAAGAGACAATACCTATATGAGAAAGAATCTATGCAGGGACTGTCCTATCTGCAAAGAGCAGGGAAAAATGATAACAGGAGCATACATATGGGAACACAGAAAGAAAATAATGTGATAGCCCTAAACATATGTCCAAAGTATGGGATTGGTAATGACTTAGAACCATGAAAGAAAAAATGAGCGGAGGGTATTGTTTGCTTGGTCCATGGGCATCTAAGTGACTAGCAGTAATAAGGAAAGGGAATTCTGTCATAAAAAAAATTAATAACCTGTGTGAGGTCCACATAGTCTTGGGCAGCCACCAAGAAGTGGATTCTCCTTCTGAATGTGAAACGATTCTACCAATACTGAATTTATTATTAAAAACAACTAAAGATACATCATGTTGAGAGCTTTCATCCCCAAAAATCTCAGGACTTCATCAGAACATACAACCATTAGTCCACATCCCATTTAAATACATATTATATAATTAATAAATGATCTCAAAGGGATGCTCTTTAATCATACTCAAATAATGTAAAAACTTTATTACACTTAGATGTATAAAATTATGAATTCATTCAACATAAAAAGCTTGTGAAAGTTCTATAAAATATGTAAAAAAGATGTATAAAAAAATAAGTATACAAAACCTAATGGCAATATAGTTAAAAGTGTTGGCAAATAAGACTGGATGCCACACTTAAACCTGGCTTGAAAGAACATATTTCCATCCAGCAAGTTCTTAGAATGACACCAGCAACATTGTGAAAAAGAGCTGCACAATTTAAGCATTTTTTAAGTACATTGACATAATTTTTTTATACTTAGTTTTTTCTACATCTTTTTTATGTTTTTATGCAACTTTCACAAGCTTTTCCCAAGTAGACTGCAGAGAATTTTTCCTCAGGCAGACAGCAAATGCTGGAGTGTGAAGGGGAAGAAAGAGGTAACTGGGAACATATTTTTTGGGAGTGTGGTGTGTTGGTGGACTTTAAGGATTCCCCGTGGGATGCACTGTTGGAGATGCTGGGTGGGTACATTTTTGTGATGAGAAAGATGATTTTTCTAAGCTATGATACATAATCGGAATTTCCTAGGCATGGTAAGGCCTTGCTGTGTCTAATAATGGTGGCTGCCAAAAAAAGCAATTACTAGAAAATGGAAATCAAAATCTAAACCAACTATATTGGATGTAATGAATACAGTAACAAAGATAAAACAACTGGAACTGAGATCTTTATAAAAGGGTAGGAGCAAACGACATAGGAAAAATGGGAATTGTGGGAACAATACATACAAGAGAGGAATGAGGTTTAAAAGGCGGCAGAACTTAAATGAGCTATGTAATGTTTGAGGAAGAACAATTGGGTAGATTATAAGTGATTTATAATGTTTGCAACTTGGAGTGTGTCAGTATAGTTTATGATGGAAAATGCTTGCTACTAGGATTGTGTTGGTGTGGTATATTTTCGTTTATATAAATGTTTGTTTGCCTATGGTGATGGTTTAATAAAGATGTTTTTTGTTTAAAAAAAGGCAAGAATTGAATAATTTATGTAATACTGCTTAGGTTATATGATATGTATAGCAATATATGTGAAGTATAATGTTTGTTATGTTAATATAGTTTGATTACTTTTAGATGAATGTAAACTTGCCTATGTCACAAGTGACAATTCAATAAAGGTGTTTGATAACAAAAACTTTAAATAGCTTTTAATGTTGAATGATACATCTAAGTGTAATGTAGTTTTTACATCATTTGAGTGTGGTTAAAGAGTATCCCTTTAAGATAATTAATAGAATATGAATTTAAATGGGATGTGGACTAATAGTTGTATGTTCTGATGAAGTCCTAAGATTTTTGGGGATGAAAGCGCTCAACATGAGGTATCTTTAGTTGTTTTTAATAATAAATTCAGTATTTGAAGTTTTTTTGGTGGAATCATTTCACATTTGGAAGGAGAATCTACTTCCTGATGGCGGCCCTGGAATACATGGACCCCACGCAGGTTAATAGTTTATGAACCGGTGACATGGTAACACACTTCTTTTTGGTTATAAAATAAATTAAACTTTCTGTTAAAGGCATAATTCATAATCAGCTATTGTTCCTGCTACAGCTGCTATCATCACTGGTAAGGTTAAGTAGAATAGACTGTAGGAGAGCCAGTTAGCCATGCACAAAGAAAACCCTTTGTGAGGGTAAGGATCACCGGACATTATGACACTGATAGAGTCCAGACTGAGCACTAATAATACAGGCAGGAGCTCAGGTGTTTATTTGTAGAACAGTATCTGCTGGCTGTATCTCTAGACTACAACCCACATGAAAGTTCTTGGTGAAACTGGAAAGCTTCTCCTCAGTCATTAATATATATTGAAAAGCACAATCTCATGACTTCTCCTTGAGGAAACAAAGTATGTTTCAAAGGGGCAGAGGCTTGAGGCTCATATGGAAAGTGGGTATTACAAGGCCTTCAAAACATGTACGTTGAGACCTGTTTTACATGAAGGATAATCAATACCCATTTTATGTGAAGGGTTGGGAGGGTGGTCTAATGGTTAAGGTGTTTACCTTATAGACACAAGGTGCAGGGTTTGATTCTCACATGGGGTAATTGGCTAGGCTTAAAATGGCCCACAAGGGGAGTTAGCCTAGTAGTAACCTACAGACCTAAAATGTAATAGTGTGAGAGTAAGGTCCCACACTGTATATCATATGAGAATCAGGACCTAGCTCCAGTACTGGGGTGTCACCTATTTCAGTACAGCCCAGCAGTCAAACTAATTGGTTTAGCAGAAAGCAGGTGTCAGCATTGACCATCAGTCTTCTATTAGTGTACTCAATGGTACGTGATCAGGTAGAAGGATTGTCTAATCAGCATTACACTTACGCCAACAGAAACAATTATCTTAGGATGGTAGCCAGTGATACTTATGTGTGTGCATATTGAACAGACTGTTGAAACCTTCATGTTTCAAGAAAGGAGCTTTTTTGGAGCTGTTTTGGAGCTTTTCTCCATGGGCAACCACTGAAAGTGGGCTACCTACCCAGACAGACTTTCCCGGTAATCAAATGTATATTGTGTCTTTTGGCTTTTCCCGGTTAGGGGTCGCCATATAGGAACTCCGGTCCGCTAATGATTGGTAGTGGATTTTTACGGACCGGGTTACCAGCCCTGGTGCACAACCTTCAACTAAGGCACACCCCATTCACGTATGCCTCCGCACAGAAGACGCTCTAGCTGAGAATCGAATGGGACAACATCTTGCTATGAATCAAATGTATATAAATAAAATAAATAGTAAATTTGATACTTAGCTTATACTGAATGGTGACTCACAGTATTGGAAAGGAACCTCTTTGTCAGTAAATTTACATTATTCTGACAGAAGAAAAGACATGTGCTGTCCTCTTATACTCATTTGTAGATTGTGGGTACAAGAATGCAGAAAATCACAAAGCTTGACCACTTGTGATTTCTATTAACTGAGGTGGTGCACTTTTGTACACTGCAACCATTTCCTTACCTTTATCTGTCAAAGGTAGAGCATAAAATGCAAATATACCTATTCCCAAATACCTCTTCTAAATACTGAAAAAGAGGTGGAAGGCCAACAATAACTTTTCTGGAAATAGACAGATTTGCAAATAACTTCCATCTCCATTTGGGACATGAATGGGGGTAGAATCCCATGAATAAGCTGTGATAAAAACCCAGAGATAAGCTCCTATGAATTTAAACATCGAGTTGTGGGGTACAAGAAGGAGGAAAGTCTGATAGTTTGACTGCTGTTTGTTTGTATTAAAAGTTTTGGATATAACGACTTGAGCTCTGTAGCCAAATCCCTGGCCTTGTTTATTTGAGGACAGGGCATAACATGTAAGAATATGTATGTACATTTCCTAAACTCCTCCTCTTAATACAGGACAGAAGATGTGAGGGTGAACCTGGGAATATTGAGGCAATGTTACAATTGCCTCATGTACACGGACAATCCTCTCCTTCTCCAACAAAACACAAATACATGCGAGAGATGCAACTATACGGCCAAACTGGAGGCTGAGCTCTCTCAACATAGGACTGGCAAGACCAGACAGGAGGAGAAGGTAACCACACACACTACATACCCAGTCACACATAGTACCATCACAACTGCAAATCATACACATAATCACACAAAGACATACTCGGAGGCTCTGATCAAAAATCTACCAAAACAGCAGAGGCCACCAAAGCAGACACCCAAACAACTACCACCTCAGGACCAAACACATGCAACACATAGACCACACAGTCAGAGTGTCAAACAGTCACAGCCCTTAAGGCCAAACACAATGCCAGACACACTCGTCATTGGTGACTCCATAGTCAGACACACTGACGTCCCGCTCACCAGACTGAGTAAGGAGAAGGTCACAGTAAGCTGCCTGTCGGGAGCTAGAATCCGCCACATAACGCAAGCACTCAGGTCTCTCAACAGCAGGTACAAGTACGACTCAGTCATTGTCCACGCTGGTGTCAACGACCTGAGACGTACCTCCTTGGACTACATGAAAAGAGACATTGAGGAGCTCTCTGATTATGTAGCCCAAGCAGGTATGACCCTGACCTTGAGCAGTATCCTACCTTCACCTAGAATGATGCCACAATACAGTGATAAGATGATCAGCTTTAATAATTGGCTTAAATTCTGGTGTCATTCAAAGGGGATCCAATGTCTGTCTGCCTGGGATGACATGCTGGACAAGCCACGCTGCTTCGCAAGGGACGGCTTGCACCTGTCACCCTGGGCTTCCGGATATTGGCAAAGCCTCTTGCCACCCCATAGTGCCTTTTTTAAGCAAGGCTCAAATTCTAAACCTACCACCCTAGAACACAAAAAAGGAAAAAAACTAAGGGTAATGCTGCTCAACGCCAAAAGTCTCAATCTCAAGATGCACGCACTCGAGGCCCTTCTCAGTATGGAGAACATCGATGTCTGTGCTGTGACAGAAACCTGGTTCAAGGCTCCTGAGAGCACCCCAGCACTATCAGGTTTCACCTCATATCATGCGTTCCGGCCCCAAAATCCGGACAACACCAAAAAGGAGGGGTGTCCATATTCATAAAGGACACCCACACCTCAAGGTTGGTGGCAACGCACGATGCATCGGAGACCATCCAGGTGCAATTAACCATAGGCAAGACTGCTCTGTAATTTGTAGCATGTTACAGGCCACCCTCTCAAACTCAGGAACCTCACATGGCCTTCCTGAAAACACTGGAGGATAAATGTATCTCCAAACACGATCATACTAGGTGACTTCAACTACCCTAATATAGACTGGGAACACTACTCAAGCCCAAACACTCTAGCCCAAAGGTTCCTGGAGTTCATAAACTCAAATGCCATGGAACAACTAGTGACCATCCCCACAAGAGGAGAAAACATACTTGATCTCATCATCACGAACATGGGATCACAATGTTCAACACCAGAAGTATACCCCTCACTGGTGAGATCAGATCATAAACTAATCTCGCTGGAGGTCCTCATCCCGCCCCCACCTGAAATAAAAAAGACCACAGTGAAAAACTTCTCAAAAGCCGACATCACACTTCTAAAAACTAGTGTGGTCTCCTTTAAGGCCCCTGAGCCAGTGGTAAACATTACTCAAACTGCTGAATCACTTACAAATGCCTTCTACCAGCACCTACAGGACTGCATGGATCAGGCAATCCAAAACAAAACTAAGACTCCTTGTACCAAAGGCAAGCGTCCAGTCTGGTGGACCCCAGCCATAAACAAGCTCTACAACAAAAGGAGGAAGCTACTACAAGATAGAGCAAAATCCTTGAAAGGTAAGACACCTTTGATCATTATAAGTAAAAAACTAAGAGCTCACATAAAATCATCCAAGGCAAATTTTGAGAGAAAAATCGCCAAGGACACAAAAGACAATCATAAGGCCTTCTTTAGCTATGTTAGAAACCTAGGAGGAAACTCCCAGATATGCTCAGAATTAGTTCAAAATGATGTGATTACTGAACCTACACACATTGCCAACATACTGGCTGACAGGTTCAGTGCAAACTTCCCCCCCCCCCCCAAAAGGAGAGATATGTATACCAGAGGATTGTAGCCCCCCAAACATCTCCAACGCCCAGGTGAGAACTGCTCTCTCCAAGGCAAAAAACACAGCATCCATGGGACTGGATGGTGTCCCCAGCTGTGTGCTCCACGAACTAAATGAGGAATTAAACCCGCAGTTAGGACATCTGTTTAATCTTATCATCACCTCAGGATACGTACCCAAGGAGTGGCACACAGCGACTGTGGTCCCACTTCACAAGGGCGGTGCCTCCACCGACCCTGGAAATTACCGTCCCATTAGCTTGAAAAGCCTTATCTGCAAAGCCATGGAGAGGATCATAATGGAACTCATAAATAAAGACATAGGGAACTTGCAGACTTTGGATCCAACCCAGTTTGGCTTTGTCAAAGGCAGATCATGCCTTTTAAACTTGGTTGACTTTTTCGAAACAGTCACCAAGGCCATTGATGAGGGAAAGGCAGTCCATACAGCCTACCTCGACCTGGCAAAGGCCTTCGACACAATACCCCACTCAGGTATCATCGAAAAACTCATCAGCTTGAATGTAAACCCATACATCACAAGATGGGTTTCAAACTGGCTAAGTGACAGAACCCACAGGGTCAGAGTTGCTGGAGCCATGTCAGACTCAAAGCCTGTCACAAGTGGTGTCCCACAGGGCTCAGTCCTGGGTCCACTCTTGTTCGGCATCTACTTTTCTGAAGTACAAACAAACACAGGAGGGTTATGGCTGACAAAGTTTGCTGATGACTGCAAACTGACGGCCATAGTCGAAAACACTTCTGACACAGATATCCTTCAGAAGGGCCTCACAGAAATGGATAACTGGTGCCAGAGCCATGGCCTAAAGTTAAACGCCAAGAAATGCATAGTCATACCCTTCGGGAAAAACAAGGTTACCCCTAGCTACCATATAGGTGGCAATCCACTGAGCACAGAAGAAGTCATCAGGGACCTGGGGACCCAGGTTGACACTAGCCTTTCGTTTGACACTCATGTTGCTAAAGTAGTCAGGAAAACCTTCTACATTGCCCACCTGATCATGAAGGGATTCACATCTAGATCAAGGGAGGTCATCGTCCCCTGTACTCATCACTCATTAGACCTATGATTGAGTACAATGCCCCATTCGGAATGTATCTGACCCGACACCTGCAGCAGCTGGAAAGGCCCCAAAAGTTCCTCACCAAAAGGATAAAGGGTCTCAAAAATATGTCTTATGCTGCCCGACTGAAAGAACTCCAGCTCTATTCAGTCTCATACCGCTTGCTCAGAGGTGACCTGTGCCTGACATATAAGGCCATGTCAAACCTAGATTTGATGAATATGCTTCACCTCAAAAAATCTAGATCCCTCAGAACCACAAGGGTGGGAGACTTAAACCTTGACACGGTTATTAATAGAACATGCTGGAGGGACAGATTCATCACCCAGAGACTCCCTATGCTGTGGAACAAAATCCCGGTACATGTGAGGCAGAGCACCTCGCTGGCCTTGTTCAAGAGGAATCTTGACCAATGGATGGGAGACCGCAGATATACCCCAGGGATTACTTCAGTGTCACTGCTTGACAGAGGCACAGCAAAATAATAGGCATAGTTTTATTCAAACTAAAGGGGTGGCGAAAGCCACATAACTATGGGCTAGGCTTATAAATGCCCTTGGGCAGATAGCCTAGTATGAACCTATGAACCTATGAACCTATGAAGATAAAACTTCATAGATTAGTAGAATGAGAAATGACTTTGGCCTTGATTTGGTACAGGAATGAGGGTGAGAGTTCCTGGATAGACTATGATACATACCTAAAGTCAGACTCCTTTCAAAATACACATAAGCTGATTCTAGTTATAGTCCACTTGGAGTCAGACATGGAAGGAATGGCGATAGATCTGAAATAAAGTGATGCAGTATCAAGGTAATATTTTCTGTGGAAAATTATTTAAATTAGTATGCAGACCAGCTCTACCTGCAGCCTTATCTGGAATTATGCAGGAAGTATTACAAACACTGTTACAAACTTTGTAAAAAAGTATCACTACCTTTTCTAACAGGAAAGGAGGGAGAGAAATGTTATATAACATGGCACAACATCAAAGTGACCTACTTAGCTAAAAAGCCACATTATCACATACATGCTTCAGTTCAACATACAGACGTAACCATCTAGCCCTGCTATTCTATTGCCCTTTAATCATTTAATGGCTTGCTATATCTTCTAAGGCTTTAAATCTTATAACATAACCTAAGAATCTAAATTAATGTTTGAAATATTTCAGAAAAGATATCTAATGGTATGCAATTTGAATGTATTAGATTTGTGCGTTTATTAGAGTAAAACTTCCTGACTTCATCCCAGATTTGATAATCTTGGCAAATATGATCTCTCTTTGGGCATCTGACTGCAGCTATTGCACTCTTAATTTCATAGATTAATAGGGCCATGCGTCCCAAATCTCTGACAAGTTCTGGTACCCTTGATAAATGTAAGCAAGGGATTGGGATGTGAAGCATTTACAGAAAAGGCCCTGGGTGATGAACCATTTACAGGCTGCCTCTGTCATGAATTTCTGGCTCCCCATCCAGTTGTCCAAGTTATACTTGAATTGTATTAGGGAGGAACTCTGCTTCACATGGCTGGACAGCTTGTTCCAGAGAAGGTGTAGTCTTTGGTATACATACCTGTCTCTCCAGCAGGTCCTATTAATATCACAGGCAGGGTTTAAGTCTTTAGAATGGATAATATTTTTGACATTTGCTTTGTAGATATGTAGGAAATCCATCAGAGTCGACAATGCTTTGTATTCCAGGCATAGATCTCCCCTCAACAACCTGTATGAGTCAGAATACAGGGAGAGGACCTTGAGGTAGTCTGCATAGGACATGTTACTTATACCCTGTATTCTTTTAGTGAGAAACCTCTGTGGAAGTTCCAATTGTTAGATATGCTTGGTAAGAGATATACCAAAGGGGGTACTACAGTCAATCTTAGTTCTGTTGAATGCCGAATACAGTGGAATAATGACTTCCTTGGACCTATATGCCATAACTTTGTTTATAAGATGCACAACATAGAATGATTTCCTCACTACTGTAGACACGTGATGGTCAAAGGCTAGATTACCGTCTACTTGTGTTCCCAAGTCCCTATTTCTTTTCTTTAAATAACAATGTGCCATATTTTTGATCATTTATGTCACAAACCATCATGTTTTGTATTTAATGATTAAGGTTCCTCACAAGGAAAATTCAAGGCCTTCAGCATCTGTCCTATGTGGATTGTCTGAATCACTGTCACTTTATTCTGTTTCATACAGACTACTCAGAGGCAATCTCTGCCTTGCATATAAGGCAATCTCTGATCCTGCTTTATTTGAAATGCTACATATCGGCAAGTCAAATGGTACACGGGTTCATAAGTTCATAGGTAGGTACTAGACTATTGGCCCTAGGGCCTATATAAGCCTAGCCAAAGGTACCCTGGCTTTTGCCACCCAAGAAAATTATTTTCCTGTGCCACTGTCGAGCAGAGCCACAGAAGTGATCCCCGGGGTGAATTTCCTATCTCCCATCCGATCATCACGATTTTTCTTGAACAGTGCTAATGAGGAGCTCTGTTTGATATAGATAGGTAGTTTGTTCCAGAGTATGGGAAGACTCTGGGACAGGAATCAATCCCTCCAGCATGTTCTGTTTATTGTGGTGATGAGGTTTAGGTCCCTAGAGCATGTAGCTTGTAGGGATTGGGATTTCTTTAAGTGGAACATGTCTAAAAGCTCTGGGTTTGACATAGCTTTGTGTGTTAGGCAGAGATCGCCTCTGAGTAGGCGATATGCAACGGAGTAAAGCTGCAGTTTTTTGAGATGGTCTGCATAGGGTATCTCTTTGAGGCCGGTAATCCTCTTTGTGAGGTATTTCTGTGGCCTTTCCAGTTGTTGTAGATGTCTTGTGAGGTACATACCAAAAGGGGCATTGTACTCTATAATGGGTCTAATGAGTGATGAGTAGAGGGGAACAATGACCTCTTTTTTCCTGGATGAGAAACCTTTTGTGATGAGGTGTGCCACATAGAAGGATTTCCTGACTACTGTGGCAATGTGATTATCAAAGGAGAGACTACTGTCCACCTGTGTCCCAAGGTCTCTTATCACACTTTCGGTGTTAAGTAGACTACCACCTATGTGGTAGTTCATGGGTACTGAGTTTTTACCAAAAGGAATGACAATGCACTTTTTGGCATTGAGCTTGAGGCCATGGCTTTGACACCAGGCATCTGTCTCAGCAAGGCCCTTTTGTAGGATGTCCACATCTTTTGGAGTTTTGATTATGGCTCCTAGTTTGCAGTCATCTGCTCGCTCTAAAGACCTTAACCTGGTATGTTACATTAATAGAACCTGTTGAAGGGACAGATCTCTCTCCTAGAGGTTACCACATCTTTGGAACAGACTCCCACTTCATGTAAAACAGAGCACCTCATTGGCCCTCTTCAAACGCAACCTGGATGATTGGATGGGTAACCAAATATTCACCCTGGCGGTTCCACCTGTGTCTGTCTTGAACAGGAGCAATAGGTGCTGATCGTGGAAATAAGGTTAGAACTTGGCTAGGCTTTTAAAGCCCTAGGACCATTAGCCTAGTAACTTCCTATGATCCTATAAAGTGGTTTCCAGTTGGGAAATGGTTAGACACTGATTTTTATTTATTTATTTCTGTTTGTTAACCAGTGCAGACCACAGATCCAAATGGATTATTCAGGTTTAGCACTCTCTGGTTAAGTGAGTTGTTCAAAGTCATTCAACCCCTAAATTTCTTAATCTTGAATTACCTCTTGTTTCCTCCCTCTCCACTTAACAAAAAAAAAAAAAAACGAATTACACTTTATTCAGCTGCTCTTACTGCAACTGTGTTCTACCTATTTTATTACCTTATTTTGCTTTGCTGTGTGCTCTTAAGTGTTCAAGTGCTCTTATTCTGTGGCACTTATTACTGCTTGTTAGTGGCCTGATTAAATTTATCTTGTATTCTACACATCTCAGTTTTGGTTTTAGCACTTGTGCTTCAGGACAATTATTTTACATTTTAGAAGGCTTTTGTGATCTACACTCTTGTGGACAAACCCTTATCAAAAACCTCTTTCCATAACTCCTCCAAATATTCAGAACACTATGTCTGGCCAATTCCCATCAGGTTCTCCTTCCACCCTGGTCAGCATGGGCATACAGTGACAGTGTAGCAACTACATCATGTTCACTGACAGCCCTCTTCTCCTATCACATAATTCTTCTACTTGCGAGAAATGCATCTACATCAGTAACCTGGATTCCATGCTCTCTTGTGCCAAGGTCAGTACTCCTGACAAAGAGGAGATTGCCAGCACAAAAACCACACCACCTACATCACATAACCAAACAACAGAGACCTCCAAAACATGCTCACAAATATTTCACACATAACACCAAACACATCACACACAGCAGACAACACACCAGTGTCTTACAAACATAGTCCATAAGTCATAACAATGAATCAAAGCAGCCCCTAAGGCATAACAATAAACCAAACATACTAGTCATTGGAGACTCAATTGTGAGACACACCAATGCCCCCCTCACCAGGCTCGACAAGAAAAAGGTCACAGTCAGTTGTCTGTCAGGTGCCAGAATCTGCCACATCATGCATGCACTTAAGTCTCTCCACAACAGGTATATGTATGACTCTTGTCATTGTCTTTTCTGGTGTGAATGACTTGAGATATACCTCCCTGGACTATATGAAGAGAGGCATGATTGACCTCTCAGAGTATGTGCCTCAGGCAGATATGACCCTAATCCTAAGCAGCATCCTACCTTCACCAAGAATTATATCACAATACCAATAAAAATAATCTGACTTTTGACCACCATGTTGCTTCCATTGTACAGAAAGCTTTCTACATGGCCGACCTCATAAGTAAGGGTATCTCATGCTGGGACAAGGAGGTCATAACATCCCTTGTATTCTTCCTTATAAGGCCCATTATTGAGTAGAACGCCGCATTTAGCATGTACCTTGCAAAGCATTTGCAGCAGCTAGAGAGACCACAGAGGTTCCTCTAGGGCCTCAAATATCTACCATACACTTATAGGCTAAAAGCCCTATTCCTCTATTCAGTTTCATACCGAATCCTCAGAGGTGACCTCTGTCTGGCATACAAGGTAATCTTGGACCCCACCTTGATGGACTGCTACATATCCACAAGTCAAGCTCCACTCAAGTAACCCACACACAGTCTCAACCTGGTCTGTGACATCAATAGGACTTGTTGGTGGGACAGATTTGTGTCCCAGAGACTCCCCATCTGTGGAATAGACTCCCTCTCTATGTCAAGCAGAGTACCTCTTTACCCCTTTTTAAACGCAAGCTGGATAACTGGATGGGAAACAGAAAATACATCCCTAAGATTCTACCTGTGCCTGCAGGACAGGGGCATCGAGTGCTGACTTGTCTAAACATGGGCTAAACTCTTTTCTAGGCTTATAAGGGCCTCAGAGCCAATAGCCTAGTAACTTCCTATGATCCTATGACTTCAACAATTCACTTTATTTCTGGTATCTTTCTAAAGGGATCCAGTATTTGTCTGCCTGGGAAGACTTAGTTGACAGGCCTTGATGCTTTGCCAGAGATGGCCTCCCCTGGGATTCCAGATCCTGGCCAAGGCTCTTGCCTCCCCCATTATGCCTTTTTAGGCTATGTCCCAAGACAAATCTTTAAACATAAAAGATCTGTCAAAAAGCAAATTGAAGGTCATGCTTAATGCTGGGAACCTTAACCTGAAAATGCACTCACTGGAGGCTCTCCTCATACTGGAAGATGCCAATGTCTGTGCGATCACAGAAACTTGGTTCAGGGCTACGAAGAGCACCCCTGCCTACCCAGGCTATACCTCATTCCACACATTCTGACCCCAAAATTAAGTCGGGAAGACTAAGGGGGGGTGGAGTCTCTATCTTCATTAAGGACAGGCACACCTCCAGACTGGTTTGCCAGCATGACGCACAGGAATTACTCCAGGTGCAACTGACAGTTGGCAAGGCACCCATCAAAGTTATATCCAGCTCTAGACCCCCCCTCCAGGACTCAGGACACGCACTCCTCCTACCTGGACCTACTTGACTCCATCAAGGTACCAACTAACTTCCTGATCCTTGGTGATTTCAACTAGCCCACCATAGACAGAGTGAACTATTCCTGCACTAACGCACTCACCCAACGATTCCTTGGCTTCATCATTTCTAATGCACTAAACTAGCTCATCTCATCCCCTAAAAGGAGAAATAACATTCGAGACTTGATTCTCACCAACATGGGTGACCACTGCATCGCACCCATATTATGTTCTTCCCTGGTGAGATGAGATCATCGGTCTGTCTAATTAGAAGTTTCTATCCCACCTAACCCCTCCAGCTTTAACCAGGCTAATAAACTTCTCAAAAGCTGACCACAACCTCCTAAGGGAGGGTATCAGTAGCTTCACACCACCGCCTCCCTCACAGGATGCAAACAACAATGCTGAACAGTACACCAGTGCAATATACAAGCACCTGTACAACTGCATAGACTCAGCCATACCCAACAGAACTAAAACCTGCTCCTCAAAGAAACACAAACCTGTGTGGTGGTCTCCTCTACCAACAGGCTTTACAACAAAAGGAAGAAACTGTTGTCCAATGGTGAAAAGGAACAAATTCCAAATTGGGAAAAGTCCCTCCTCAGCCTCAACAAGCAAATTAGATCATTAGCGAAAACCTTCCAAAGTCAATAATGAATTGAAACTAGCCTCCAACTCTGAATTAGTACATAATGGTACCACTTACACTGATCCTGTTGACTTAGCCAACCTGCTAGCAGATAATTTCAGCACAAATTTCACCTCCTTATCCCCCCAAAGGCCCATTTGACATCCCTGATACTTGTCCTGCACCTCACATCTCCATAGATCAAGTGTTACATGCCCTATCCAAGGCAAAGAACACATCTTCCATGGGACCTGATAGTATCCTAGGCTGTATGTGGACCATCTGCAGCAAGAACTAATTTCACCATAGAGCACCCTATTCAACCACAGCCTAAGTACAGGCTTCATTCCAGCAGTGCGGAGAACTGTCATTGTCATCCTCTTGCACAAAGGTGGTGCCACTACTGACCCTGGAAACTATCACCCCATTAGCTTGACAAGTCTGATCTGTAAAGCCATGGAGCGTATTATTATGGATCTCATAAACAAGAACATAGGCAATTTCCAAGCACTTGACCCCACCCAGTTCGGATTCGTCAAGGGCAGATCTTACCTGTTGGACATGGTTGACTTCTTTGTAACTGTCACTGAGGCTTTGGATGAGAGAAAGTCAGTACATACAGCTTACCTTGACATGGGCAAGGCCTTTAACACAATCCTCCACTCGGGCATCATTGAAAAGCTAATATATCTTGGTGTAAATCCCTATTTCATCAGGTGGGTGGCCAACTGGCTCACCAATAGGACCCACAAGGTCAAAATAGGTGCCTCCACCTCTGACAGCAGACCTGTCATTAGTGGTGTTCCCCGGTGATCTGTCCTGGGACCCCTACTGTTTGGCATCTACTTCTCAGAGGACCAGGCAAAGACAAAAGGCCTGTGGTTGACCAAGTTTACAGATGAATGTAAGTTGGGTACAGTTACTGACTCCCCAAATGATGTTAACATACTGCAAGAGGGTCTCACAGCAACACATGACTGGTGCTAAAGTCATGGCCTTAAGTTAAATGCAAAAAAATGTATTATCATTCCATTAGGTAAAAACACGGCCTCTACTGATTACCACATCAATGGCAACACTCTAAGCACACAACCTGTGGTGAGAGACCTGGGTACTCAGGTTGACAACAATCTCACATTCGACCATCATGTAGCGGCAGTGGTCAATAAAGCCTTTTACTTGGTTCATCTTATAAGTAAAGGGATTGTATCCAGAAAAAACAGAGGTTATTACCTCTCTGTACTCCTCCCTCATTAGGCTAACAATTTAGTATAATGCCCTGATTGGTATGGACCTCTCTAAACACCTGCACCAACTGGAAAGGTCACAGAACTACCTCACTAAGAGAATCCATGGCCTCCAACACCTATCCTATGCAAACAGGCTCAAATCACTATCACTACTCAATATCATACAGATTGCTCAGAGGTGATCTGTGTCTCACCTACAAGGCAATGTCTGACCCTGCCCTACTAGAGATGCTCCATATCTGTAAGTCTAACTCCGCACGCATTTACCAGTCAAAACGCCTAAATCTAATAAGTGACATCAACAAAACCTGCTGGAGTGACAGGTTTGTCTCCCAGAGACTGCCCCGTCTCCGGAATAGACTTCCCATACATGTCAAACAGATTACTTTGCTGACCTTCTTCAAGTGCAACCCTGATGAGTGGATTGAAAAACACAAATTTGTCCCAGGGGTTCCACCTGTGTCCCTCATTGACAGGAGTGACAGGTGCTGACTGAGGTTTCTTTTTTGGGAATAAACTCTTGGCTAGGCTTGTAAGGGCCCCAGGGCCATTAGCCTAGTAATCTCCTATGATCCTATGATCCTATGTAGGTCTATGGAAACTGAAGGAATCAAATTCTGGACCACAGGAAGAAGCTTGTTAACAGCTTATAGCCTTAATTGTCTGATTTAACTGCCAGACTTTCTGAAATTCAGCTTTCAAAACTGTACATACTATACTATACTATACTATACTATACTATACTATACTATACTATACTATACTACACTACACTACACTATTAGACAACTTATATTGAGTGAACTCCAACAAAAATATCACTCATATGTTATTTAGTATTTGCTCATATTCACTAAGAAGCATACTTCTTAACACATGAAAAGTGTGGATTTTAACAGCAGTAGTGTTCTTACCTTTCACAAAGTAGTTGAAAAATCTTTCCCAAAATTCATATACCACAATAAAAATGCAGCTGACAGGATAGCTAGTATTAAAGATAGTCTAGATATAAAAAAAAAAAGAAAAACAGAAAATACATTTATGATTTCAGTTAGTTATATAGAGGTAACAAGCCAAATATTTTAAATTTAATTTGTGACAAGCTAGTTGGTGTTAAAGATAGTCTAGCTTTGGAAAAAAAATGCATTTATGATTTCAGTCAGTATTTTGCACAAACAACAAATTCAATGTTATTTTTAATTTAAATGCTTAATTTCTTAACTGGATAAATAAACTATTTTCTCTTGGAGCCTTTTAAAAATAGCTTAAGCCATAAGGCCAAGGGTAAGTGCAATATATCTGGAATGTTTCGAGAAACATTAAACCAGCATCTTTTGGGAAATGGGAGGAAACTGGAGAGACTATCTACAAATACACTCAGAGAGCATGTATACACCATATTAGCAGTGATCTGTGATCAGGACTGAACCTGAGAAGCAGAGAGTTTATGCAGTTATCCATCATGCTGCCAATATTGTTTTAATTACTGCTGTGTACTTAAAGGATTGCTGCAAATCTTAAACACAGAATGCTTCACAGTTTGCTGGTTGTTTGTATCCAGTCATTTACCCCTCTGAGTCTGTGGCTCAATATGCAGTAGGATCAGCTTGATGAGAATACTCAAAACTGTATATGTTATACATTCAACTCCTCTGTTAGAAACATAAATGTACACATCGTCCTGTTTCCTATCCAAAGCAATTCATAAATGCACATACACTGTTTTCAATAAATAATTTAGCATTTCTAGTTGACTTGCTTTTTATGTAAAGAAGCTGAAAAACTTCTATAGATTATCTATCTGATTATAACTGGAAGTTCTAGATAAAGCTACTGTTGTACAGACTATATGTGCACTAATATTTCTGACTAAGACAGTGCTTATAATACAAAAAGATATGAAAATCAAAAAAAAAATCAATGATACATCTATAGTTGCTATGTCTAGTTACAAAATATATAGATATAGATATCCATATCGATTGATCTATCTATGTATGGGTTCCATTGTTATGGCTGAATGTGTGTTTGGCTGACAGATGTTTATTTGACCATTTATGATCGACTAAACAGCTGGTTGACAAGTGTCCAAGACTGAGCAGTTCCCATGGCTGGGGAATATGCTCTTATCCTGTGTCTGTGCAATCTTGGAGTTAGTATATATATATATATATATATATATATATATATATATATATATATATAAATAAAATTAGCAGGGGCTATGGGGGCTCCCACATCTGGGGTGCAGGCGAGCTTGCCCCTGCAAAAAATTATGTTTTTCTTTGTTTTTTTTTTAACTTGAATTTTACATGCACCAAAGTCGTTTCTTGGCGCATGTGTAATTGTTTGTCAGTGTGGATGCTTTCAGTGTATTTCATCAGTATTTAATGTGTTGATGTCGGGTGCATTCAATGCATAGTAATATACCTACATATATATATATATATATATATATATATATATATATATATATATATATATATATATATATATATATACCCACACACACACACACACACACACATATATATATATATATACATATACACACACACACACACACACACACACACACACACACACACATACATAAATATATATATACACACACACACACACACACACATAGATATATATATATATATATATATATATATATATATATATATATATATATATATATATTACTATTCTTCACTGATTGAATTGCACAAAGCACAAAACATTGGTGATGACTATGAATAACAACAGCAACAAAAAACCCATAGAAACCTCATGACTGCAAATGTAAACAATGCATTTACATCTGTGTTCCTCCATATATAACCAAAAGTGTTACAAACCTAAAAACAAAACAAATATACACTTAAAAAAAAACTATTCTAGAGCAATGATCACAAATGTAAGCAATTTAGTTTTATTTGTGATCATCAGTCTATGTACCCTTAACCCTTATATATATATATATATATATATATATATATATATATATATATATATATATATATATATTATTTATTTTATTTCCAGTTTGATTACTGGGGAAGCCCACTGGGCCCAGAGAGCCCGTTTTCAGTGGAGGCCCGGGGAGAAAAGCTCCATGAAACAGATTACAGTAAAGATTGCAGTCCAATAAAAATAAAAGTACAATTACAAATATATATCAAATAACACAAAGTGTGAGCAATATTCCCCATAGTGGAAATATATCATGCAGATACATTTTAACAAATTCACACAGTTAAAGTCAAAAGTCAAAAGCTATTTACAATATTTACAAAGTGAGAGAGATCGTATGTGAATTAGCTATGGAAGGTGATAGCCAGCTACAAGGTGCTTAGGAACTCAGGAGGATACCCTTCCAGTGGCTTTTGTTAAAGAGTTCTAGGTAGGGAGAATGCAGTTACATTTCCATTTGGAGGAGAGGTAGGTATAAAGCTGAGTTTTGAAGTTGTTTGTGTTTGACATTGTCCTTAGTGTGGAGGGGAGAGAGCTGCATTTCTTACCTAAGGAGAAGGAGAGGAGAAGTTGTCCAGCAGGACATTTAGGTTTGTGGACTGTAATTAAGTTTGGGTGATCAGATCTGAGAGTTCTATTTGGGTTGTATGGAGGAAGGATGTTAGTTAGAGTGGGGTATTTGGATGGATTAAATATTAGTCTATGTGCTGTAGTGAGCTGGAAGAAGTCCATGTAATTTATGAATTCTAACCAGTTGAGGGATTGGAGGGTAACACAGTGATGAGTGGAATGTTTGTCTTTGGTGGCAAATTTAGAGATTTTGTTATAACAGCTTTCAAGTGTGGAAGTGATGGAAGAGGATAGGTTAGTTATTAGCGAGGCATCGTATAGAAGGGAGGGAAGGAGGTAATAGGAAGCCAGTGTATGCCTGGTAGACGTAGAGAGGATGTGGTTGTTCCTGTATAGCATACCTAGTTTTTGGTAGGTTTTCTTTATATTTTTTTGAATATGGATGTCAAACTTGAGGTGTTCATTTATAGTTACACCAAGTAGTTTGGGAAAGGGAACAACTTTGATCAGAGAGTTGCTTTGGCTAAGGACTTGGAAGGAAGTTTTATCAAAAGAGAAAGATTTTGAGGGTGTGAATCGCAGTATTTTAGATTTGTTAGCATTGAGAGAAAGGTAATTTTGGCACATCCATATCTCAGTAGTTGAGAAGGGAGTCTGAGTTTTAGATAGGAGTTCAGGGAGGTAACAGGCAGATAAATATATAATTAGAGGCAGATGAATATATATATATATATGGTTCTACCTGACATAGTCGAAACCACACAACACCGACAACCACATCACCGACACCACATATTCGACAGTCCATAAACACGAAACCACACATAACCGACAACGAAATAACCGACGGTACACAAACCCATACACTGCACACACAATAACAATTAAAACAAAACACATCCCCATTCCACAAACCACACACACAACACAAGCACACCAAAATCCTTACAAGCCCAACCTAAGGTCCCCTAACCCTAACTCACTTAACCCCCTAACCCTAACTCACTTAACCCACCCCTATCGCCTCCCTAACCCTAACTCATTTTTAACCACCGCTATCGCCCCCTACCCTAACTCACTTAACCCACCCCTATCCCCACAGACCGTCAATCTCCACACTTACCTGCCTCGATTTACTCACACAGCCTTTCCCCATGTCGGCATCCGGTTGTCATCCGTCGTCGGTCTTCTGCATTGTCGATGTTCTGCCACTCGCGCGATTAGCCGGTCTTCTGATTTCGATCTTCTGGAGCTCCAGTTCGATGTCGGTCTTCTGCGCTGTCGACGAAGTCAGGTAGAACCATATATATATATATATATATATATATATATATATATATATATATATTTATTTACATATAGAACTTTAAAAAGCAATTTTACATATGGGGTTCTGCCTCCTACACCCTCAAACAAAGGGGAACTGTTCTCACACTCCTTGAACTTATATATACTAACTCCAGTCACAGAACTGCAAAGAAAGACAGAACACAATGAATTACTTTATAGCCGATCTGTAGCAAATCAATTGTAAGATGATTCAACCACCTATACCAATGGCATTTTTTCACCAAAAAAAGTCAAACACCAAACAGATTATTGATTAAACATGTTACAAGCATATATACCAACAGAAACATGCAAAACTGCAAAATCTCGGAAGGAATAGCAAGAACTCTTAAGAAGCAAGATAAAAAGATGTATATTAAGTTATTATTAGAAGGCTACATGATTGTGACTCAATAAAAAAAATAAAAAAATAAAAAAAAATTTTAGAAATGCAAAAAAATGCTAAAATACTACCTTTGCTCAATTTCTAGAGCCAGGTAGCAGGAATCCACATAAACCAAACAATGAAAACTGTTTTGGAGATGAGAGGAATTGATCCAAGCCTCTTTGTAGACGAAAGGGTCCTGAAAGTAATTTTATAAATAAGATAGATGGTATAATGTTATCAGATAAGGTCTACGTCACAGTTTTAAGGAAGTAAGAAAAAGATAGAAGAAAGTGATTATAAACCCCCTCAACAGATTATAAAAAGATTGAGTTATACAAGAAGACTGTTGGGCGACTGTAATTCCATGTCAGAATCTGAGCAATTGCACAGAGAATGAAAAGTACATGCAGTCACATTGACTACCACAGTAAGGAAATGATAGAAGAACTTGTCAAATTCTAAGGAACAGTGAAACACACAACCCAGCAAATGCGATTCATATCCACAACACATCTCTCCTGCTAGACAAGGGAAATGGTGTGACATCTTTAGAAGAGACAAAAACTGGAAAAAATCACATACATTTTCACCTGTCCCTTGCCATACCCTTTCAGATGACTAAATATACTCTGTGTTACTTTCATAATTATTGGTCATTCTAGTGTCATTTACAAAAATGTACATGTTGTGCTTAATTGATAAACTAAGCAAATATATAACCCTAGTTTGTGTGATAAAATTAGTTTCTAGGATTCTCATTGTTTGAAACACAAACAATTGATGAAGCTATTGTAAAAGATAAATGTGGTAAACTAAAATAATCACAGTGAAATAATGAAAACACAGATACGAATAAATGTGTACAATTCCCTGAAACCTGCAACATGTATTTTTCTAAATCCATTTCTTATCCATACTCACTGTATTATGTAGGAGCAAAATATCTACTTAAATGCATTTGTTAGAGTCATGCATTACATCATGTCAACTTTTTCACCTTTGTTTATGTTTTATCAAATAGACATTTTGGGAAATGTTCTCATTAAAAGAAATTTGCTGGGATTCAATAAAGCCTACACTATGTCTACACTAAGTGTACACTATTCGCAGTTAACAAACAGCACATACATAACTCACACTTCCTTCCTCCCAATTTTAGTTTTCCTTCTGATATTCTTGCAGCTTTAAATATTGTCAGGGATTCATAAAGGTTACCACAAAGTGTAGACTACATGTACACTTAGTGTAATCTTTCTGATTGACTAGAAAGTGAAAAAAATGTGATAAGAATGTTCTTGAATACATATCATGTACACTTATTGTACACAGTGTAGGCTTTGTGGTTTTGCATTAGCCTTTCATTTTCTAGTTTCCAGTTGTACCACTATTGTATGAGCATAGAGAGAGTAATTATAGGTTGGGGGGGGGCAAAGTTTCCCAACTTGGGGCATTCATATTTGCTTCTAGTTTCTTGACTGTTAGCTCATAAAATGTAATATTATATAGTTGTCTGAAATAAAAGTAAATTTAAATTTACTTAAGAAACTGTGGATTGGTTTTAATGGGTGAAGTAGAATTGTTTCTAGTTTTTTAATTAGTTGTTAGTTCATGACCTGGTACAGTATACATGTGCAATCTGAAATAAAAAAAGTAAATTAGAAGTTACTTTATAGATTCAAGATTATGTAAGTAACTGACAGTAATCAGAATTTTATGGTAGATTTGTGGAGGTGTTTCAAATGGGTTAAGTTCAATTTATTAATTCCAAAATCAATGCTCTGTGACTTTTCTGAGTCTGTATTCTGTGGGTTTGTGTAGATGGGTTGTGTTATGACAGAATGGTGTCCCTTTGTTTAGTTATATATTTTGGTGTAGAATACTGCAACTGCAGATAAATAAAAAACATTATTTAACTGTTTTAAAAGGAATGCTTAGCTTGATTGAGCTTTGAATAGTTGTTTTGAGATGTATCTGTAACGAAGATAGAAAGTCTCTGTGAGGAAAGAGGATACATTTATTCAAAACAAATATGTTGTAAAGAAAAGGTGTGAAGTAGAAGACTGATATTCATGAAACCTCCGGTTAAGAAGCACTTTGGGGTCTGTCCAGAGTTATATCCAAGAATGTGTCTACAGATTCCTTTCTAGAAACAATAGTAGATTACTTGAGAGGTGGTCAGCACATTCCAGAATACACAACCAGGCTCTGAAGAGGATATTTCTCATGTTGCTCCTAGTATGACAGAAACAGAAGTATAGGTCATAGAATCTCCACTCCAAAGTATTTAAAACAGGGTAGGTTATTGGGAAAACTAGCAAGATACTCAGACAGCTGCAACTATTAAAAAATCTGACACACATTTTACAAAATGCTAAATATTCTGCTAATAAAGTATTATAGCTTGCTACAGACATTAAATGAAAAGTACACGTAACTGTGAACATTGTTCTTGCATTTATAACAATCTAAAGTGGTTATGTTTACCAGGAAATGTTTAAATATGCATGGATATTCATTAATAATCCAAGTATTAAAAGGTCTAACAAGTGTTGGATAAAATGCTAAATATTGTACTAATAAAGAATTATAGTTTGCTACAAACAACATCAAATGAAAAGTAGAAGTAAGCATGAACGTTGAAATGTCCTTATATTTAAAAAAATCTAAAGTGGTTATGTTTATCAGGAAATATTTAAATATGCATGGACATTCATTAATAATCATTGCCATGAAATGTCAAAATCTGTAGTCCATGTATAAAAAAGGAAACTTTGTATCCATATGTTTTTAAATGTACTGCATCATCAGAATACATGGGAATTTTATTATAAAAGATGTGTAATATATAGGTAATGTATCAGTTAAAGACTGCATGTCAAATAATGTGATTCCTGCACAGTGCCATAATATGAAATTCATGCTGATGAAGTTGGTTGTATATGAACTGACCATCTCATTCTTTCATCCATCCTATTATAGCAGATATTAAGACACTCGTATACGATGACAAAGAGCAAGTGAGGCAGAAGGCTGAAGTCATTGTCTCATTCCATCCTTGTATACATTGTTTGCCTGGATGTGTTTCACACTACTATCGTATGTCTTTTCTTAGTGGTATGAGATAGAGGCCTGAACGGTATGTGCTAAATACCACAAAAGGTATTTAAAATGGAAAATGTACCTTGTTTTTCATTATATATTCATTCATTCTTTTATTTTATGTATTTATTTATTATTTATGTGTGTTCCAGCTGAATATAATTTACTTTCAATGTAGACCTAGCAATAAAAGCTCCAAAGGGGGCAGTTACCACACACATGCGTACACACACACACACACACACACACACACACACACACACACACACACACACACACACACACACACACACACATGTATGCATTTTAATTTAAGTTTGTGCATGTATCACGCAGAAATAACAGGTGTACAGTGTCAGATGTATACCCGCGGTGGTGGTGCTGTGGTAGCGTTGTCGCCTCACAGTAAGACGCTGTCCGGTTCGATTCTCAGCTAGAGCATCTTCTGCGTGGAGACATGTGTGAACGGGGGTACCTTCGTTGAAGGTTGTGTGTCAGGGCTGGTAACTCGGCACGTAAAAATCAACTACCAATCATTAGCGGACCGGAGTTCCGCTGTGGCAACCCCTAACTGGGAAAAGCTGAAAGACACAAACAAACAGTGTCAGATGTATATGCAATACATGTAATACACATAAATTACTGTAAAATTAGCAATTTGCCCTTAAAAATGGGTGATATGTCTAAAGTGCAGTACTTCATATAATATGGGAATATTCTTATAGCAGTTAACTGGAAAAAAAGGGTTTAATTGATAATCTGGGTTGTATATAATGAAGTTGTCTGAAAGTAGCAAACCAGAAAGTTAGTTCCTCATTGGTGGATTATCAGAAGGAAGAACTTGGAAGTACAGAAGAGAAACTCATGACAGAGTTAACCTGTGGACTGCACCTTGGTAAATTACCTGCATAAAAAGTTGGAAATTAGGTCTGTTGGAAACCCAAAGCCTTACATTGTTTTGCTGTCTGTACATGCTTACATAGCTAGCTGTAAGTTGGTCTGGAAAAGATATGCTGTCTTGAATGTTTGTTTTAAAGACAGTCTACATCAGGCAGGGTTTGTGTGGACTGTGACATATAGCCTAAAGTACTGTTAGTTTGTATGGATTTGGACTTAAACTTGTAACAGTTATTTTATTTATTTTTTTATTTTATATTTATTGACTGGGATAGTCCGACTGGATGCATGTCCATTTTCAGCGGAGGCCCGGGGAGAAAAGCTCCAAGGGTAAGCAGATACAGCATTACATAATACCAGCATTACATATTACAAACAGACTATTTACAGAGATTACATAAGTAAGCAAGTTAAACAAGTTCCACAGGTTACAGTTAATCCTGAGCACAAGTCAGGATTAAATTAAATGACACAGTAAACTGGTTAACAGGTTTTTACACATTCTAGAGAGAGTTAGCCAGGCTTGATACATTGACATAGCCATTTAAGTGACAAATGTTATTTGAGTCTAGTTTTAAATTGACCTAAGGTGGAAAGTAAGGTAATATCAGCTGGAAGAGAGTTCCAGGATCTACTTACAGAGTTTGCAAAGAGAGAATCACCGGCTGTGTTATTAATTTTGCTAGTCTGAATTAGTAGTTTGTTAGAGGATCGAAGCGGTCTAGGATTGTTATAGGGGGTGATAATATTTTTAAGTGCAGGAGTATTGTCTGGATTATAGAGGATTTTATAGGCCATAATCAGTTGGTTATACTGGATTAGGCTGCGTAGATCAAGCCAGCCAAGCTGATTTAGATTGATGCAATGATGTGTCCTAAAAGGCAGCCCAGTGGCAAACCTGGCAATGCTGTTGTAGCAAATTGAGAGTTTGTTAAGGACAGTCTTGTTTAAATTCGAGAGTAGAGGGGATGCATACAGAAGGGTTGAAGGAAGGTGAGAGTGAGCTATGGCAATTTTAGCTGGAGGAGTTAGGAAGGCTTTTATTCTGTAAAGTGACCCTAGTTTTTTATTGATGGTTTTGATAGTTTGGTTAACATGTAGGTCAAATTTTAGATTATTGTCTATGATGACACCTAATAGTTTTGTAGATGGGTCAGCGGAGATTATTGTGCCATCATCTGATTTTATGGTAAAGGTGAAAGCAGTAGATCTATGTGTTGGTGAAAATAACAGCATTTTAGTTTTTTGGGGGATTTAGGATCAGACAATGTTCAGAAAGCCAGTTTTCTATTGTATTAAAGGTGGTCTGGGTAGCTGACCATAACTCTACTGGAGAAGTGGCTGAGCAAATCAGAGTAGAGTCATCAGCATATTGGATACAGCTGACTTTTGGGATGACAGTATAAAGGTCGTTAATGAAGATGGAGAACAGCAAGGGCCCTAGTATAGAACCTTGTGGTACTCCAAGGGTGTTAGGTAGAAGGTTAGAGAGTTTGTTCTGTCAGAGGACAGCCTGCTGTCGACCATTCAGGTAGGATTGAAACCATTGGAGGGCTCCAGTATCTAGACAGAATGCTTGCAGGGTGTGGATTAAAAGTTGGTGATCAGCCATATCGAATGCCTTAGAAAGATCCAAAAAGAGGGCTGAGGATATATAATTATTGTTGCGATTATGGTTTATGGTGTTAGTAAAGGCTAGGAGGGCTGAAGTAGTGCTGTGATGAGGACGAAAGCCATGCTGAGTGTCTGCCATAAGGCGATTTTGGATTAGGTGGTGCATGAGTTGTCTATGAATACATTTTTCCATAATCTTTGCAAGTGGAGAGAGTATAGCTATTGGCCTATAATTGGAGAATTCAGTAGAGCTGCCTCCTTTGTGAAGTGAGATTACATAGGATATTTTCCAGATGGTGTGAATTTTAGCTTCTACTATGGTTCAATTGATTAGTATTGAGATGGGGTAAGCAATATCATCAGCTGATTTTTGTAGGTACTCGGCAGGGAGTTGATCAGCAGAAAGTGTAGTGGGTTTTAATTTTTTGATCAAGGTACGTATAAGTGAAGTGGTGACTGGTTGGAAGCTGAACGCAAGTAGGTTTCTAGGGGTGCTACTTTCAGGACCAGGGGAGCTAGGAGGTAGTTGGCTAGCTAGGGCTTGAATTGTCTCAGTAAAGAATTGGTTAAAACTATCAGAAACATCTTCAGGAGTTTTATCAATAGTAGTAGCAGGGATTGGCATTGAAGTTTGTCCAGGATGTAGTAAATTATTTAAACCTGCCCAAAACTTCTGAGGGTTATTTTGATTTACTGTCTATAAATTACAGTAGTATTGTTTTTTGTCTTGTAAAATTGATTTTTTGGTTTCGTTCCTGGATTGCCTGTATTTAATGTGATCTTGAGGGTCTTTAGAAGAACGCCATAAAGCCCATGCTTTGTTTCTAAGGGTAATTTTGAGTTTAGACTCTATAGAAAGCCATGGTGCAGTTTTTACCTTGGTTCTCTTTGAATGAACAGGTGCATGCAAATCAAGGATCTCAAGGAATTTGTTGTTAAAGTATGCTACTGCTTCATCTAAGGGGAGGTGTTTTAGAATAGACCAATTACATGAGTTTAGTTCTTGTTGGAATTTGGCAGGGTCAAAGTTTTTATTGTTTCTAACCTTTCTGAGTAAGGGTTGTTGGGAATTAATGGTTTTGTGCTTAATTACATATGTGAGAAGGTGATCGCTTAGGCCATTAAGAAGGGTACCAGAGGTGTACAGTTGAGGGTGACTGTTTATGAGTACCCAGTCGATTATACTTTCTTTTTGGTTGGGTTTACCTATCCTGGTAGGGGTGGATATGATTTGTGTAAATGCATGCAGGTTAATATGGGTGGTTGGGGATTCTGAGGAACAGGTGCCCCAGTCTATGTTAAAGTCTCCAAGTAGTAGGGTTTCTTGGGGGTAGTGACATGATAGCCAGTGCAAGATATCTTCAAATGTAGATATATTGTTACCTGGGGGAATGTACATACAGATGATATTAATGCATTTATTTTTATTAAGTTGCAATTTGGTGGCAAGAATCTCTGAGTTATTAATCTGAGGAGGTTGTATTACATCTATGGTAACATTCAACTCAGATTTATAGAGTACAGCTACCCCACCCCCCTTCCTCGAAGCACGATCCAGCCTGTGTATGTTGTATCCGGTGGTAACACTTCATTGTCTTTAGTATTAGGTTTTAACCAGGTTTCAGATAAACAGTGAATGTCAGGGGAGTGGACATACAGAAGTGCATGCAATTCATGTACCTTGTTATTAATGCTTCTAACATTGAGATGACAGGCTAGGAGAGAGTTAGTTGGCCTATTAATTGTAGGTTTGTAGCTTAGATTACAAGTAGAGGGGGTATGTGTATCTGAAGTGAGTGTGCCAGGGTTGGGGTGAATATCACCACCAAGTATTAGGTTGAGTCTATACTTGGTGATGAACTTCAGGAATTTGTTTATTTGTTTGTGGTAGTGTTTGGATCTAGAGCTAATGTGCCTGGGGTTGAGATGTTGATAGACTGAACAAGATGTTGGATAGGATCTGGTACTGTAAGTATGGTTGAAGGTGGAAGGATTTACAACTGGGGTGATAGTATGGCCTTTTGGGACCTGAAATCCTGTGAGAAAATGGTTTTCATACAAGGTAAGGAGGTATGGTGTGAACAAGAGGGGTAGTAAAGAGGAGTATATCATTATATGTGATTCAGCTAGTGAGTTAAGGAACTGTTTTACCTGGTGATGCAACACCAGAAGATAGAGTGGTGAGGTAAAGGTACTGGAAGGGGGATGGGAGAATGGCAGATGAAAGCTAATAGGTGCTATTAAAATGTAAGTAGTAGAATGGGGGTGGGTGGAATTATCCCAGATGAAAGCAGATAGGATCTAGAAAGTGGGGGAGTGGCTATAGTACTATAAATTTAGAGGTACTGGGGGCGGGAGGGAATTGGGGGCAGGGAAGGGAGCGAAGAGAGCCCGAGTGTAGCGAGGGCAAACGTAGCAGGGCTATTGCAGTTTACAAGGTTTCCTAAGGTGTCCTAAAGCTATAAGGTAAGTATTACAGCTCTTAATGTAAGAGTCAATTTACTTCAGTTACAGGGGAAGGAGGCAACCACTCAAGTAGAAACAAAGAGCCCTATGGGTAAGTAAGTAAACTTGTACATGGATATAGATGACCTTCTCAAGAACTTTACCAACAAAAATGATGTTGAGAGGCAGCCATGGTCCTAACAGAATGGGCCATAATTGAGTTCTTAAGGATTTTTTGTTTTATGTAACAAAATTTAACCCTTTTGAAATAATTAATTCCAAAATTTTTGATCACAACTTTTTTAATATAAAACAAATAACTGAGAATCCTTTGTGATTAATTTTGTTTTGTCCACATAAAGTCTGTGTTGCCTTTGGACACCCACAGGTGTTCTTAGAGTAATTCAGAAAGAAAACTGCCAAGCTGATGGCCTGATTTACATTTGTCTCTGTTGAAATTTTAAGCAACATAATTTGTTCTTTAACCATAGGACTCAATCAGAAGAAGTTAGAAAGGACTGGGAAGAGAGACTGGATAATAAATTCACAAAGAAAAAATGAAAGGATATATGTATATATCCCAAATGTGCAACAATGTCTAGAAGATTTAGAATCTTTGCTTGGAAGTGTTTGTATAGGTATTTTTATACCCCAAAGAGACTCCAAAGAATTTTTCCTCAGGTAGATTGCAAATGTTGGCAGTATGAAGGGAAAGAAAGAGGTAATTGGAAACAATTTTTTGGGAGTGTAATGAGTTGGCAGATTATTCTGTCAGAAATACTGTGTGAGCAAATTGGTGTAACAAGGAAATGATTTTTTTGAACCGTGATACAAAATCAGAATTGCCTAGACATAATAAGGCCTTGCTGAGTTTAATTCTGGTGGCTGCCAAAATAAGGAATTGCTAGAAAATAGAAATCAAAGTCTGAACTAACCGGACTAGAAGTAGTGAATATAGTAACAGAAATATAAGATCAGGAAGTGTGATTTTTAGAAAAGGGTAGGAGAAAATTACATAGGAAAAATGGGAATTGTGGGAACAATGCATGCAGAAAAACATTTTTGGAGAAGGAATAAAGTTTAAGGGAAGGCAGGAATTGAATAAGCTAGGTAATATTAGTCTGACAATGTCTGTATAGAACATTATTTATTTATTTATTTATTTATTTGACATTTGTTGACCGGGATAGTCTGACTAAGCTAGTGCCCTTTTTTAGTGGAGGCCCGGGGAGAAGGATTCCATGAGAATACACAACAGAATATAACAATAACAATTATAAACAAATCAGTAGTACCTAAGTTATAATACATAAGTTTCAAAAATACAGGTTTAAAGGAATATGACCATTTATTCAAAATTGAATTACAAGCTGATAATAAAAGCATTCGGAGAAAGTTATTTACAAGATAGTTTCATTCCGGAGCATTTTTTTTGTTTTTATAATTATAACACTTCCGCAGTGGTGCAGCGGTAGCGTTGTTGCCTCACAGCAAGAGGTTCTCCCGTTCGATTCTCAGCTTGGGTTGGGAGTGCCTTCTGTGTGGAGTCTGCATGTCCTCCCCGCGGTCGAGTGGGCGTTCGAAAGAAATGCGTTGAATGGGTGTGCCCTCGTTGAAGGTTGGGCATTGGGCTGGCAACCCGACACCATAAAAACCAACTGCCAATCATTAGCGGACCAGAGTTCTGCTGTGGTGACCCCTAACCAGGAAAAGTCAAAAGACAAACAACAACGTGATGTATAATGTTTGTAACTGAAAATATGTCAATGTGGTATGTGTTCATGTATATTAATATATGATTGCCTATGTCATAAGTGATAATTCAATAAAAAATGTTTCTTGTTTAAAAAAAAAAAAAAAAAAAAGATTTATTTGTTCTTATGGACACCCAGGCCTTCGAAGGCACTATGCAGATAGAGCGGTTAGGTAAGGCTTGGACGTGGGAAATTCTCCTGGCAGAAAGAGCTACCAGGAAAAGAATCTTCCAAGAAGCAGATTTGAGATCAGCAGTAGCAGCCTGTTCAGGTGATACCTGAGTCAGGTTTACCAACAGAAAACACAAATCTCAAGGAAGAAAAATAGCTTTGGCTGGTGAATTGAGATGAAAAGTGCCCCTGAGAAAATGTTTACCCACTTTTAAAGAGGTCAGTGAAAAGGATTTTGGAAGCTGATGAAAATTTGAAATGACTGATGGAAATACCTTTCACTGACAACTGAGATCAGAATCAGATCTTTGAGACAAATACTCAAAATGCAGCTGGAACGAGAGCAGTGAAAATATATAAATCCTAGACAATTGTACAAATGAAAAAATGAGTTACTTTTCCTGGCATGAGGCCTGTGAGTAGAACTGAAGATCTGGTTCAGTAACGTAGCTATAAAAGAGTAAAGGGAGTGGCTGCTCTGAGTATACACGCTGTTAGGTGGCATGATTAACTCCACAGAATACTTGCAGAGAGGTCATGAATGCAGTCCTTTAAGTAGCCAGAGCTGTTATCATGGCTGCTTACATTAATGTGTTTATCAGCTTGTAGTGTGGGTGTTTGTAACTGTAGATCAGAATGTAAGCACTTTGCTATGCTATCTAAAGGACTTTTTGGACATTTTGTGTTCCTCAACTTTGGAGAACGTTGTCCTCAAATTCTGGCTGCAGTGCCACTCTGAGAATTACCCAGGTTACCAATTGTCCCAGCTGTGGACCACCATTTTTAGATATGAAGGGTTCTTGGCTATCACTAGAATTAGGGAAGCCATGTGGTTAAGCATAAAGAGTGAAGTTCCGCATGAGAATTGCTGAATGGGTGTGACAACAGTCTCCTGCTTAGCTTCAGATGAAGAAACCTGTGCTTAACATAAGGGCAAAGAATAGAAAACTGCAATCACTATAGCAAAATGGAGTTGTTGTGTGTCTTTCGGCTTATCCCAGTTAGGGGTTGACACAGCGGAACTCTGGTCCGCTAATGTTTGGTAGTGGATTTTTACGTGCCGAGTTACCGGCCCTGAAGCACAACCTTCAATGAAGGCACCCATTCACGCATGCTTCCACACAGAAGAAGCTCTAGCTGAGAATCGAATGGGACAACGTCTTGCTGTGAGGCGACAATGCTACCGCAGCACCACTATAGCAAAATGGAGTTATCAGAATGAATAAATGTATATTGGCCTTTTCCAAAAAACACTGAATAAGGGAAATGAAGAAAAGTGTACAGAAAAGTGGGCACTTCTGAGCAGGTGCATTTCTAAGTTGTCCTCCCAAGGAAGTAATAAGGGAAAAACATTTCTGCAATTGATACTGGTTGAGGATTCAAAGGGGCCTCTGGAAGGCTGATTCTGTTCTGGCTAGAAATGGGCTGAGAAATCGGGTCTATATTAAAAAATTTAACATTTAGGTTGTCGAACACCTAAACGTCAACACCCAAACAGCGAAAGCTGAAAATCACAAATAGCCAATCGTGAATTTGCCCTTTTCCCCAATGTAGAGCAATCTCAGAGTTTGTATATTTAGTTAGGGGGAGAGTGGTGGGCACAGCCCCCCACATTGGGGTGGGTGGGGGGTGAAGCCCTCCACTTGATTAAGGTATGAAAGTTTGTTTTCCTGTCCGCCGGCCAAACAATTTTTTTCACAGGGAAAAAATTGCGGACATGGCCATTCATGGTTTTCTTTCTTCGTATAGGTGTCGACGCTTAGGTGTTCAACAACCTAAACATTCTATTTTATAATATAGACCCACAAAATCATTTATAAGGCATCAGCAGGCCTCCTGGAGGTGATGACTTCAAAATGTAAAAGAAATTGTCCATCTAGATAAGCTTATTACAGCTGGAACTGGTTCTTGCTGCTGTTACCCGAGTGGTGAGGGTGTAGCCGGCTCTCAAAACAAGCTCATATGCCCCCGAGAAAGGGGCTATTGTGAGATTAATGCTTGTTGGGAGTGCATGCACATAAGCCTGCATAATATAACAACAGCAGCTTGGGAGCAGAGACAATCGCAAAAGCTGTTTAAGATCCAAAAATAGTTTGTTAGCCAGCAATATCTCAGATTGACAGCAGTCTACAAATAGACAATGCAGCAAGCGATGGTCTAACAGCAGCAGTAGAAGGGTAAATCAGTTTAGGTCAAAACAGATTGCTTGCATTCTGCATTAGCTACTTCATCATCCAAATCTAGTTATTACATTAATCTTTCTCACATTTTGATTCCTACCTCATAAATTAAACAAAATCAAATCCATCCACTTATAGTAGCATTCAGTTCCAACTTATTCCCTCTCGTTCACTATCCTCATACCAACTTAACTTTTACTTTCAGTACCTAACTAATCCCACCACTACTATTTTAGTGACTTATCTTCAAATCTCATATTGCTTCATAGTTAACCTTTACCAGTAGTAATCCCTGTACCTACAAACATTTCTACAAGTAGTGTATAAAGTTAATCTACTAGCACCAAATCCTGCACTTGGGAAGTTGGTTTAAGAAACTCGACCAGTGACTATCACCATGGAGCTATGGGCTGATCTTAACTCTCATCTGGCTAGCTGATTGGCACTGGGCATTTTGAGGCATTATACAAACTACCTAATGTTTTTATCAGCCTATTATGCTAAGATTTTTCCAGCTCTACCTACGTAAAATGAATCTACTTTCTTGGTTTGGAGGTATGCCTTGTCTTCTCCCACCACTGTCTGAAATTACCCTAATAACACTAGATGTACCCACACTTAGACTGTCAGAAAATTCCTACCTTGATCTCCCAGGCACACATTTAGAAGACCTCTGTCATATAAAGGTCCACCTATTCATATACTTTCACATACTACTACAAGGGATTTCTGTGATTTCAGTCCTGAACCCTTAATGACAGATAGACCTGTCTCTAACCCTAATATCTTGATCATATGTAACTCCATCATTATGCATACTGATATATCACTTACCAGACTGAATAAGAAGAGAGCTACTGTCAGTTGACACCCTGGTGCTAGGATAATGGACATTGCATGGGCCTTCAGGAGTCCTCACTTTCCCAAATATTAGATTTTGACCTTGGTGTTACTCTATGTGAGAGTGAATTACTGTAGATGGCCTACCCCAGAGAAGATTCAGTGAGACCAAACTGATATTACATCTAAACTACTAGTTTTGAAAGGTATTCTTCCTTCTCCAAATAGCATAAATAAATTCAAAGATAAAATACTTAAAGATAAAATAAATGGTTACAATAATAAAATTGCTAATTGTGGATCCAGTGTGCATCTGCCTGGGAGCAGATGGCTACCATACCTTCCTGATTTGACAGGGATAGCCTGCTAGTCTCAGTTTTTTTAAATATGCAGTGATGGATCTGGATTGAGCCATCTCTCACAATTAGGACTAAGACCTGCAGGATATTTCATATGCTGCGTGGAACTGAAAGTTACATAGTTACTGTGATGTTCAGCCAATATCCCACCAGACTTCCACCAATTAAATGTGACATCCCTTACTATTCTGGGTCAGTAGCTAAGGAGCTTCAATCCTCACTATTGATGCCAACGTGAGACTGTCACTTAAACAGCAGTATTATTTCACAATTTCCTTCTAAGAGCACAACGGGAGCAAGCTCTATAATTTGGGACTGAACTGTTTACTTCTGTTCACCTCCTAATGTAACTCCTTATTACACACTTCAGAGCAATGTGTCCCAGTTTAAGACCTCTGATACACTCACACTCAAAATAAATTTAAATTGCACACATCCAAACACATCTGGGAAAGCTTGGCACAGATTTCCAGCTGCACACAATCAGACTTACTGCTACCAGATAGTACCTTCTTTGAAACAGCCACCACACCAGTCCCAGCTTCAGGTTTGTTATCTTTCTGGGTCTCTCCCAGACTACTGGGCCTACACGGCTTTCTCCAAGCCTGTCTGCATGTCACTGCATGTACACAAGGTACTTCATCATCAAATCATTCCCTATCAGGACATCTGCAGGAATATCCCCAAATATGCCTACTTGCTTGCTTTCTCTTCCACCCCCCCAATCAAGATGAACCATAGCCAAAGCTATTCGGAATGGTGTCCCTCCCAGTGCTCTGACTGGAGTGGACTGCCCAAGCAAGTACTGCTCTTCTCTAACCACCGCAGGCCTAACAATGGTTATGTCAGAAGCTGTGTCCCTCATAGTGGTTACCTGTTTACCATCTACTAAGACTGGATATAAATTCTGGTGATAATTTGGCACCCCAGTCATTTCTAAACAACTTACCACTGGCAGTTTGTCATCCACATTTACTGGCTCCCTCACCTTGTATTTTTTACCTTGTCTCAATGGACATTTGACTGCTATGTTTCCCCTCTGGTTACACTTGAAACATCTAATTCCTAACCATGCATGTGGATTAGTAGTTTCCCCCCATTACTAGTGTACTCTGTTGGAGTGGTTTAGACTGCTCCCCATGGGTTCCGTTATGTCCAGGTACAACATTGGGTATCCCTTTTCTATGCAGTGGTGCTCTGCTTGCCAAGTAGAGATCCCCTTTACTCCTCAACTCCTCTGTAGAGCTGCACTTATGGTCTGCTAACCAGATTCTCATGTCATCAGGCAAAGTACTGAGGACTTCTTCCCTCACCAAAAGGTCTGCCAGCCCCTCAAAAGTGGTGACCTGACACCCACTCATCCATCTGTGAAAGTAAGTACTTAAGTCAGCAATATAATCATGTATACTTTCATCTGCTTTGTGTCTATGTTCACAAAACTTTTTTCTATAAGCTTCAGGTCTTAGTTTAAAACAATCTAGAAGACAGTTCTTAACTTTAACATAATTCAAACAATCTAGAACATGGCTTGAACAACTTTACTATGGAATAAAGGAGTCAGGAGACAAACCCAGAGCTCATGGTCAACATCATATTGTCTACATACACTCTCAAAAATATGAATAAAACTTTCTACATACTCTCTCAAAAATATGAATAAAACTATGAAAGTCATCTCCATCCATGTAGTGAGGAAAAAGTTTACTGACTTTTACAGCTTCTGGCATCTGGTTATTCCCGTCCCCATTACCTCCATAACCCTCTCAAAGGGTTTGAATCTCCATTTAATTCTGGCACTGTCTCTCATTGTCCCTGGCTTCTAAATGCCTCAGTCTTTCTGCTGATTTCTGTTCAAGACATTTGGCCACCAGTTCATGTTGACGCTGCTTCTCCCTTTCCTCAGCCTCCCATCGCTGGGCTTCCAGTCTCAGTCTCTCTTCAATTTCCTGTCATTTGGCTTCCAGTTCATGTTGACATTGTCTCTAATCAGTCTCCAGACGTTGCATTCCCTCCTCGGCCTCCAGTTCCAATCTCCTTAACTCCAGATGGATTCTCAGGTCCTCTGAAGGAAATGCGGACTGTCTCATCTTGGCAGGCTGCACCTCACCCACACCAGACTGGATATCCTATGAATGGCTAGTCTGAGCTGTGGCCAAAACCAAAGCTGAAATAATTGCTCCCTTGGTCAGGTTGGCATGCATCGGTCTTCTGGCTTCACACTCCTTAGTCCACTGGATCTTTGTCATATTGCTAAAATCTTCTGCTGACATCCTTGCCTGTTATCCCTGACTAACTAAAAAAATAAATAAAATTGTGGTGGATTGAAATTCTGAATGTTTACCTTGTGGCTGTCAAGGGTGCACAGCCTAATGACGACTACCCACAGCCCACTGAAATCTAATTAAAAATACCACTGCTGCCACCAATAAATGTGATGTCCAGCCAATATCCCACGGGACTGCCACCAATTAAATGTGATGTTCCTTACTATCCTAGGTCAGTAATTAAGGAGCGTCAGTCTTCACTACTGACACCAATGTGAGACTGTCCCTTAAACAGGATTAATATTTCACAATTTCCCCCTAAGAGCACAACAGGGACATGCTTGATAATTTGGTACTGGACTGTACACTTCTGTCCACTCCTAATGTAAATCCTTATTACACACTTCAGGGCAATGTGTCCCAGTTTAAGACCTCTGATACACCCACACTCAAAGTAAATTTAAATCTCACACATCCAAACACTTCTGGGAAAGCCTAACACAGATTTCCAGCTGTGTCCCTTCCCCAAAATAATATGGTAATGTTACCACCAATCAGAGTGTCTTCATGCTGTTTTAAAAGGGGTGTCCAATTATGAAAATTAAATATCAAAATAAATTATAGCTATGACCAGAGCAGCCAGGCCTTCAAGAGGACTTGGGGGGTATCAAACAGGTATAAACACACTCTAATCTCTAAAGAAAGACACACATTTCTAGCCACAATGTAAAGTAATGAAAAATAATTTAATATTAAGTAAAATGTTTACAAGAATGTAAATCAATAGTTTTCAATAAACAACAGAATTCAATCACCAGAAATATAAAATTAAATGGTAGAACAGAAGTCCATAATTCTAGAAAAACTTTATCTTGATAACTAAGCTTTTCTAATCTAACTCGTGAATACTGTCCCTGATCTAATCTAACACATAATACTAAGGCAAATGTAGGATTCTTAGGTTCATAGGTAGGTACTAGCTATTGGCCCTGGGGCCTATATAAGCCTAGCCAAAAAGGTACCCTGGCTTTCGCCACCCAAGAAAATTATTTTCCTGTGCCCCTGTTGAGCAGAACCACAGAAGTGATCCCCGGAGTGAATTTCCTATCTCCCATCCGATCATCAGGATTTTTCTTGAAGGGTGCTAATGAGGAGCTTTGTTTGATACAGATAGTTAGTTTGTTCCAGAGTATGGGAAGTCTCTGGGACAGGAATCTATCCCTCCAGCATGTTCTGTTTATTGTGGTGACAAGGTGTAGGTCCCTTGAGTGTGTAGCTCGGAGGGATTGGGATTTCCTTAAGTGGAGCATGTCCAACAGCTCTGGGTTTGACATAGCTTTGTATGTTAGGCAGAGATTGCCTCTGAGTAGGCAATATGTGAGTAAAACTGGAGTTTTTTGAGTCGGTCTGCGTAGGGCATTTGAGGCCAGTAATCCTCTTTGTGAAGTATTTCTGTGGCCTTTCTAGTTGTTGTAGATGTCTTATGAGGTACATACCAAAAGGGTGTTGTACTCTATAATAGGTCTAATGAGTGATGAGAAGAGGGGAACAATGCCCTTTTTTTTCCAGGATGAGAAACCTTTTGTGATGCGGTGTGCCATGTAGAAGGATTTCTTGGCTACTGTGGAGATGTGATTATCAAAGGAGAGACTACTGTCCTCCTGTATCCCAAGGTCTCGTATCACAATTTTGGTGTTAAGTAGACTACTGCCTATGTGGTAGTTCATAGGTACAGAGTTTTTACCAAAAGGGATGACAATGCACTTTTTGGCATTGAGCTTGAGGCCATGGCTTTGACACCAGACACCTGTCTCAGTGAGGTCCTTTTGTAGGATGTCCACATCATTAGGAGTTTTGATTATGGCTCCTAGTTTGCAGTCATCTGCGAACTGCATTAGCCAAAGACCTTCTGTGTTAGCCTGTACTTCTGAGAAGTAGATACCAAACAGGAGAGGACCCAGGACTGAACCCTGTGGTACTCCACTTATCACTGGTCTGAAGTCAGATTTGGAGTCTGCTACTTTCACAGTGTCAGTTCTGTCAGTGAGCCAGTTACAGTTTTTGTTGAGTTATCTTTCATGGGTATCATCGCACAGCAGTGTAACTGAATGCAATGCTTCCCAAACTGCTCAGCACTTGACAAACTGCACAGTACTTGGCTAACTGCTTAGTTTAACAGTGCCAGCTGTCTTATTTTTAAAAATAACAGTCAGCTGTTTGAAAATGTTCTTTTTCCTGTCAGTCAGCATTTCAAGTAATCACGTAGCAACCAAGAATATTCTAATGACATCACCTACAGTTCAGCTGACTTGCCACAGTTTGTACTTTAGAACGTACCACACAAACGTGCAATTAGAAATGTACCAAAACACTGACAGATTCTTTGAACATTATGTATAAACAGGGAAATACTCAACATTTTAAAACTTATTTACATTTTCACAGTTAGACTTGCTGGCATACAATACAAGTTAATCTGAGAATATACACAAATCACCTCCCAGGCATGCTAACACAGATGACAGTGTTTTCATTTTCTTCACACTTACCATAAAGCTAGAGATGGACTGGTCCATATTTATCACCATCAGGATTAAGACTGGTAGGACTTTAACAAACCAGCATCTCAAACCTTAATAGAGTACCTGTTCTCTCCCCATTTTAACCATTATGCTGTGTGTTTAAACATCTTTATCCAGCTCTGTGCAAGCATACAATAAGGCAGAGCAAGAACTATAAAGATAAAGATATAGCATAATGCAAGCTTAGGTAGAAAATATGTCATAGACCATCACAACAAGTCATGGGGATGGAGGGAAGGCATGATGATTAAGTTAGAACTACAAAAACAAATCTATCATTATGGTAAGCACATAACTTTTATATCTTAGACAACTTCATCTTCATCCCCATCATGGTAGAGTCCCAAGCATTGTCTCTCTCTGACTGGGGTTGCTCTACTAACCATGTCCCCAAGAATTGCAAATCTGAAAAAAGATCTCACTCAGAGATCATATCCACAACAGACATGTTGCTGGAGTATAAGGCATAGTCTGTATAGCAAATAGTCAATTAGTATGTCAGAATGCACTATTGAAAACTATTGGGAAATAACCACAATTACAAAATTAATGGTGGAAGAGAAAAACAGACAAATTATATTCTCTGGATGAACTAGTAACATGCATGTAAATTGTAGATTACACATAGATGAAAGCATGAAGTACAGTCAACAACACATGTCCTGCATAAATAAACATAATATGTTTAAAGGACAGATATAGCTGTGGAAAGAAACATAAAGCTGCACGGGATAAAGGCTAAAAAGGTTTCAGAATTAAAAGAGAGATATAAATGTGGAAAGAAACATTATGCAAGACAGGGTAAAGACTAAATAGGCTTCAGACAATATGGTCAGACCTATCAACATAGCAGAAAAGAGGGCAATCTCTTATGAGAAGAAAGACTTGAGAATGTGGAAATCTAATCAACAGATGATATTATAATTGTACAACCATAATTGCCAAGAAACAATGCTACACTGTAACCTACAATTCAGTTTTGATTAACTACCTGGAAAGTAACGGCTATACATGCTGCTGAGTTAATTGTCATAAACAGATTGAATGGAAACTTTGAAGAAACGCACAGGGCAGATGTATACTTGAATATAAAGTATTTATAACCATAAATATTCTTGACACAGGAACTAACTCCAAGCACAAATACATCAAAGCTCACTAGATACTAGTGGTTATCATAGTAATATGTAAAAGAATACCAATGAACGTGAGGTGTTCAGTGGCTTATCTGCACCTAAGTATTCTTGTGATATTAGGCCTTGGCAAATAATTAAAATTAAAGTGCAAGGTAGAAGAAGAAAACAGTATGACAAGCATCCCTATGCAGATTAAATTAAGTGATAAGAAAATGACCAAAGAAGGTCTGAAAAGATAACCTGGTCAAGTGTAGAAACAGTACCTCACTGGATATAGAAAAGGAAGGCTTTAGAAAGTTCCTGAATGAAGACTAGAATTAGTATAAATTGGAAATTCTGAAGACAAAATTCCCCTATCCATAGGAAAGGCCATAAAGTGATACAAAAGAATATATGAAACAGATAGTAAGGGATGCACAACAAATAAGACTGCAAATGTAGCCCATTGGGTGGTAGAAATACTAATACAGATAACTGTTTCTTTCTCATCTGGGCAAAAACTTCCTTAAAATGGTTATTGTTTAGTCATTTGGTTAAGTACAACTCTATTTCCTCAAGGATTTCATTAAGTGTTTCTTGAAGTTCTTGCAAATTTATATTCTTTACTTCAGTAGTGTTGTCTATCCATCTTAGACTGCCATCCCTTCTTCTTTTACCTTAAATTTTCCCATTCTTCACTGTCTTCTCTAGTGTGAATCCTATATTGACATTGTGTTTTAGTTTTGGCAATAAACTTTCCAGTGAACAGTCTTGGATTATTCCCGTAAATATTGACATTTAATTTTCTTACAGTACGCAGAATTCTGGAAAGTTTTCTTCTCCTTCACAGTTTAAAATCATAGATTTACTGGTATACAATCCCCCTCTGGCAACCACTATTTAATTACTGGGAAAAATGGCTTTGGATATATGGAACTTTTTTGACAAGTTGATGTATTTGCTGTTTAAAATCTTATCCAGATTTGTCATAGCTGTCCTTAAAGGAACAAGTATGTTTTCATTTCATGGGCGCAGTCACCATCTACAGAAATCTCTGAGGTTAAATAAATCAAATCTGTCACTCACTCCACATCTGATGCTCTATATGCAAATAAATTATATGGCTAGATGGCGTAATGTTTGTTTTTTTGATGTTAAGCAGCAAGTCAGTTTTTTGTGCTGTCTGCTTTCATCTTCATTAGCTCTTTCTCACTTCCATCAATCAGGGTGGTATCATCTGCATAATGTGATATATTGAGCATAAAAATGAAAAAACCTAGGGTGACAATGGCTCGATTTCAAAAGACTTGCTGTCAGTGTAAGTGGCCACTTACACTGAGTGCAGGCTGAGACCAGGTGGTTTGGAGTTTTGTTCCCATACTAAGCCTGTTTATAGATTGGCCTCACCCTGAAGTAAGTCAGTTATACTCAGAGCAGGGTAGACTTACACTGAGAGCACTTTTTGGGGATTCTGGCCCAGTAAGTCATACTCCTTTCTTAACCTTAAATCAGACCTTTATTCTACATTTGGTTCTAACTGTTGTTTCTTGTTCTGTATACAAGTTTTCTGGAGGTAAATAAGGTGCTCTAGTATCCCCATTTATCTACAAACTTGTCAGTGGGTTACGATCCACAAAGACAGATGTTTTAAAGAAATCAATAAAACAGAAGTAATTTCTTTTTTTTTTTTTTTTTTGGAAATCACAGAAACCCCTTTGCTTTCTCCTTTATCCAGCAGATGATGGCAATTTGATGTTTGATGCCATTGCTCTTTTAAAACCAGCTTGTACATCTGGCAGTTCTATTTATTGCTGGAATCTAACTTGCAAGATATTAAGTATTATTGTGCTATCATTTGAAACAAGTGCAATTGTTAACTCAAGCACTCTTTTGCACTGTTGTTCTTTGGAATTAGAATGAACATTTTTGTGTTTTTTAAATTCCTTTGCAAATTCCAATCAATATTGTAACAATATAATTTTGAAGAATTTTAAATAATTCATCTGGAGTTCCATCACTTCCTGCAGCCTTGCTATTAGCAAGTTTTTTCAGAGCCAGGATGTCTGGTTTTAGATCAGAAAACACACATTTTATGTATCTGTGATGTTAGGGTTCTTCTACAAATATTGCTGCAAAAGAATTATGCCAATTATCAATGCGGGAGTGGTTTGTGCATAATAGAACAGCCTGACCTAGAAGGCAGGCCTGACCTACAAGGCAGTCCCTGACCCAGGCCTGATGGAAATGTTGCATATTTGCAAAGCTAACTGCATGAGGGTTACATGCTCCAAAGATCTAAACTTGATCTCTGACATGAATAGATCATGCTGGAGAGACAGATAAGTGTCCCAGAGATTGCCCCTCCTCTGGAATAGGCTTCCTATTCATAAGAAGCAGAGCCCTTCCCTGACCATCTTCAAGCGCAAGCTGGACCGATGGATAGGAAATTCACTTCTGGGGTGGTGCCTTATGGACAGAGGCAGTCTGTAAAAATTGTCAAAACCCTGCTTACTGACCCTTGTTTTCTTTCCCGTAGGATAGAAAATTGGGTAAAATCTGGGTAAAACTGGATAGGCTTGTAAGGGCTGTTGTTATCCTAGTAATCTCCTATGAACCTATGAACCTGTATAGTAGATACTAAGAGACAGACATAAATTCAACAAGGAATAAATATACAATGAAGAAAAATATGCTACCATGGCATTAAAATCCTAATGCATAGCTTCTGATGAAATAATGGGTAATATCTAGCAACACAAAGTGAGCAATGCATCCAAAACCATCAGGGCCAAGAGCAGGTAGCATGAACTACTGGTAGAACTATACTCTTGTGCTGCATTTAGTAAAGTGGGGGAAGAGCAGATTTGGAAACAGAAACATTCTAGCTAAAGCCAAAACTCACCTTACTCATGGCACACTAGATCTCTACCCAGATTAATGGTGTGCATCACAGGCTGTTAGAGAAATCAGCAGATCCTCTACACCCAGATTAATGGTGTGCAACATAGACTGTTAGAGAAATCAACAGATCCTCTACACCCAGATTAATGGTGTGCAACACAGACCGTTAGAGAAATCAACAGATCCTCTACACCCAGATTAATGGTGTGCAGCATAGGCTGGTAGAGAAATCAACAGATCCTCTCTACCCAGATTAATGGTGTGCAGCACAGGCTGTTAGAGAAATCAACACGTCCTCTACACCCAGATTAATGGTGTGCAACACAGACTGTTAGAGAAATCAACAGATCCTCTACACCCAGATTAATGGTGTACAGCATATGCTGTTAGAGAAATCAACAGATCCTCTCCACCCAAATTAATGGTGTGCAGCATAGGCTGCTAGAAAAATCAAGAGATCCTCTCCCCCAAATTAATAGTGTGCAGCACAGGCTGTTAGAGAAATCAAGACATGCTCTCCATCCAGATTAATGATGTGCAGCATAGACTGTTAGAGAAATCAACAGATCCCCTCCCCCAGATTAATGGTGTGCAGCATAGGCTGTTAGATAAATCAGCAGATCCTCTACACCCTAATTAATGGTGTGCAACATAGACTGTTAGAGAAATCAACAGATCCTCTCCACCCAGATTATTGGTGTGCAGCATATGCTGTTAGAGAAATCAACAGATCCTTTCCACCCAGATTAATGGTGTGCATCACAGGCTGTTAGATAAATCAGCAGACCCTCTACACCCAGATTAATGGTGTGCAACATAGACTGTTAGAGAAATCAACAGATCCTCTCCACCCAGATTAATGGTGTGCAACATAGACTGGTAGATAAATCAACAGATCCTCTACACCCAGATTAATGGTGTGCAGCATAGGCTGTTAGAGAAATCAACAGATCCTCTACACCCAGATTAATGGTGTGCAACATAGACTGTTAGAGAAATCAACAGATCCTCTACACCCAGATTAATGGTGTGCAGCATATGCTGTTAGAGAAATCAACAGATCCTCTCCACCCAGATTAATGGTGTGCAGCACAGATCCACACTCTATGAAAAAAAAATGGTGTTTAGTAAAGAAATGTTGTGAGTAATGTCTGCATGAATACCATTTTGGTAGCATATGTACGAGAAGGGCGCCCCCCTCATTTCTGTACTAGGACAAAAAAGAAGAATAGAGAAATCAGAAATGAGGACTGAAGCAGTAAGTTCCCCTTAACTGGGAAGTTATGTTTGTTGATATTCACTACTCAGAGAAGTAAAGTCCTCATACTCATGGGTATGAGATTTGAAATCCTTAAGTAGACATTCACTATAAGTAAGACTCAAAGCAGCATTCAGAAAAGAATCTCCAAAATGAGAGAAGCTAAGGTCATATATGACATATTATATGAGGAGTAGAGAAACCTGATTCTTCTGTGGTAGCAAGACAAGATCATACACTGGTACTGACAGTTCAGATCTCAAAACAAGAAAACAAACTTGGCAAAAGACTGCCACAAACAAGCAGCACAAGTGATCATTTTTATTAAATAACGTTAAGTACTTTCATCACTAAAATAACGGGACTTCATCAGAAATAAGATACACACATCCCTTTTACCTTATATACATCAAAGAGTAGGTGAACCACCCAATCAAAACACATATTCAATAAAATACATCTCATCAATTCTCAGTCATGAAAAGTGATGAACTTTAAGTAATAAAACTATATCTAGACACACAAATGTCCTTCTCACCAGGCTGGATAAGGAAAAGGTCACTGTCAGTTGTCTGTCAGGTGCCAGGATCCACCACATCACATACACACTCAAGGCTCTCAACAACAGGCACTGTTATGACTCTATCATAGTCCATGTTGGAGTAAGCAACATTAGGCATACCTCACTGGGCTATATGAAGACAGCTATGACTGAGCTCTTGGATTATGTGTCTCAGGCAGGTATGTCCCTAGCCTTAAGCAGCATTTTACCTTTGCCTTGGATGATACCGCAATGCAAATAAAAAATTATTTACTTCAAAAATTGGCTTAGTTTCTGGTGTCATTCAAAGGAGGATCCAATATCTGTCAGCCTGGGATGACATGGTTGACAGACCTTGATTCTTTGCCAGAGATGGTCATCTGTCACCCCTGGGATTTTTTTTATTGTCTAAGGCTGTTGCCATCCCCATTGTGCCTTTTTAGGCAGTGTCACAAGAACAAATTTCCCGATGTAAAAACACCCTCTAAAAACAACCTCAAGGTTATGATTCCAATTTCTAGGAGTCTAAACCAGAAACTGCACTTACTGGAAGCAGTCCTCACCCTGGAAGATGCTGATATTTGCGCAGTCACTGAGGCCTGGTTTAAGGCTGCGGAGAGCACCCCAGCTATACCAGGTTGTATTTCCTTCCACACGTTCAGACCACAAACTGAAGGCATGAGAACTAAAGGAGGTGGTGTATAAATATTCATTAAAGATAAATACATCTCTAGACTGGTTAAACAGCATGATTCCCTTGAATTACTTCAGGTGTAATTGACTCTAGGTAAGACCCCTCTTCAGGTCATTGCCAGCAATAGGACCCCCTCCATAAATCAGGGCATCCACTCAATCTACTTGTATCTACTTGAGTCATTCAAGATAAGACCAAACACCCTGGTTTTGGGTGACTTTAATTACCTGCCCATAGACTGTGTAAATTATACGTGTTTCTTCTCACTCCAAAAGGTTCCTGGACTTTGTTAAGTACAGTGCCCTGGACCAGCTGGTTGACACACTCACAAGGGGCTCAAACATCCTGGTCCTTGAGCTCACCAACAATGGAGACTGCTGCACCACTTCCAGTGTGTGGCCATCCCTGGTGAGATCTGACCCCAAATCAGTCTCGCTAGAAGTAACTATAACACAAGACACCCCTTAGCAAAAATTGGACTAAAAAATGTCTCCATGGCCAATTACAACCTCTTACATGACAGTATAAATATCTTCATAATCCCTCCCCACACTGATGGAACAGACACCTATGCTGAGTGTGACAAACCAAAATGCTGCCAGCCCAGCTAGCTGGACTTTTGTAAATAATTCTATGTCATTTTTGAATATTAATATGATTCATATTCTTGTCTTACAAATGTAAGAGAATTATATGTAATGTGTATATTAAACCACTGGTGCAGAAGTGTGTGTTGAACAGGGTTTGTATAATAGTGAGGTTCATAGGTGTGTACTAGGCTAATGGCCCTGGAGCCTTTACAAGCCTAGCCCAAAAAAATTGCCCAGGCACCGTGCCACCTGATGTTAGTTCACAGTGCCTCTATCCAGTTGGGCAACTGGAATGATACCTGGAATGAACTTTCTGTTACCCATCCACTCATCAAGATTTCTCTTGAAGAGGGCCAGTGAGGTGTTCTGCTTGACATGAATGGGAAGCTTATTCCAGAGTATGGGCAGTCTTTGGGAGATGAACCTGTCTCTCCAGCATGTTCTGTTAATTGTGGTAATGAGGTTGTGATCTCTGGAGCTTGTGGCATGGGGGGATTGAGATTTCTTTAGGTGTAGCATTTCAAGTAGGGCTGGGTTGGACATGGCTTTGTAAGTCAAGCAGAGATCACCTCTAAGTACACGATAAGAGACTGAGAACAGCTGAGATTTCTTGAGTCTGTCCATGTAGGACATGTGTTTAAGGCATGGGATCCTTTTTGTGTGGTACTTTGTGGCCTCTCCAGCTGTTGTAGGTGTCTGGTCAGGTACATGCCAAATGGGCCATTATATTCGATGATTGGTCTAATGAGGGATGAGCAGAGAAGGCTGGTGACCTCTTTCTTTCTGGATGCGAAACCTTTGGTTATAAGATGTGCCACATAGAAGGACTTTCTGACCACAGTGGCAATGTGGTGGTCGAAGGTGAGGTGGCTGTTGACCTGGGTACCCAGATGTCTTATCTTCAGTGTTCAGTGGACTCCCATCAACGTGGTAGTGGGGACTGAGTTTTTTCTAAATGAGATGATAATGCATTTTTTGGCCTTAAGCTTCAGGCCATGGTTCAGACCCCAGTCATTGGTCTCAGAGAGGCCCTTTTGTAGGATGTCTACATCACTCGGGGAGTTCATAATTACTCCTAGCTTGCTGCCATCAGTGAACTTGGTCAGCCAGAGTCCTTCAATGTTGGCCTGGAGAAGTAGATGCCAAATAGGAGAGAGCCCAGGACCGTGCCCTGTGGGACTCCATTCATGACTGGTCGACAGTCTGACTTGGAATCCACAATTTTCACTCTGTGGGTCCTGTCTGTGAGTCAATTTGCAACCCACCTAGTGATGTAAGGTTGATGCCTAGTTTGGTGAGTTTATCAATAATACCTGAGTGGGGAATGGTATCAAAGGCCTTGGCCAGGTTAAGGTAGGCTGTATGCACTGCATTACCCTCATCCACAGCCTTGGTGACTGCCTTGAAGAAGTCAACCATGTTCAGCAAGCAGGATCTCCCCTTGACCAAGCCAAACTGTGTGGGGTCAAGAGTTTGGAGATTGCCTGTATCTTTGTTAAGCAGGGTCATGATGATGTGCTCCATAGCTTTGCTTACCAGACTCATCAGGCTAATGGGGTGATAGTTCCCAGGGTCTGTAGTTGCTCCCCTTTTATGTAGGAGGATGATTGTAGCAGTGCGCCATTCATTAGGGACATAGCCTGAGGTAAGGCTGTGATTGAACAGGGCACACAGATGTGGTGCCAGTTCATTTTGTAGCTCATGTAGGATGCAACCAGGGATATTATCAGGTCCCATGAACACTGTATTCTTGGCTTTGGACAATGCAGCTTTTATCTTTGCCTTAGAAATGGTGGGTACCAGGCTTTCTTCTGGTGTTGTGATAGGGCCCTTAGGGGGGGAGAGGGGTAAAGTTGGCACTGAATCTGTCGGTCAGTATGTTGGCTATATCTGTATGCTCAGTATAGGAGATGCCTTTGTGCAACAACTTAGAGCAAATCTGGGTACTGCCTTTGAGGTTTTTGATATAATTATAGAAGGCTTTGTGGTTGTTTTTGGTGTCAGCCGCAATTCTGTCTTCATAGCTGACTTTAAATGATTTGATAAGGGATCTCAGCTTTTTGTTGAGACTGATAAGGGAGATTTTCCAGTCTTGTGACTTCATTTTTTTCTGCAACAGTTTCTTTCTTCTGTTGTAGAGTTTATTGATATGTCCATAGTGTACCCTACTTTAAAAGAAAATAAATGTATATAAACTATATACCTGTGCAAATGTATGTTTTAATAGTAGAATCTGGAACATAAAGAGTTAACTTCCAAAACTTCAAGAAAATAAGTTGAAATTACAATTGTGTTATCTCTCAGTTTCAGTTCAATAGCAGACACAATGTCTAGCTAGAAGTTTTTATATTCTCTTCAAACAGAAATATTTACTAGGTTTCAAATGTAAAAGCGTTTTATTGTTTTATGACTTCCAAGTTCTGCAAACTTCTGAGAGACGTACTTCTCACACCGAGATGTTAAAATTGTATTAGTTTCTGTTTTAGCCTGGAAACTGAAGTCAGGTGACAAAAAGTGATATCATCCAGGCTAACCTAGCAGTAATGTTTGATATTAATTTAAGAACTCTCTGAGAGAGAGAGACTATACATTTTGTATTTTGTCTTCGACCTGAAAACATCCATCATCACCATCATTTGTACTTGCCTTGCTAATAATAATAAGTAACCAGGGAACAGTAATTTCTTTTAGATATAGGAATATAGTAAAGATTAGTTTAGATGTTTTTCTTTATTTATTTGAAACTGTCCTGCAGCATTGTTTTAAAATATTTCCTGTGATTTTGAACTCTGAAGTAATCGTGTTTGTTTTCTGAGTCTTGTCTTGTTCTTTTATTATTTATTATTAAATATATTTAAACCTATCTTTGTGGCTGATATTTGTGAGACATATTTAAGCTCTTAGAAGAGTACTTCAAAAAAATAAGGGACCAAGCACTAATCCACAGCTGAGCGTAAGAATATACGAGCCAATGCAGTAAAATCCAACACTTTAATGATGCAGTAAGTGCTTTCACAATTACTAATTGCTTCTTCAGACCCACTGACAGGTATATTTATTTTTTTATTTCACTCTTAATGTGCTTGCATATGTATTTGGTGACACTGTGCAGGCAACTCCTAAATAGCCTTGCTTGGTCAGACTACCATTTGGATTAATAGTAACATTACACAGTAGGATTGGACACCCTTTGTAAGGGCCTTATAGTAGCTGATAAGTAAGAGTGGCTGGTGTCAGATGGAACTACTTTATAGTGTGGGCAGAAGGGAGCATAGCTAGTAAACCTGTGTTAGCCTTTTCCAGGTGTGTGTGTGTGTGTGTGTTTGCATATCAATCATATCTCAAAGTGCGTGTGTGTGTGTGTGTGTGTGTGTGCGTGTGTGTGTGTGTGTGTGTGTGTGTGTGTGTGTGTGTGTGTGTGTGTCAGCTACTTGGTCAGGGACATGAAGCACTGGTTGGACAGAGAGGGTGCTGCAGGTCTTAGCTTCACCACTCGGCAGAGATCTTAATCCTATAGCTATGCCAGTGGGGTGTCTTATTGGGGATCTGAAGAAAGAGGGAGAAACCAGCCCCAGACTGACTGTGATCTCTGTGTGCTCTTAAGGGAAACTGTACTTTAATATGTGTGTACTTGTCATCCTCCCATTGTGTACATCCCTCACTGGTGTCAGTGGTAAGGATTGAGTCTCCTTGATTACCGGGCCAGTGCAGGGGTGTTACATATTAATTGATGTTTTTTTCAAGTGACCCTTGAGAAACATTGCTTAAGAGGGCTGAGCCTGTCTGGGAATACCTAACCTCATTCCCTGTCTTGAGATCACATCTGTATTGGCATTGCTAACCACACTGTGGTGCTGCACTGCCATATCATATGCTTGCAACCCTTGGCTCTACCTTAGTAACTTGGCATTTTGCTGGCTGGCTTGATGTACCCAAGTTAAGGGATTGTGGTCTGTAACTACAGTGAATTTCCTTCCATACAAATAAGGCTGAAGTTTCTGCAGTGCCCACAGTATGGCTAGGCATTCCTTTTCTACAGCTGCATAGCACTACTCCCTGGCTTGGAGCCTATGACTGAGATATACCACTGGGTGCTCTTCTCCTTCTGAGGAAACCTGGCTAAGTACATCCCCCACCCCATGGTTTGAAGCATCCACCTGCACAAGAAATTATTTGCTGTAATCTGGACTGGCTAACACAGGGGGTCCTCCCAAAGCTCCTTTAAGCTTCTGGAATGCCTGCTCACATGCTGGGGTCCACACTATCTTATCTGGCCTGTTTTTCCTTGTTGGGTCTGTGAGGGGAGTAGCTATTGTACTATAATTGGGGACAAACTTTCTGTAGTACCCTGCTGTCCCTAAGAATGCCATCACCTGATTTTTGGTAACAGGTGCAGACCATGCCTGAATGGCTTCCACTTTGGCAGATTCTGGCCTGATATTACCACCCCCCACTCTATGACCCAGGATGAGACCTCTGCCATACCCACCTGACATTTGATGGGCTTAATGGTCAACCTTGCCTGCTGTAGTCTGCCCAGCACCTCATTGACATGCTGAAGGTACTCTTGCCAGGAATGGCTGTAGATGGCAATATCACCTAGGTAAGCAAGGGCAAAATCTCTTCCTCCTGCTAGGATATGATCTACCAGCCTCTGGAAAGTCGCTGGGGCATTTTTCATCCCAAAGGGCATCTTCATGAGCTCATACAAGCCAAGAGGAGTCACAAAGGGTGACCTCTCTCTAGCACTGGGAGTCAAGAGCACCTGCTGGTAACCCTTGGTAAGATCAATGGTGGTAAGATACTTAGCCCAACCCAGATGCTTTAGGGCTTTATCTGTCCTAGGCATGGGGTAAGCATCTGACTCTGGTGACTATTTAATTTCCTGTAGTCCACACAAAACCTGGTGCTGCCATCCTTCTTTGGTACCAGCACCAGTGGGGAGGCCAAGAGATTGCATGACTCCTGAATTACCACTAGTTCCAACATTTCCTGTATCTCCTCTCTCAGAGTCTATTTGACTCTCTTAGGCACCCTATAAGAGGCATGCTTAATAGGCCTTTGGGGTCCTATCCACATGGTGCTGCACCAGGTGGGAAACCTTGTTTTCCCAGTGAACATGTCCCCAAACTCCTGTAACACTGCTCAGATTTCTAAGACCTGGGTAGGGGATAGCTGCTGGGACATTACTACCCCTTCCACTGAGGCATCAGTCCAAGCCTCACTGAGGAGATCAGTCACCAGGTCCCCCTCAGACTCCTCCTGCCATGCACTGCAAATACTCAGTGCAAGGGCCTCCTTATCATGGTAAGGTTTCATCATGTTAACATGGTACAATTTGGCCCCTGCCTCCTGCCTAGCAATTCTACCATGTAGTTAACATCACTGACCTTCCTTACCACTTTGTAGGGTCCCTCCCAAGCTGCCTGTAGCTTGTTGTGTCTGACAGGAATGAGAACCATTATCTGCTGCTTTACAGCATACTCTCTAGCTTGAGCATTCCTGTCATACCAGACCTTTTTCTGCTGTTGAGCTTCTGACAGGTTCTCCTGGGCCAAGCTCATGAGTTCCCTGAGACTTGTCCCAAGGTTTAGGACATATGCCACAACAGACTCCTTGAGGGATTCACACTCACCCTCTCACTCATCTTGAATAAAATCTATAGGTCCCCTCACCCTATGCTCATACGCCAACTCAAAGGGTGAAAAACCTGTGTATTCCTGGGGCACCTCTCTGTAATCAAACAACAGATAGGGCAAATATTTGTCCCACTTTCTCTTAAACTGGTCTGCAAATGCCTGTAGCAGTAGAGTTTAACCTCTCAACAAGAACATTAGTCTGGGGATGGTAGTGGGTATTCTTTAGGTGCTTCACCCCACAGAACTTCCACAAGACAAGCCAGCAGGTCTGACGTGAAATTGGCACCTCTGTCAGTCAGTATTTCTTTTGGGAAACCTACCCTGCTGAAAATCTCTAAAAAATCATTTGCCACCTTTTCTGCGTCAATGGAGGACAGAGCCACTGCCTCAGGGTATCTGGTTGCATAATCTACTACCACTAGGATATACTTTTTCCCTGTGGAACTTGGGGTACTCAGAGGTCCCACAAAATCCATAGCTACCCTCTGAAGTGGCTCGTCAATCACAGGCAAAGGGATCAATGGATGATCCACCTTGCCTCCTGCCTTGCCAACCTTTTGGCACTCCTCACAGGTCCTGCAGTACCCTGTTACATCTCTGGAAATCTCAGGCCAATAAAAGTTCTGCATAATATGTCTCTTTGTACATTTTATGCCCTTATGATCTGCAAAGGGAATATCATGGGCTATGGCTAGAAGTGCTAGACAGTAGGCTCTGGGCACTACCAACTGCTGTATTCTCTCACCCTCTAGCCCTCATTCAGGTGTCCAGCCTATATACAGTAACCCTTTATCCCAGTATACAGATTTCGTCTTCCCTTGAGAATCAGGTGCCTCACTAGCTACCTCACTCAGGACTTCTAATGTAGGGTCTGAGAGCTGAGCTTGTCTCAATTCTGTCTTTGTAACTCTTCTCAGCTCCCCTTCCACAAGAAGTCTGGTATTCTGTGACAGTGGAGCCTCACTGTCAGCCTGTGTACAATTAGTACTCTCTATTTGCCCTTGCAGTCACTTTGTCCAAGGGAAAATCAGTACCCACAAGCCATGGCTCACCTTCAGTCCCACAGCTACAGGGTAGCTCCCTCCCTGAAGTAACCACTTCACCAGTCCTGGCTGCAAGTGTGCAGTCTGTCTGAGTCTCCCTCAGGCTACCAGATCGACATGCTTGTCTCCAAGCCTAACTGCATGTAACTACATGAACACATGGTACTGCATTATCAAAATTATTCCCTATCAGGGCATCTGCAGGGATATCCTCAAACACACCTACTTGCTGGCTTCCTTTTCCACCCTCCCAGTCAAGGTGAAGCCTAGCCAAAGGTATTTGGAATGGGGTCCCCCATAAAGCTCTGACTGTAATAGACTGCTCAAGCAAGTAGTGCTGCTCTGTAATCATTGCAGACTTCACAATGGTTAGGTCAGAGGCTGTGTCTCTCTCTTAGCAATGGCCTCTTTTCCATTCACTAAGATAGGATATAACCTCTTGGGGTAGTTTGGTACTGTTTGTTGTCTCGAGACAACCTACTGTTGGCATTTTGTCAATCTCACTTGCTGGCTCTCCCACCTTTTGTTCCCCACCTTGCTTCCTTGGACATCTATATGCTACATGGCCCCAGTGGTTGCATTTAAAACATTTAACCCTTGGTCCTGGACATGTACTAGGACTTATGGCTTCCCCTGCTACTGGCAGACTCTGTTGGCACAGTCTGGACTGCCCACCATGGGTTCTCTTAGACCCATGAGCAGCACTGAGTGTCCCTTTCCTGTGCAGTGATGCCTTGCATGCTAGGTATAAGTCTCCATTCTTCCCCATATTGTATTGTCTATCAGCTAACCAGATTCTCATGTCCTCAGGCAAAGTGCTAAGGGCTTGTTCGCTCACCAAAAGGTCTGCCATCCCTTCAGAAGTGATGACCTGACATCCACTCACCCACTTATGAAAATTAGTACTTAGTTCATCAACATATTCACACACACTTTCATCTGCTTTGCATCTGTGCTCATGAAATGTTTTCCTATAAGCTTCAGGTGTTAACTTAAAACATTCTAGCAAACAGTTTTTACAATATTATAATTTAAACAATCAGTATCAGAAAGTTTAGGAATAACAGTTACAGCTTTACCATGGAGTAAGGGGGTCAGGAACTGCACCCAGAGCCCTTGGTCAACATTATACTGTTTACACACCCTCTCCAACATATGAATGAAACTATCAAAATTATCCCCCTCTGTAAATTGTGGAAGAACTTTACTGACCTTTGTTGCTTCTGGGGTTTGCTTACTTCCTTCCCCATTACCTCCATGACTCTGGTGAAGAGTCAGCATTTCATTTTCATGTTGCCTCTCCCTCTCCTTCTCCTCAGCCACCAGCTGTCACAGATTCTTGTTTTCCTCGGCCTCAAGACATCTCAGTTTCTCTGCTGCTTCTATTTCCATACACTTGGCCTCCATCTCAAGTCTCTTTAACTCCAGATGGATTTTTAAGTCCTCTGTGAAATGGTTGAACTGTCCATTTTCTGAGAGTTGTTCATAGGTTCACAGATTAGTACTAAGCTAACTGCCCTTGTGAGCCATTTTAAGCTTAGCCAATTATCCCTTGTGAGACTCAAACCCTGCACCTTGTGTTTGTAAGGCTAACACCTTAACTATTAGGCCACCCTCCCACCCACCACAGCTGGTCTGATTGTCCTCTTGACTGCTATTCTGTGATGTGGCTGTGACTAAAGCTGCAATCATGTCTGTGTTAGTCAGGTTGGCATGCACCAGTCCTCTAGCTTGGCACATTTCAGCGAATTGGTTCCTTGTCAGCTTGCCATACTCCTCTACTGACATGCTTGCCTGCTCTCCTTGACTAAGTAAGCTAACAAAAAAATAAAACACTTGTGATATGAACTCTGAATGTTCACTGCTTGGCTGATTGAGAGTGCAAAGGCCTTCAGTGATCACAGTACACAGGCTACAGGAATTCAATATCCACACCACTACAAGCCAATTAATATATGATGTGGCTAACTCACCACTGTCAACCAATTAATATGTGATGTGGATATCCCACCACTGCCAGTCATGTAATATGTGACATCCCTACACTGGCCCAGTAATCAAGGAACCTCAATCCTCACCACTGGCACCAGTGAGGTGCGAACACAATGGGAGGATGACAAGTGCACACACAGTAAAGTACAATTTCCCTTAAGAGCACACAAAGATCACAGTCAGGCTGGGGCTGGTTTCTCCCTCTTTCTCCATATCCCCAATAAGACTCCCCACTGGCACAGTTATAGGGTTATGATCTCAGCCGAGTGACCAAGCTAGGACCTCCAGCACCCTCTCTGTCCAACCAGTGCTTCATGTCTCTGCTCAGGTAACTGACACACACACACACTTTGAGATTTGATTGATATACAAACATACACCCGGGAAATGCTGGCACAGGTTTACTAGCTATGCCCCCTTCTGCCCAGACTATAAGGTAGTGCAAGCTGCCACCAGCCACCCTTACTTATCAGCTACTATAAGGCCCTTATAAAGGGTGTCCAATCCTATTGTGTAATGTTACCATTAATCCAAATGGTAGTCTGACCAAGCAAGGCTATTTAGGAGTGCCGTATACAGTGTCACCAAATACATATGCAAGTACTGTAAGAGCTTAAATATGTCTCGCAAATATTAGCCACAAAGATAGGTTTAAATATATTTAAAAATAAATAATAAAAGAACAAGACAATACTCAAAAAACAAACATGGTTACTTCAGAGTTCAGAATCACAGGACATATTTTAAAACAACATTGCAGGACAGTCTCAAATAAATACAGAAAAACATCTAAACTAATCTTTACTATATTCCTATCTATATCTAAAGAAATGACTGTACCCTGGTTATTTACTTTTAGCAGGGCAAGTAGAGATGATGGTGATGATGGATGTTTCCAGGTCAAAGACAAAATACAAAATGCATAGTCTCTCTCTGAGAGAGTTCTTAAATTAATATTAGACATTACTGCTGGGTTAGCCTGGATGACATTACTTTTTGTCACCTGACTTCAGTTCCCAGGCTAAAACAGAAACTAATAAAATTTTAACATCTCTGTGTGAGAAGTACATATCTGTCAGAAGTTTGCAGAACTTGGAAGTCATAAAACAATAAAGCACTTTTACACTTGAAACCTAGTAATTATTTCTGTTTCAAGACAATACAAAACTTCTAGCTCTAGACGTTGTGTCTGCTATTGAACTGAAACTGAGATACACAATTGTAAAACAGTTTAATTTTAACTTATTTTCTTGAAGCTTTGCAAGTTAACTCTGTGTATTCCAGTTTCTACTATTAAAACATACATTTGCACAGGTATATAGTTTATAGACATTTCTGTTCTTTTCCAGTAAGGTACACTGCGGACACATCGTTGAAGATCAGTACTGTACAAACACTGTTCAACACACACTTCTGCACCAATAGTTTAATATACACATAACATATAGTTCTCTTACATTTGTAAGACAAGCATATGAATTATATTAATATTCACAAATGACATACAGTTATTTAAAAAAATCCAGCTAGTTGGGCTGGCAGCATTTCGGTTTGTCACACTGAGTTATACACCAATGCTTTATACAAGTACCTATACAATTGTATTGACTCTGCTATACCTTATAGAACCAAAGCTAGATTTTCAAGGAAAAACAAACCTGCCTAGTGGTCAACTGCCATTAACAGGCTATACAATAGGAGAAAGAAATTGCTGTCTAAGAGCAGGGAGGAACAGTCTCAAAACTGGAAACACTCCCTCCTCAACCTAAACAAGCAAATAATACTCCTAGTGAAGTCCTCCAAAGCTAACTATGAATCCAAATTAGCTTCCCTAACTAAGGATAACCACAAGGCATTCTTTAGTTACATTCATAGCCTCAAAGGTAAGGTCAAGATTTGCACTGAACTTGTAGTTAATGGTACGGCATATATTGAACCTGTGGATATAGCAAACCTGCTGGCTGACAAGTTCTGTGAAAACTTCACACCCCTGTCCCTGCCACATATACCCAAAAGCATTCCAAACACTTGTCCCCCACCTAGTATCTTTGAGGAGCAGGTCTTAAATGCCCTTTCCAAGGCCAAAAACACAGCCTCTATGGGCCCAGACAGCATCCTGGGCTGTGTTCTACATGGGTTAAGACAGGAATTAGCATCACCATTGAGCACACTTTTCAATCACAGCCTAAGCACTGGCTTCATCCCAGTTGAATGGAAAACAGCTACTGCCATCCCTTTGCACAAAGGAGGGTGCATCCACGGACCCAGGGAAATATAGATCTACTAGTATGACCAGCATTATCTGCAAGGCCATGGAATGAATCATCATGGACCTTATTAACAAAGATATAGGAAATCTCCAAATGCTCAACCCCACCCAGTTTGGCTTTGTTAATGAGAGTTCATACCTGTTAAACTTGGTGGACTTCTTTGAGATAGTCAGCAAAGCCCTACACAAGGGAAAATCTGTACATATGGCCCACCTAGACTTAGCCAAGGCCTTTGACACAATCCCCACTCAGGCATCATTGATAAACTCACCCAGCTGTGTATCAACCCATATATTGTCAGGTGGGTTGCAAACTGGCTCACTAATAGAAGTCATACTGTCAAAATAGGGGACTCTACCTCCTCCAACATTCCTGTAACCAGTGGTGTTCCACAGGGATAATTTCTCGGACCCCTACTGTTCAGAATCTACTTCTCTGAAGTATAGCCTAAAATTAAAAGACTGTCTGACAAAATTTGCTGATGACTGCAAACTGGGATTGATCATTGAAACCCCTAGCAATGTCAATATCCTGCAAGAAGGTCTTATTCAGACTAAAGTCTGGTGCCACAGTCATGGTCTTAAACTTAATGCAAAAAATGCATTATTATCCCATTCACCAAGGGGGATGTTCCTGCAAACTACATCAATAGCAGTACCCTAAGCACACAGTCAGTGGTGAGAGATCTGGGCACATATGTTGACAGCAACCCTAACTTCGATCACTGTGTCTCCACAGTGATAAGAAGAGCATTTTATATTGCTCATCTCATAAGTAAGGGCATTGCCTCCAGGCAAAAAGAGGTTATAACCCCCCTGTTCTCTTCCCTCATCAGGCCAATAATAGAGTACAATGCTCCCTTTGGTATGTTCCTTTCCAGACACCTACAGCAATTGGAGAGACCACAAATGTTCCTTACAAAGAAAATTCAGGGTCTTCAAGATCTGTCCATTTTATATTGCTCATCTCATAATTAAGGGCATTGCCTCCAAGCAAAATAGGTTATAACCCTCCTGTTCTCTTCCCTCAGCAGGCCAATAATAGAGTACAGCGCTCCCTTTGGTATGTTCCTTTCCAGACACCTGCAGCAATTGGAAAGACCACAAATGTTCCTTACAAAGAAAATTCAGGGTCTTCAAGATCTGTCTTATTCGGACAGACTGAAATCATTGTCACTTTACTCTGTGTCATACAGATTGCTCAAAGGTGACCTGTGTCTTTCATATAGAGGAATCTTTGACCCAGCTTTGATGGAAATGCTGCACATTTGCAAGTCAAATGGCACATGGGTCACTCGCTCAAAGGACCTTAACCTGGTATGTGACATCAAGAGAACTTGCTGGAGAGACAGACTTGTCTCACAGAGGTTGCCCCACCTTTGGAACAAGTTTCTTATTCATGTTAAACAAAGCCCCTCATTTGGCCTTATTTAAGTGCAATTTGGATGATTGGATGGCTAAACGGAATTCACTCCAGGGGTTCCACCTGTGTCCTTCTTGGATGGGGCAATAGGTCCTGATGTTAGTGTCTGCTTGAACCAGACACCATTGGGAACATGGGCTGAACTTGGCTAGGCTTGATAGGGACCTGGGGCTATTAGCCTAGTAACCTCCTATGATACTATGATCCTAAATAAAGGCTGCAGGATGAAAAAACATTTCATACTCAATTGGACTAATGACAGATAATGACCAATGTATACTTTAACATCTTCCCCAAAGGGAACTAAAACTATGCATACTGAAAATATTATGTTGAAAGCATGACTTCCAATAAAATAAGTACAAATATGTATGTAATAAAACTAAAAATCTCATTTGTCTTTCTGTTTAAAAAATAATTAAAGTTGATCAAACTGTACAAAATTCTAATAAACATTGTTATTATGTTTAAATATATACATATAAAACTAACCTTTACTTTATTACAGGTCCGTACCTCTACAATGAATTCAAAATCCAACATGGAGAAAATGCAAAAAAAAAAATGAAGTATAAAGAGAAAAACATTTTTACAACTTGGTCACCCTTAGCTTCAATTCACTAGCAATATATATTGCATCATTTAATTTTTTTGCCTAATATCATAAAGAGGTATTTTTCATAATAGTTTGATATTAAAATATACCCAGGAATGTAATATAACTAAGAAGTTAGTTAAAGCTAATTGGAAAATTTTTTTTGGGGGGGTGATCCTGAAGTAAGAAAAAATGTAGGGGATGCCCCTTTTTTACATATAAGAAATGCATCCATTTAAAAAAAATATGGAAAAAGCTATAGCTCCTGGTAAAAGAAAATATGGAAAAAGCTATAGCTCCTGGTTTAAATGTTGGTATAGGACCTAATAAGGGCACCAGAAAATGCAGAACGTGCATACAATGTAGTTACATGTACGAAGGTGAGGTGATTAGATTATCTAATTTAAATTATACTTTTCACTTTAAGCAGAGTATTAATTGCAACACTACTAGAGTAGTATATCTAGCATTATGTGATTTCTGTTTTGCCTTTTATGTTGGTATTTTATTGGTAAGCCAAGCATTTTTTGCAAAGAAGGATTTATGAACATCTTTATGATGTCAGGAAAAAATGAGACCAATGCATTATATAGACATTTATATAGACATAAGATCATATGTGGTAAGAATAACATTTTTTTTTTGTATTGAAGTAGGAGACTCGGAATCTCAGGTGTGGCCCATGGGAGTACACTGTGGAATATAAAGAGCTATTATGGCAGCTATATCTGAATGCCAGTGTAAAACCTGGGTTAAATGATGCAATATCTATTGGTAATGCATTAAAGCTAAGGGCGACCAAGTTGTAAAAATACTTTTCTCTTTAATAAGATTTTTACTCTTATTGCATACATATTTTTTTGTATTTTTTATATTGGAAGTTGTACTTTTGACATAATATTTTCAATTTGCATACTTTTAGTTCCCCTTGGGGAAGATATTAGAGTACATATTGGTCATTATTTGTTATTGGTCCAATTGAGTATAAAATGTTTTTGCAGCTTGCAGCCTTCAATTGGGTGCAGTTTTATTACTTGAAGTTACTGACTTTTCGTGATAGAGAATTGATGAGGTGTATTTCATTGAATGATTGAATATGTGTTTTTATTGAGTAGTTCATCCTCTCTTTGATGCATATAAGGCAAAAGGGATGAGTGAATTTTAGTTCTGATGAAGTCCTGTTATTTTAGGGATGAAAGAGCTTAACATTATTTAATAAAAATTATTACTTGTGCTGCTTGTTCATGTCTGGTCTTTCACCAAGTTTGTTTCCTTGTTTTGAGTTCTTGGTTGCTTCTTGGTGGATATTGCCAGTTGTCAGACAAACTAAAATTCTTCTAAACTTTCATAAAGCCATGAAGATCTACACTGATACAATTGTTGTGGCCATGGATAAACTACTCTACCTGTAGAGATGCAGAATTATCCAAATTCTCCATTATATTTAATTCTTGCACCGAAAAAACACAGTTCAGTAATGTGTCTAAGTGACAACAGTTCAGTTATATAACTGAATGATCTAACAGAAAAAGATCTCTGCTAAATTATAGGTGTCCTAAGAATAGAAGACAAAATGGAAATGTTATGTACAAAGTCCCAAGACAGAAAGATTTAATCCCACTCAGAGGGAGGAAAGAGGAGACAGAAGAGAAAGCCAACTATTTAAAGGCTAACCAAGAATGGTGATGATGGATATATACCCATATATGTACCAGTCTGACAGCACTATGCTAGAAAGATGATGTTGAAATATGGGGGTTCAACGTTTATGGATTAGAAATTAGCCTATTTAGTCAGTATGTTCCTTGATGGGTACGTCGAGGAGAAGTGATCCTCCTCATCCTCCTCACTACTGGAACTGGTCTCCTCATGTGAAAGAGAAGCAAAGAATAAGCATTTAAACTTGTACATGGTTGTGGCCACAAAGAGGAAAATATCAAAGGAGTCTTAACCATGATGGTTATGACACCCACAAATGACAGTGTAACTAAAAGATAAATGATATGACTAACTGACATTTGTGCAACCTTTGCAACAGCCTAAAAAGTAGAGGAGATGGTGCAAACACAACTTTAACTTTGAAATTAATACTTTGTTTAGAATATCAAAACGTTGAGGCATACAAATGTTATCTATCACTTCCTCTGCTTCTCTCTGCTGCAATAGAGTAAGTGTTGGTGCCCTCTATGTTTTCGATATTATGAGATTCAGTATTATGAGTTTTCAGTATTTTGAACTTTCGAGATTTTGGGTTTAATATTTTGAGATTCGAGATTTTGAGCATTCGAGATTTAGAAGTGGACCCATATCTATATCTATATATATATATATATATATATATATATATGTGTGTGTGTGTGTGTGTGTGTGTGTGTGTGTGTGTGTGTGTGTGTTGCATGTTTGTCTCACTGTCATCACATTTTGCTGCATAAATCATTAGTGATTAACCTGACAAAAATTATGCTAAGGTCAAGTTATACCTGATTGACTATAGCCTAATTCCAGTTTCTTTTACTTTGTTCACAGTTGTGCAGCCATAAGGTTAGTATAAAAAAGTTAATATTATATATATATATATATATATATATATATATATATATATATATATATATATATATATATATATAAGCTAATGGGGTGTAGGAGCAGAGCCCCTCACATTGGAGGACAGAGCTGTAACTAGGGTAGAGTAAATGGGTAACTGCTCTGGATGGAAGCTGTCAGGGGAGAATTGGCAGGTACCATTAGTTCATTAGTGTAGTGCCTACATTAGTTTATGAAAGCCCCAATATCATCATCTTTTGTAAATAAAAGCCTTTACGGTTTTTGAGGTCATGTCTGAAACACTGAGGCATTCAGTGTGTGGTGATTTAATTATGGCAAGCTGCTTGTCACTTTGTTACTTTTATATCAAGCAGCTTGTTACAGTTTCAGAGGAAGATGAGCAGGTTAGTTCTTTTTTCTTTAGCAATGAGAACTACGAGGACTTTGAGGAGAAGACCTTTATTTTGCTCTTGAACTCTAAGCTGAGGGGGTGTTACTTTGGGAAACTGCACAAAGCACCAGATGGCCTAGCTATGATTCTGTTGGAGGGCATGTGGGGTGAAGACACCCACATATAAACTAATATATTCGATATATATGCAGAGTTGGTATAGTTCTGTGGTGTGTTTTTTTTTCTTTTCACATTAGAGGTACTTATATAGGTGCAGTGCTGCAATTATAGACGTACATTTTTGTTTATAAGTGCAACCATTCTAATTTGATCTTTTTTATGCAATTAAAGTGATTTTATATAAAACTGGTTGCTATACTGTGTCTCAACCATATAGATGTAATATATATATAAACCAAAGGATATAATGGTTATACAAGCAAACCATTCAGTACAAACTGCAAGACAAACCCAGTCAAGGTAGAGTTTTCACTGTGTGATACCTTAACTGAATGCATTCATTAAGACTTCAAAAAATCATGGGTGTGTAGCTGAAATACTTGTTGTCCTAGATATATATATGTGTGTGTGTTTGTGTATATATATATATATATATATATATATATATATATATATATATATATATATATATATGCACTATACCACTTCACTTACAGTTCACTAATCTACAAATAAATTGAGAATTGAAATTATTGCCTAGTAAAACTAGTAAAACAAATTTACATTTTTAGCTGTTATGCAGAATAACCCAGGTAATCTAAGGAAAAACAAATAAGAGCTAGCCTAGGACTCAGCTACAGTCACAGGTCTTTTTCATTACTAGATAATTAAAATTATCTGCTGTCTTTCACTTTTCATATAGTTTTAGTTACATAGCAATTAATTTAAAGGCAAGCAGCATAGCTCTTGTCTCAGCAGTAATTTATCAATTTATTCTGTACAATTGTAAGGAATTTTATGCACTTTGAATTTGTCTGCATAGTATACATATTTTAAAGCTTTAACAACCCAAAAATGTTGTGGACAGCATAAGTGACATTTCACTGTTTAAGTATTTATTCAGAAATGCATTTTTCTTTCTTTAGTAAAAGAATGCTCTGTTCAAAATTAATCATCTTAATGTGGGTCAAGGCTTCTTTTTCCATAGGTATATTATGTACATGTCTTTTGCTGGAACAACTAAACCCACTACTTTTCAACTTCTTTCCAAGTCACATCACAAAGTAAGAAATTCATTCAAAATGCACATATGTTTCAGCTCGGTAAGTCAGTAGAATTTATTTATTTTTACCGGAATTTTCTTCTTGAAAGTCGACATCTCATGCTTAACGGTTACATCTATAGAAAAAAATAGAAATACTTGTTCAATAAAATATTAAATTTTATTTAGCAAACCATCATATATTACAAATTCTTAGTCACTACAGAAAAATAGTCTTTTGTGAGCCAGGTTCTTTTATTCTACATCCACTATGTTAATTATAATGTTGTCCCATGATAACTTTAGTGTAGAACACTCCCAGTAATAAATTATATCAATATCAGGTAGTCATTGAGTTAGTATTGCACAGTTTGAAAGTATATTCTTTTTATGTGAAGTTAAATGAAATTACATTTTTCATATCTTGCAACAGTCCGAGTTTCATTTTCACTTTGGAGACTGCATTGGTGATTTATCTGAGCAGTTAAATAACTTCATTAGAAATCAAATATAAAATGTAGTTCCAGCTATCAGTTGTTACAACACTTCATATGTTTTTACTGACTATATGTTGGTAATTATTATTAAAGTGCAGAAAATAAATATTACCTGCCTTAACTTAGATGAGTATATGTAGAATGATATTTGACATATGGCAGAGAGAGAGATGACTTAAAACATTTCAAATCAGTGTAGGCTATCTGTTCACCAGCTAACCCAATTCTATGGCACAGAGGGTGGTACCACGATCTCATCCCAGCTACTCTGGGTTTGACTATTGCCTTTGGCCCCGGAGGAGTAAGCCTGAATGGATGGGACCAAGTACGTGTACTTAGTGTATGCACCCAAGGAGGGGGAGTTAATCTAGGGCAATGTGTTAATGCCACTTGGTGAAAGTCAGGTAATGTAGCACCAGAGAAATGAGGTGGTAGGGCAGTGTGCATTAGGCCTGCAGGCAGAATTTCTCACTGTAGCCGAAGAATGACACGTGTGTGTGTGTGTGTGTGTGTGTGTGTGTGTGTGTGTGTGTGTGTGTGTGTGTGTGTGTGTGTGTGTGTGTGCTCTGAGCTGAGCATTGCAGACCTCTGTGATTGCCAAAGAGAGGTAGTTATGGCAAAAAGGTCACTGCAGACCAACTCTTACCCCTACTTTAGTATGCTAGCCAATGTGATGGGGTAAAAAAGGGTTAGTCAGTCAGTCAGTCATTAGGAGGAGAATGATGATGAGAAGGTCACATTTTAACCAAAACATAAAAATTTTAGAATTTAAAATATAATAAGAGCATTTAACAAATACATTGTTATAGAGTGTACTTATTGTTATTTTCTTCTCAGCATAATATTTATTAAGCTGTCTTCAAAAAAAAAAAAAAAAATGCCGTACCATCCATATTGTACATATTTTATCATTTTTTTTCTGTAGTTTTTGTATACATTGTACCATGCATTTCACCTTTTTTTGTATAATTGATAATATTTTTAAACATTGTTAATATAAATTATAAAATTCCACGTCACCATACAACAAATCGTACCTGTCTTTACACAGCTACCCATTCTCCTCATCCTATCATGTATAACTACTTCATAGCTCCTCATCCTATCATGAGTAACTACTTCATAGATCCCCTGTCATCATCCTATCATGCGTAACAACTTCATAGCTCCCATCTCCTCATCCTGTTATGTATAACTACTTCCTTGCTCCTCTCTCCTCATCCTATCATGCTTAACAACTTCATAGCTCCCCTCTCCTCATCCTATCATGTATAACTACTTCATAGCTCCCCTCTCCTCATCCTATCATGTGTAACTACTCCATAGCTCCCTCTCCTCATCCTATCATGTGTAACTAATTCAAAGCTCCCCTCTTCTCATCCTATCATGTGTAACTACTTCCTTGCTCCCCTCTCCTCATCCTATGAGTAACTACTTCCTTGCTCCCATCTCCTCATTCTATCATGCGTAACAACTTCATAGCTTCCCTCTCCTCATCCTATCATGTGTAACTACTTCATAGCTCCCCTCTCCTCATCCTATGTGTAACTACTTCCTTGCTCCCATCTCCTCATCCTATCATGTGTAACTACCTCATAGCTCCCCTCTCCTCATCCTGTCATGTGTAACTACTTCATAGCTCCCCTCTTCTCATCCTATCATGTTTAACTACTTCATAGCTCCTCATCCTATCATGAGTAAAAACTTAATAGATCCCCTCTCCTCATCCTGTCATGTGTAACAAATTTATAGCTCCCCTCTCCTCATCCCATCATGTGTAACTACTTCATAGCTCCCCTCTTCTCATCCTATCGTGTGTAACTACTTTATAGCTCCCCTCTCCTCATCCTGTTATGAGTAACTACTTCCTTGCTCCTCTCTCCTCATCCTATCATGTGTAACTACTTCATAATTTCCCTCTCCTCATCCTACCATGTGTAACTACTTCTTAGCTCCCCTCTTCTCATCCTGTTATGTGTAACTACTTCCTTGCTCCCCTCTCCTCATCCTATCATGAGTAACAACTTCATAGATCCCCTCTCCTCATCCTGTCATGGGTAACAACTTCATAACTCCCCTCTCCTCATCCCATCATGTGTAACTACGTCATAGCTCCCATCTTCTCATACTATCATGTGTCATAGATCCCCACTCCTTATCGTGTCATGTGTAACAATTTCGTAGTTCCCTTCTCCTCATCCTATCATATGTAACTACTTCATAGCTCCCCTCTTCTCATCCTATCAGGTATAACTACTTCCTAGCTCCCCTGTCCTCATCCTATCATGTGCCCATAAGGCATAACAACGTACCCAACACTCTAGTCATAGGTGACTCTATAGTCAGGCACACTGATGTTCCACTCACCAGGTTAAACTAGGAGAAAGTTACTGTCAGCTGCCTGTCAGGTGCCAGCATCTGCCACATAACTCATGCACTCAGGTCACTCCACAGCAAGTACAAATATGACTCTGTCATTGTCCATGCTGGTATGAATGACCTGAGACATACCTCCCTGGACTACATGAAAAGAGACATGGAAGAGCTTTCTGATCTTGTAGCCCAGGCAGGTATGACCCTAGCCCTGAGTAGCATCCTGCCATCACCCAGAATGATACCACAGTACAAGGACAAAATGATTGACTTCAACAATTGGCTAAGCTTCTGGTGTCATTCTAAGGGGATCCAGTATCTGTCTGCCTGGGATGACATGATCAACAAACCACGATGCTTTGCCAGAGATGGCCTGCACTTGTCACCCTTGGGATTCCAGATACTGGCTAAGGCTCTTGCCACCCCTATAGTGCCTTTTTAGGCAAGATTCAAATGACAAATTCACCACCATAACAGGTACAAGCAAGCAAAATCTGAGGGTAATGCTACTTAATGCTATAAGTCTAAACCTCAAAATGCTCTCACTCAAGGCACTCCTTAAAATGGAGAACATCGACATCTGTGCAGTGACAGAGACCTGGTTCAAGGCACCAGAGAGCACCCCTGCATTACTAGGCTATAATTTATACCACACCTTTCGGCCACCTAACCTGGACCAAAGCACTAAAGGTGGAGGCATGTCCATATTCATTAAGGATAGCCACACCTCCGGGTTGCTCAGCCTAATGCATCTGAGATTATCCAAGTGCAACTAACTCTGGGCAAGACTGTAATGCAAATTGTAGCTTGCTACAAATCCCCCACCATGCCCCAGGATTCCCACTCCTCATTTCTTGATACACTGGAAAATATTATGGTACAACCTAACACCCTAATAATGGGTGATTTCAACTACCGCACCATTAACTGGGAAAACTACTCATGTACCAACTCTTGTACTCAACATTTTCTGGAATTCATAAATTCCAATGCCTTGGATCAACTTATCCACACTCCCACCAAGGGCAGCAATATCCTAGACCTGGTCATTACCAACATGGGCAACCAGTGTTGCACACTAGAGGTCAATTCCTCGTTGGTCAGATCTGACCACAAGCAAATCACCCTAGACATCTACATCCCACCCCCACCCCCATTAGGGAAACCACCATAAAAATTTCTCCAAAGCCAACTTCATGCTTCTTAAGACAGAAGTGGCAAACTTCACGACACCTATGCTGATGGACAATAGAGATATGACTGCTGAATCCTATACAATTGCACTTTATAAGCACTTACATGAGTGCATGGATAGCACCAACAGAACCAAGATGCTATCCTCCAAAAAAAGGAAGCCAATCTGATGGTCCCCTGCTATAAAGAACACTACAACAGAAGAAAGAAACTGTTGCAAAAAGGGGTAATGATTGGAGGAACTCCATGGTCAGCCTCAGTAAGAAGCTGAGATTCCTCATAAAATCCTCCAAAGCTAGCTACGAAAACAAAATCACCACTGATTCTAAATACAACCACGAAGCATTCTATAGCTATGTCAAGAATCTCAATGGCAACACTCAGATCTGCTCTGAGTTACTGCACAATGGCACTAAATATACAGAACCAACTGATATTGTCAACATCCTGGCAGACAGGTTCAGTCCTAACTTTACCCCTCTCTCATCCCCTAAAGGGCCCATCTCTATACCGGAAGAATGCAAAGTACCTGTAATCATGGCTGCATAGGTAAAAAACACACTCTCCAAAGCTAAGAACACAGCATCCATGGGACCTGATAACATCCCAGGCTGCGTTCTACATGAACTACAGAATGAACTGGCACCCCATCTAAGTACCATGTTCAATCATAGCCTCACCTCAGGCTTTGTGCCCACTGAATGGTGCACAGCAATGGTTATCCCACTCCACAAGGGGGAGCCACCATGGACCCCGGGAACTACCGCCCCATTAGCCTGATGAGCCTGATCTGCAAGGCTATGGAGCGTATCATCATGGAACTTATAAACAATGACACTGGTAATCTCCAAACTCTGGACCCTACCCAGTTCGGGTTTGTAAAAGGCAGATCATGCCTCCTAAACCTGATAGACTTCTCTGAAGTGGTCACCAAAGTCGTAGATGAGGGTAAGGTGGTTCACACAGCCTATCTAGATCTTGCCAAGGCTTTCGACACCATCCCCCACTCTGGAATTATAGACAAACTCACTAAACTAGGTATAAATCCCTATGTGACAAGATGGGTTGCCAGCTGGCTTACTGACAGAACCCACACTGTGAAAATAGCAGACTCTAAATCCAACTTCAGACCAGTGACAAGTGGAGTACCACAGGGTTCAGTCCAAGGTCCTCTCCTCTTTGGCATCTACTTCTCTGAAGTACAGGCTAACACAGAAGGTCTTTGGCTAACAAAGTTCGCAGATGACTGCAAACTAGGAGCCATAATCAAAACTCCTAATGATGTGGACATCCTACAAAAGGGACTCACTGAGACAGATGCCTGGTGTTAAAGCCATGGCCTCAAGCTCAATGCCAAAAAGTGCATTGTCATCCATTTTGGTAAAAACTCTGTACCCATGAACTACCACATAGGCGGTAGTCTACTTAACACCGAAAGTGTGATAAGAGACCTTGGGACACAGGTGGACAGTAGTCTCTCCTTTGATAATCACATCACCACAGTAGTCAGGAAATCCTTTTACATGGCACACCTCATCACAAAAGGTTTCTCATCCAGAAAAAAAAGAGGTCATTATTCCCCTCTACTCATCACTCATTAGACCCATTATACAGTACAATGCCCCTTTTGGTATGTACCTCACAAGACATCTACAACAACTGGAAAGGCCACAAAAATACCTCACAAAGAGGATTACTGGCCTCAAACAGATGTCCTACGCAGACTGTCTGAAAAAACTCCAGCTTTACTCTGTTGCATATCACCTACTCAGAGACGATCTCTGTCTAACATACAAAGCTATGTCAAACCCAAAGCTGTTGGACATGCTCCATGTAAAGAAATCCCAATCCCACCGAGCTACATGCTCTAGGGACCTAAACCTTGTCACCAGAATAAACAGAACATGCTGGAGGGATAGATTCCTGTCCCAGAGACTTCCCATACTCTGGAACAAACTACCTATCTATATGAAACAAAGCTCCTCATTAGCACTCTTCAAGAAAAATCTTGATGATTGGATGAGAGATAGGAAATTCACCCCGGGGATCATTTCTGTGGCTCTGCTTGACAGGGGCACAGGAAAATAATTTTCTTGGGTGGCAAAAGCCAGGGTACCGTTTAGCTAGGCTTATATAGGCCCTAGGGCCAATAGCCTAGTATCTACCTATGAACCTATGAACCTATGTGTAACTACATCATTGCTCCCCTGTCCTATCCTATCATAGCTCCCACTCCTCATCCTATCATGTTTAACTACTTCATGATATTGGGTGATTTCACTTACCCAAACATTAACTGGGAGAACTACTCAAGTACTAACTCCCGTGCCCAACATTTCCTAGAATTTATAAACTCAAACGCTCTGGATCAACTGGTCAACACCCCCCAAATGTGACAACATATTGGACCTGGTCATTACCAACATGGGCGACCGGTGTTCCACAATGGAGGTTAACCCCTCACTGGTTAGATATGACCATAAACTAATCACTCTGGATATCCACATTCCGCCCCCACCCCCGGTCAAAGAAACCACCGTGAAAAACTTTTCAAAATCAAACTTCACATTACTTAAGACCAAGGTGGACAGTTTCAAATCCTCCATGCTAAAGGATAATGCTGTCCAAGCTGCAGAATCCTTTACAAATGCACTCTATGGGCACCTGCAAGAATGCATTGATCATGCTATCCCAAGCAAAACCAAGACTCACTCCTTCAAGAAAAGGAAACCAGTCTGATGGACCCCTGCCATAAACAAGTTATACAATAGAAGGAGGAAACTAGTACAGAAAAGAGTAAAATCCCAAGAAGGGAAGACATCCCTTATCAGTATCAGCAAGAAACTACATTCCCTCATAAAATCATCCAAGGCTAGCTTCGAAAGAAAAATTGCCAAGGACTCCAAATATAACCAAAAGGCATTATTTAGCTATGTCAAGAATCTAAGTGGCAATTCTCAGATCTACTTGGAGTTAGTGCAGAATGGCACAAAATACACTGAACCAACCTATATAGCCAACATCCTGGCAGACAGGTTCAGTGCAAACTTCACCCCCCTCTCACCTCCAAAAGGGCCCATAGCCATACCAGAAGAATATACTGCCCCTGAAATCACAGACACTCCGGTTAAAACAGCCCTCTCCAAAGCCAAAAACACAGCATCAATGGGACTGGATGGTGTCCCAGGCTGCATCCTACATGAGCTCAAAGATTAACTAACCCCTCACCTAAACACACTTTTCAAATTCAGCCTCTCCACAGGCTATGTGCCCATAGAGTGGCACACAGTAATGGTTATTCTGCTCCACAAAGGTGGAGCCACAACAGACCCTATCCCTACCCACAACTATCGCCCTATTAGCCTGACTAGCTTGGTCTGCAAGGCTATAGAGTGCATCATCATTGATCTCTTTAACAGAGAAATTGGGAACCTCCAAACATTGGACTCTACCCAGTTCGGCTCTTTGTTAAGGGCAGATCATGCCTCATAAACCTGGTGGACTTCTTTGAGACAGTTACCAAGGGTATAGATGAGGGAAAGGTGGTCCATACAGCCTACCTAGACCTTGCAAAGGCCTTTGGCACCATTCCCCATTCAGGTATTATAGACAAGCTCACTAGCTTGAACATAAACCCCTATGTCACAAGATGGGTTGCCAACTGGCTCATGGACAGAACTCACATGGTAAGAGTTGCAGGAGCTAGGTCTGACTCTAAGCTGGTTACAAGTGGCATTCCCCAAGGCCCAGTCCTAGGACCCCTCCTGTTCTGCATATACTTCTCAGAGGTACAAGCAAGCACAGGAGGCCTATGGCTGACCAAGTTCGCAGACAACTGCAAACTAGGAGCTATAATTGACTCTCCAGCTGACACAGACATCTTCCAAAAGGGTCTCACTGAGACAGATACCTGGTGTCAAAACCATGGCCTCAAGCTAAATGCCAAAAAGTGCATAGTCATCCCCTTTGGAAAAAACAAAGTATCCACAAACTACCACATAGGTGGTAGCCCCCTAAATACAGAAGACGTAATAAGGGATCTGGGGACCCAAGTAGATAGTAATCTCTCCTTTGATAATCAAATTGCCAAAGTGGTTAGAAAATCCTTCTATGTGGCCCACCTAATCACAAAAGGGTTTGCATCCAGATCAAAAGAGGTCATTGTGCCCCTCTACGCATCACTCATAAGACCCATCATAGAGTACAACTCCCCATTCAGGATGTACTTTACAAGACACCTGCAACAGCTGGAAAGACCACAGAAGTACCTCACAAAGAGGATCACTGGCCTCAAACATGCCCTATGCAGCTCGACTGAAGAAACTGCAGATGTACTCGGTTGCATACCACCTACTCAGAGGTGATCTCTTCCTGACATACAAGGCCATGTCCAACCCAGAATTGATGGACATGCTCCACCTAAAGAAAACCATATGCCCTCAAGTCACATGCTCTAGGGATCTAAACCTCACCACAACAATAAATAGGATGTGCTGGAGGGATAGATTCCTGTCCCAGAGACTTCCCATGCTTTGAAACAAGAGTCCAATCTACATTAGGCCGAGCTCCTTGCTAACCTTCTTGAAGATAAACCTTGATGAGTGGATGGGAAACAGAAAGTTTACCCCGGGGATCACTTCAATGGCTCTGCTGGACAGAGGCACAAGGAACTAATCTAAGGGGGCAGCGAAAGCCAACACATTCCAGCTAGGCTTATAAATGCCTTCGGGCAGACAGCCTAGTACCTACCTATGAACCTATGAACCTATCATAGCTCCCCTCTCCTCATTCTATCATGTGTAACTACTTCATAGCTCCTCTCATTACCTTCCTCCAAATTTTTCTTCACTGTCTCATTCTACTAGTAAACTGCAGTGCATCTGCATTTATCCCAAAACTAGTGTAATACATCTGCATTTATTCACAAACTACTACACTTTTTTGACACTTTGTTGTCCTTTCACAGGCATTTTTTTTCCTCTTTCTGTCTCCTTCCATGTCTGTGCCATTTCCCATAAATGTTTCATCCTTCTAGACCTCATTCAAACTTTAGCCATCTAGTTTGCCATCTGCCAGTGTCCCATGGTTCTACTTATCTTTCTTTCTATACTTACAATGTCCTCTTTAAGTCTAGCCCTGACAATAAGATCTACATCATTTCATCTTGTTCAGAATTTTTTTTGTTTTGTCTGTATACCAAATAAATAAAAGGTCTCAAATTTTCCACCTCTTCAACATACACATCTTTACAAATTTCCAGGTTATTTTTTATTTTCTGCACTTTTTTGCATCCCACTGCATATATAGTTGATTTACCCCCTCCCCTGCGTGTTTCTCTAATAATACTCATCCAGCCATAACCAATCTTTTTTCTGTGCTGTAACCTGCAATGTACATCCTTGGCTGGCTCACGTAGCTGCTTCCTTAGCCCACTTCCATACCTCTTCCCAAAACTCTTCCTTTTCCCATTTTGTACTGTCATCCACCTTCCTGTTACTGACCCATCACATCCTCTGCCTGTCTTTCTTCCAGACTCTTATATTACTCCTATTCTCCATTTCTTTACTTTTTCCCACGCCCATCTCTTGTATCTCTCTGTCCTTTCTTTTCCCTTGTAAGCACCTCCATTCATTTACTTTTACAAAACACTTCCTCTGTTTGTTTTACCAATCCACCATAAAATAACCACTCCTCTTTTCCTGAGAAAACTGTCTTTTTTTCTCTGAACCCCTTAAAATAGGTTTATCTTCCATTCCACCCTTGTACATTACACCCCTTTCTTTTACTTCCATAACTTATTTTTCCATACCATTTCCATAACGTTTAATTTTAGACATTTCAAGTGGAGATATTGCACTTCTGCCCACCTTCTTTATTTCTTCTCCAATATTTGAAAATTACTTCACCTGTAGCTCTGACCACTAATATAAAACCTATCCTTCTTCCACTTTCTTCCTGTTTCCTACTTCACCCATCTAAAATATTGCATTTCTTGAAATCCTTTACCTTCTGCATTAGATGCATTGTAGCCACAAGCCTTACAAAGTCAGGCATCCCTCACCCATTTCTTTTCTCACAACCTGCATCTCCATCCTAGTAATTCCCCACCTCTTTTCTCTCCACACACATCTTTCAGACACTTTCTGAATAACCTGAATTATCTGAGCTCTTTGGCAAATACCTACAACCCCCCCCCCCATGTACCTCACATTAAGATGTACAATATTCATTACTACTTCCACTCTCCCATTCAAGGAATTCACTCTCCCAGACCACATATCTACAATCTTTATAAATATTTAATTTATCTCTTATGAATTCTTTATTCTTATCCCCTCATTTGTTCCGTCTACCTTCACTCCTGTTAAATTTTCCCTCCCCTTGGTCTAAGGCAGTCTTTTTTTATCCCAGTTCTTACACCCCTTGACTTCATAGGATGAACTTTCATGCCAAAACTGCTAAATAATTCTAAAATTCTTCAAAACTGTTTTTCTGCTTTGCCCAGTAAAAGCACCTAGTTGTCTGTGAAATAACACATACTCACAACCTCCTGAGGGTCTCCTCCTTTTGCTAACTTCCATCATACCTTCTGAAGTCAACTCGTAGTACCCACCAAGAACAGACTTGGAAAATGTAGGTATCCTTGCCTTTTCCCCTCTCAGCAGCATAACTCTTTTGCTCTATGATCTCACCTCATTAAATACTTACCTATATTTTCTTATATGATGCTTTCACTTCACTCTGCCACTTGCTTTCCCCTATTACATGGGCTAGCAGCTTAATTAAAAACCTCCAGCTTGCACACTCCAGTGCATTATGAATATACATTAAAAACACCCCTGCCCTTCTTACTGCCCATTTAACAGCATTTATCAGGGTTTCCGAATGATCTGCTCTGCATAAACCCTACCTGTTCTTCCCCACTTACATTCTGCAAATAATAATGACATGTTCTCACTAAAATTCTGGCAAGAATCTTGACCTATATTTACCATATCTCCTCTTTCTCTCTGTGTCCCTCTTGTTTGTATATAATACCATCACAATTGACTTGTACATAGATTTCATCTTCGTGTTCCTTGCTAATATTTGATTAAAGGTATTTGCCTTATTTTCCTTAACCTGAGTGCTCAATCTATTATAAAAATCTGTGAAGAAACTATATGGCCCACCTGCTTTTTTAGTCATTAGGTATCTAATAACTTCCACTACCTCTCCTGCCTATATTCCCACATTCTGTACTTCACTCTGTTCCTGTCAAAGGACCTCACCATCCCAATAGCCAAGTTCATCTCCCGTCTCTAATAAGGCTCTCATAAAATCTCCTAAACACTTATCTGAGCTATTTTGTTTATTGTGAGACAACTCTCCACCTTGCCCCTCAAATTGCTTAACTTAGGCCTTCTTTTTCTTATTGCTTAGTTTCCTACATGATAACTGTACATCTGCTCCATCCCATCCCATCATCTTTCCCTTCCATCTAACTCTGTCTTAACTTTTGATTCTTTCACTTCTGTTAGGTACAACTTAAAACTGGCTAAACCTTCTTCAATCTTCTCCTGCATTTCCACCACCTTTACCTGCAACCTCTTAACCTACCCCCCAGCTCCATAACCTTCCTGTTCTCCTCCTTTCTATTTGCCCCTTTGTGTTATTATCCTGTGTTCCATTCCATTCCTTTACCTCCACTCTTCCTGCTACTTATTCATTCTCTTGCATCACTTGTGTCACTATGCCCTGTAAACACTGTGCTGTACATAGCTGGCATCACACCAGTGTTGTTTATTTCATTCCCTTTTTCTCATTAGCAGACTCAACAAACTGATCTTAACTGCATGCCATGATCCAATAGTTCCCTTTCTGTTAATCCAATCTTCTTTACCTCTGCTATTGTCTCCCTAGCTAGTAAACGTCTATCCAACATATTTACATGACATCTCTCATTCTTTAAAAAGTATATGACCCTGTATACCATTTGCTCACATCTACAAGATCCAGTTTCTTCATTCTATCTTGCAGTACTTCCTTTCATTCCTGTATGAAACTCAAGTTTCCTTAACATCCTAGGCTCCAGCAGCACATTGAAGTCACCATATAACTTGATCATGCCCCCCTGCGTAAGCCTACCTTTCCATGCTGTACAAGCTTCTGTCACCTCTCTATCTTTACTGGGCCTATAAAACACAGTTACTATAATGCCCCACCTTGTCTTTTCCACCTTCCTTCAACACACCTAGCATCACTTTCCTCTTGTATTAATTAATATTAGTATGCCTGCTGAAGTCATCCTCCCCCACTAACCCATTCTTTCCTAACCATGTATATCTTCTCTTACAATTGTTGCATTTGTAACCTATGCACCTTCAGCTTCTTCAGAAGTACCACTTCCAATTCTTCCCTGATTAGCCTCCTTTTAATTCTCTTTCTGTCTCAATGGGATTACTTAACCCCTCCTACCCTGAATTCAAGGTGACTAGTTCTATTTATGCATGCTCCCAGCACACATGTTAGGCTATGTCCATAGGACCCTTGGGTTGAAGGAAACCCAATTTCTATGCCCCATGGCAAGGAAGAATATCAGTCCTTGGTGTCCATCTTTAAACATAACCAATGTCAGTAAATCTATATGGATGCTACAGCAACCTCTCTAAAAAATCATACTTTTTACTACCTCTACTGACTAATTTCTATCCCTCCTTCCTACCTTCCTACACTTTTGATGCATTTATCATCTGCCTCCCTTACTATTGCACACTTCTATTGATCCCTACTCCTTCACAATTCAAAGCACCTTTGCTCCTCCATATCTGCCGTGTTTCTCTGTAGCTTTTCCGTAATGTCTACATCTTTATTCTTTTTTCTTTGATTTTCTTATATCCCTACTTTACATCATCTTTAACTCCCATTTTGAGAGTAAACATACTACAGTTTTATATACTAAACATAGTTCAAGGTTTATATGCCATTTGCATATCTGTAAGAGAAAATACACCATTTGCATAAACATCAACAAACAATTATACCTTATATACATATTTCCACTTAAGATATAAAAGATTTCCATATATTTTTACAGCAGTTTTGCTACAGTATCATATAAACATTTATATCTCCCTAAGCTTAAATGAACTTTGTACCTTGCTAGAAACAATAAAACATAACAAAACCTTTTCAATTTTCAGGCTTATCACTATTATAAGCACCATGTCCAATTTACGTCCATATTTTTGCAGATACCACCTGAACCCCCTTTGACAATATTTGTGTCATCCCATTTATTGTACACATTCTTATGCACACAGATATCTATCTGCCTGTCTATCTGTACACACACACACACACACACACACACACACACACACACACACACACACACACACACACACACACACACACACACACACACACACACACACACACACACACACACACACAGACACACTTTATAGATAGATTGATATATGCAATGCATATCACTGTTGAGGTGTATCTTTTTTAATTGAGCCTGTCAAGAACTGTAACTTTAGAGACAATTACACTTCTGAATGAAGGACTTTAGGCATCTGGGGAGCAGATAATGCTGATGTAATCAATCCCAAACCCACAAACACATTTAACTGCTAAAATACTCCGCTGCTGGCCAGAACAAAACACTGAATGATAGTCACTGAATTTATTAACTACAGATGACCAATTTATTTTATTAATAAATTCAGATTGGATTTATAAAGCATTGACAGCTATAGCAAAACATGATTACTATAATGCATTCTTGTTAGATCCATGACAGAGTGTGTTGAAACATTCACTATAATGTATATAAACCAGGTTCAGCTGGCAGCCAAGCTATTCCAAAAGCAAACACAGAGTGGGACAGGAATTCCATTCATATACATCAGAGCAATTTTGTGCAAGATGGCAGTAACACTTTATATTGCACTAAAATGTGTCACTTAGTAAGGTGATAGTGCTAATAGGGTTGGAGACCACTGATGCTTGTGAATCGCTCATTCTGCACATGGTGCTAAATATGCCTAGCATTGTAAGACATATAGGTACTGTTTAACAGGAGGCTCGTGACATACATATGCAGCTACCTTGGCATTGAGTGCACTAGGAAATGCACAGTGATAAAGTGCTACATCACATGCAATTTAATTTAGAAACATATATCCGTGCACATGGGTCTACCATATTGCTCCTTAGCTAGACCTTCCGAGTGTCCATAACTGCATATAACAGTGACAGACAGAGGGCTCTTACATGATGTGTGTAGGAAAGCAAGATTTTTGTGTTCTTCCTGCACAGAAACTTTCAAGGAACAGCTACTGATGTGGTCTGATGGCCTCTTTAAAAATAGTTGACACCTGGCTCAATCTGCCACAGGTGTATTGAAGCAAGAGACATCACCTACACAGGTGATAACTGCTGGGTATGATAAAATTAAGTGGTTCTGCCTTAAACTGCTTCACTAATGGGAAATTGAGTTTTACAGATGCAGCCAGAGATGTACTGGATGTATCATTTCATCCCATTTATATTCAACTGTATTATGTTTTATCAACCTATGATTACAAGCACTTCCTTTATTTTATAACTACTGAGGGGTGTCATTTCACTATTGATTGGCTGCTGCAGAAGGCATAATGAGCTCTTCATGTATCATGACGTGTATGTGTTGTACGTCTTTCCTGGTCACATGTGCAGTGCTTTTCCTGTCCTCTTTGTGTCTTATCATCTTCTTCCTAATGTGTCACCCATATGCATACCCAGTTATGGCAGACATGGTGGAAGAGCTGTGCTCACCTCAGTGTCAGCTAGCTGTTGAAAATGCTTCTGCGCCTCCATGGTCCTCTATATATCTCTCCAAGGAGGAGGGCAAAGCCACCTCTGCTGGAAATAACACAGGGATTTCAGTGGTGCCATCCATTTTAGTCTCTAGGGGTGTGTGTGCTTGTAAAAAGTCCACTTCTAAAGCTCAGCAAGGGATATCAGGTCTGTGAGTTATCAGCAGGTGTAGAGGCTAATGGTTGCTGAGGTATGCTGACAGCTGAATATCTGCTCTGGTAACATGGAGAACATTCTTGCATGGCTTGATGTGCTGTCCCTGGTCATTAAGCGAGTAGAGCAGCAACTAGCTCATGACATTGACCACCCAGGTATTTGATGCCTCAGACTTTTGACCTCTTAGCTGGTCTGGCACCTACCCATGGCAGCAGTCTAACCTAAAGCATTAATTATTCATTATTGTTTTACAAGACATCAGTTTAAATGCAGAATGATAATAATCAATGATAAGTTAAATCTGATTGGAAATCAACAATAAAAGAATACCACACTAAGCCATATCTTCACCATTTCAAGACTGCAAGTATTTGTGTTTGTGGGAGGTTGGGGGTTTGTGAATGTGTATGTTGTGGGAGCTGGTCTGATTCTGTACAATGCAGCATATTTGTTGAGTATGGGCAAGGCAAGGCACTTTTTTGATATCTAGGAAAAACTTAACTTTTGATACAATTGCTACAGCTTATTTCAAAGCTTACTTCTTATCATCTAACAACAAATTAAGAAATCCTATTTTTGTTTTATTTCAGAAGTATGAAGCTTTTGTAATAAGTCAGTGTCTGAGTCTTATTCATTTTGCTTAACATTCAGGTATCAGGGATGGATTCCCACTGTTCCTTCTCTTTTCTCAGTTACAAAACAGCCAGGTCTATATTATCTTATCAAAAAACATCTTCATCAAACATCTCTTTGACAACCAATAAACAACGAACACTCAAATCTCCGAATAGCTACTTCAGCGAATTTTTTCCCAGGGGAAAAAAATCACTTGGCCAATCAAAAAACAAACAAAATTTCAAACCCTACAAAGTGGGGGGGGGCTTCACCCCTCCCAACTAAATATGCCAACTCCAAGATCGCACTACAGTGGTGAAAAGGGAAAATTCCCAATGATGAAGTGGCTGTTCGAAGCTTTGGGAGTTCACTGTTTATTGGCCGACAAAGATTCGTTTGATGAAGATGTTTTTTGATTAGGTTATATAGACCCAAGAAGCCTTATAGTTCCCGAGTAATAAACCTGTCTCTACTTTTGAAATTCGTGTATAGCTATTTCTGTTGAACTTTTGCTTCATTTCCTATGAACTTTTCTCATTCTGTCCTTCTTTCATCCAGCCTCTGTTTTATTACCTTGGCCCTTTTGTGTTCTGTGACATCCTGGCCCTCATTCAGAAAGACCTGCTCTCAGTGTAAGTGACTAATTACACTGGAAGTAAGCTGAGAGCAGGTATTTTGGAATCTGGTCCCTGTAGTAAGCCTGTTTAGAGACAGACCTTACATCAAAGTAAGTCAATTAGACTGAAAGCGCATCTTTCGGAATCATAGCAGGCTTAACACAGAGAGCAACTCTTTTGGAATTTGCCCCCCTATGTCTTCAGGTTCTCTATTCCATCTCTTTTTATTGCCTTTACATGTATTACTGCTGCATCCTACTCTTCTTGCCATCTTGTTCTTCCCTCCCAGTTGTCATACTCTCTACAACTTTTTTTTACACTCATTTCCTTTCTCTCACAAATATTTCGTTAAAATCCATAGAGTATTGCATGTTTTTCGTTCACCAACAACAAACTACTTCTTATTATAATAAGTTAAATGCTACACTAAATATGAATCTTATACACTTACCCCACTTACACTAGGTATGTCTTCTATATTTTCACATTGGTTGCATTTACTAAAGTAGAGCACTGAGTTTGTTTTTAATGCCGGTGCTTTTACAAGTCTAAAGCGTAACTATTCGCACATAATTCTCAACCTCTCAGTTCAAGTCAAGAACTGTAGACAGAATCAAAAATAATGAGGAACAAAGACACCAAAGTCAAGGGTAGACTTTAAACATTGTTTTTAAGCACTCAGAAAATTATTAGAATAACTTGTTTTGCTTTAGTATTTATTTTCAGAAGAATATGAAGTCTGAAACTCAAATGTCTGATGTCATTTTGCAGTGACTGCAGTCCTCAACCACTAGCCAGAAAATCTTAAATTTTAAAAGGAGCAGACCACATATATGAGGCAAAATCAGAGGCAGTTCCAAGCAATCCATACCCTGCCTGCAAAATGTGTTCCACCCTTTTAACTAAACTAACATTTCAAGCTACAAACCTTATCAGGAATCCTGTGATTCAATGTACCTGAAATACTGCCATCTAAATAAAGCTCACTCTATATAAATTCTAAGCTAGTTCTCCCTGCTGCTTCTGAAATAAATGACAAATAGGTGCAACACCTATATGAAGTTTAAAATGTTAAACATCTGAAATCAATTTCAGCCAGCTGAGTGGAGATTCAGTTTTCACAATGATCCGATGGAAATAATCTAAACACTTTTTCATCCCTGAACAAAGTGAAGGCAGTATTTTTGTGAACTAGTAACTCATGCCAAATCTGAATTGGGACCTTTGTCCTGACTCTCTGATTATTTCTGGCTTTGTCCCAGTTCTGGAGGTGTGAGGCTGAGAGTTATGCCAATCTGCCAGTTTGCAACTGCTTAATTATTAGAGAACACTTGACATTTCCGTTCACTTCTCCTTGATAATTAATGATTCCTCACCCTTTTGTAAAGCTCACTACAGATTGGATGACTTTTTTCTTACCTATCACTCCACTCTGCTGCGGAATTGTATTTTATGCCTCCTAATCTTGGAAGTAACTAACTCATATTTGTTTAAAGAACCTTCTACTTCAACACCTGAATACATATGCAGATGTATTGGGTAGATCTTTCCTTTATTCTCCATAAAGTTAATATCTAATTGTAGTCTTGTGCCTTTGTGTTTTAGTGGACTAAATGTAAACGTATTATACAAATGAGGGTAAGCCAATTGCACTTTACTTGAAAATATCTTTTATAATGTGCTTTATTTGCTAGCCTAATTTATTATATAGTTTTGCATGGTAACTTAAATGGCAAATGCCTAACAGTGTGACTGAAACATGTCCATTCTTAGATCAGCCAATTTCATTAAGAAATAAACTCAAAAAGAAATTAACAAGTAAATAAATAAAGTGAACACAAGTCGTGTAAATAGTAGAACATCCAGACTGGAGCTCAAAGCATCACTTTTCAGTGAAATATATAAACAATTTGCTAATAAATAATAAGCTCAAATAAAAGAGAACAAAATGCATTGCTCATGAGTGTTGCATTGTGCTAACAGTCATAGACCAATGTTGCTAGTTAGGTTTAGTGTTAATATTAAGAATAAATGTTCACTCTTAATATACAGGTGAAAGCTTGGCAGGTGTATCTGGGTCTATGTTCAGCCATGAAAGGGAACTTCCATCAGACTGCTGAACATTGAACCCTATCCTTCGAACATTCATTCCGCAAGTGATATTTCATGGACAGGGAAAGTAACTAGTTGGCCACCACTTCCCCATGTGCCCCATCGCAATATTTCAAACCCATCCAGGTGGGGGCTTTGCCCCCCCACACCGATCAACATGGGGCACTTCCCCCACCACACAACCTTAACTACATATACCAACTCCAAGACCATACTGCAGTGGGGACAAGGGCAGATGGGGAAGTAGTGGCTATCTACTTACTTTCCCCATCGATGAAATGAATGCTTGCTGAATGAACTTTTGATGAACAGGGTTCAATGTGTAGCCACTTGATGGAAGTCCATTTGATGGCTGAACACAGACCCGGTGAATTCAATATACAACCATTGTTCTAACAGTGATATAACTGTGCTCTAAAGTTTTACCACCAATGTGCATTTATGGCATGTTATTGTCCAGTGTTTTATATAGCCATTCCAGAAGGTAATGATAAAGCTATATGAAATTGTAATTAATTTTGTTAGAAGAATGGACACTTTGTAGCCAAGTGGGCCCACTCGCAGTATCTTTTTCATTCTTACAGATTCAGTAGCAACTATGAGAGAATATCATATTTTTATGTCCAAGATGCATACTTTCAAAACTAGAATGAGATTACACTAGCAGACAGATTCAGTTAGGCATCATCAAAATTAAAAATAAATAAATACATTCATTCATACATAAATAAAAGTGTTGCCTCCCATCCTCCCAGTTTCAGCCTATATTTTACAGGTAGTGATGGAATTCAAAAAACTTGTGCTTAACTACAATACTGGCTGAGGGCAATTCACTGAATCACTTGGTATAAACAGTATTCAGTTAAGCACAAGAGCTTTACTCTTGAGTGTTTCTGAATGCAAAATCCAAGATCCAGAAAAGGTTACAGGTAATGCTAAGCCCTAGACTGGTCATCCCTATAGACCAGCATTGCACAATGAGATTTCTGGAAAACACTACGAAGCTTATACACAAAATTTACAGACAACACAACAGATTGTGTTACTTCAGTAGTTCTGTGCAGATACAATGAACATCAATAATCTTTTTCAAGATTCTATTTTATTAAGTAACATCTTTTACCCATTGTCATATGACAAGCTATTCATACTGCCAAAATTCCAGCCTGCAGCCACTGCAGCATCATTTGCTTAATGATAATAGCATGTTGGTTGGGAAGAAGTGCACTCTGCTCATTGAAGCACTTAATTAAGGATCTGCCCCAAACCGTCAGTGATTCTGCTTCAAATCCACAAAACTGTGATCCAAGGACTGGAAATGCACATTTGTATGAAATCAGTGCTTTTATGCAAAGGACAAGTGTCTCACAACTCTCATATCAGAAGCTATTGTTTATCCACACTACCTGCAACTAACATAATCACAAATGCGGTTGCCGTTACTTGAAAAAGGGCAAATACTTGCTTCCTGCATAAAGTATCAATATTTTCCTTTCACTTTCTTTCAGAGAGTGCTCAGATTAAGAACAAAAAAAAAGTTTCAGAATAAAAAGTAAAATCCCCTAAGTAGTTATTCATGAGGGCTTTGTTTGATTCCCTTTTTAAATCAGACCATAGGTATCTGGAGCTTGATCAACTCAGTGGAAGCTAATGTTGAGCCATTTGAGCTCTGTTTGACTCTGGCTCTCAGTGTCCACTGTTATTAGAGAAGTTATCATCAGATACATCACAGCGTAAAGCAATCAAAATTACTACCTCTCATAAAGGAATAATGATAGTGATTAAAATGATATCTGCAACTCCTATCTTTTTGTCCTAAAAGCAGTTTTTTGTTTGGTAACACTAGGCTAATGAAATATTAAATATGTACTAAGGAAGAACAGTGGCACAATATTTCAGGAAAACGTTTATAATCACATATTATTCTCCATCTTGTCACATTGATCTCAGTGATGTGATAATACTATTATGTAGATAAATGGAAAGTCTCAGATATACTACAAAAAATCCCATGTTTATTAAAATGTTGTATAGTGCTCTTTCTATAATTCAGACGAGTTAGGAGATCAATGTAATGATTTTTAAAACTTTTTTTTTTGCTGTAGTAGTATTGTAGGTTGACTGTTGTATATTCCTGTCTGCTTCTTGGTATAGTTGAGATAATTTTCTAATCCTACCAGTTTTCAGTGGGCTATAACACTGTGGTGGGCTCTTAAACTTATATTTTAATGACATATTAACAAAACCTTTTTCAAAAGTTACCATAATCAGATATTGCTATCACGTTCCTGCAAAGGGCATATGGTATGCCATGAAAAATTGCTTACCTTTATCATTTGTCTTAGATAAAGATGGGCTGCAAGTATTTTCTTTAGACTGCTTCATGATAAGCAAATTTACTCTTCAGGATAAACAATGTTCAAGATAAGGCTGGGAAATCTTTGTCCTAGTTTTATGGACAGGTGTCTTGAGGTGCTGGTTTCAATAGCTTTTTAACTCACCATGCTCTAAGACATCCTATATATCTAACAGTAGCAGGTAGCCTGTTAATGAATGATGCTGTCATTTACCTTTGTCCTGTGATAAGATCACATGACCCTCAGCATGATATTGAATGATGCCAGTTTGTAAACTGCAAGCTGAAAACATTTGTTTGGATGTATGCATGGTACAGTGACTTTTGAATGCATTCATACAGTAATGCAGTACAGTGATCCTGTTCCATTCTGTATGTCATGCAGGTGAAAAACTGAATTGCTTACTATTTCCAGTGAGTATAGAAATGCATCACTGCAGCATTCTGCTTAGCTGGCAGGAATCTAACAATGTTTTGTGAATGAATTTCGTCAGCTCTGTAGTACTGAAAGTACTGTTCATAATGCAACTAAATGAATATATTCATAAATCACCGATCCACAACTGCAGAATCCACAGCTAATGTCAGTTACTCATTGTATGTATCAGAATGTCTCATATGACATGTGAGATGAGCATGTTTTACATATAGATGTCTCATACCTTTGAAAGTGTATCCAGAAGACTATTCTGTACTGTTAAGTGTACCAACTCAGTAAGATTTATAGTTGTACAAGCATCTGCATTTGTACTTCTACTTCATAGTAACTGCATTCTAGTGCTTTATTAGTCTGTCTAGCTAATCTGTCTGTCTCATCTATCTATCTATCTCTCTCTCTATCTATCTATCTATCTATCTATCTATCTATCTATCTATCTATCATGCATAAATGCCCAAACATCCTGTAGATGTTCTTTACTCTGTCTTCATGAGTAGCATTTACATAAATGGACTGTAGCCATAACAAGCTGTATCAAGCATTCAGATTCTCAAAAGTGTTATTTGGGTTCACTGATATCTATATACCTGCGCCATATGGCTGTATAGCTGTATGCGTGTGTTTGGGTGTGTGTGTTTGTATAAGGGTATGATTGCAAATATTTTATTTTTATGTTTTTGATTAAAAATATATTAGCTCATTACTTATTTCCAATGGTATTGTGTAACTTGTTAATGATCATAGAACACAGTTAAAACCTATTTTTTGTTTTGTTAACTGAGTGAGCCCATTAGACAGAAGTGAATAATTTCAGGGTAACTTGAGGATACTGTCTGGTTAAACTTCCGTTTCAAAGTTAGACCTTATTCACTTGGAGGCTTGAAGACTTAAGCCTATCACTAGAGGATGACTGTTGTAAATGGTGCACAATCATACTCTTTTTTGTTATACCACTATGAGTTTGGAACTCATTGTTCCTAGCCCCTGCATCATGCTGCTTTTATTACCCCCCTTTAGTCCCTGCCAAATTCATTTGCTGGTAACTATTTGATACTCTTTTGGAACATGCCTGATACACCCACTTTAAAACCTTTAATTTGCTCATTTCAGGCTTTCCTGCTGAGCTTTTTGCTGCAAAGATTTGGTTTCTGCCTCAAAACTAGTAGCCTGGTTTAATTAGCACCATAGCCATCATGTCTGGCAGTTAGCACAGATGATTAAGACTCTGAGCTTTCAACAAACTGCATCTTGTAGTGAAGATTACATGGTTTCATTCCTTCCACCTCTATTTGCCTATTGCGTGACTCTAAGAAAATCACTTAACCAGACAGTGCTCTCATGTTGCCCCTGAAAAGGGGCACTTTGTCCAGCAGGCTTACCCAGTTAACAAATAGTTAAAAAAAAACACAAGATGATATCGGAAAACAGGCTTGAGCAATTTGAGGTCAGTTGTCATGGCTTAGGGAAATGAAAGACAAGGGAGAAAAGTAACAAGGTGACAGAAGAAACAAGAGGTACAGGCAGATGTGCAAGCTGCACTCAAGAAAGTGTGTCTCATTTGTGCTGAAATTGTTATACACCTGCATTTCCAAATCACAGTAATGCAGCAAACAAAATATTTGTCAACTACCAGAATGACATCATACTGGATTTCCCAGTGTTCATTCCACCCACGGAACATGATGGCATGTTACTTGATAGTAACAAGTCATCTGGGGAATGAAATCATTGGCCATAGCTGGTGGTGAAAAGTGGTGTATATAGTGTAGCAACAGTGAAGACATAGCAGATGGCTGTTGGCTGTGCACAGGTAAAAAAATGATATTCCTAAAAGCTGTTACATCATCTCACTTTGCACAGTATGCTGTCCTTGTTTTCCCTCTGTTCTGGCATTGCATTAATGTTCCATATCACCTTAAAGTAGCCTACAAAGTCTGTTATTGTCTAATCTTAGACGCTCCTTGTACAATGCAATAAACATGTTAATACCATGACTTTATGCATTGTTCCTCTATCAGCATATAGCACCTCTGTATTACACTATGCAGTATAGCAGTATATAAAATTCTCAGATTTGTTTACTTATCAAATCACAAAGTACACCACTGTAAAACTTTACAGAAAGCAAAATGGCTACACAGTAGTGCTAAAGCTCCTTTACTCATTGGTACATTACTGGCAAATAATTTTGGAATATGGAGTCTAACTCTTACAAAAATCAAGTGTAATCATACTTCATAATGCTCACTTTACTCTCAATGCCTTTAACAAGTTAGTCCAAGTCTCATGAAAAAAACATAGAAATTACCTCAAAAAATTACCTCATTTAAACACCTACTACTAATTAAGAAGAAGCTGAAATCATATCTGAATAAAGAATACAATTGTTGCTACTTTAGACATGTTAGGCAGTTATTTTACTATGCACAGCAATCCTTACACATGCCGTGATGATTCTTTTCATTAATTTGTCTACAGAATAAGTTGCGTAGCTTATAACCTCACTACTACGTTTTGTTACTGCAGCTCCTGATTCATTTTTCTCTTTCTGTAGTTAACCAAACCCAAATACTCTCACACTGCTACTTTCTTTTTACATCTGTTTCTTCCATCCCACCGTATTCTTCATGTTGATCTGTCTTTTATGTCATTCACCTTTGTGACTTAGACTTAAATTACTTTTCTTTGCTGCTAAAAATGTTATATTGTACAAAATGTCACCTTATTCGTTAATGTTAAACTGTGAGCTTTAGCCATTTAAGACCTGCATGCTATCAACTTGAACGCCTAAGTGAAGCTAAGTAACTTTTATCTGCACTTTTATCAAATAATACACAATTTAAAGTAAATTGTTTGTGTTGCATTGAGGAATATCTAGCTGGAAGCTGTGACTCTGTTTGTCAGTTGTACCTGTGGTATTTTCAGTTAAGGCTTGTTAAAAACCTGCATAGCCAGTGATAGGTGGGGGTAGTTCCTTCATTGTATTCAGTTTCTGTCTTATACAAGTGGTACAGTGAATTACCTTCTGTTTAAACTGTGAGCTTTGGCCGGTTAAGACCTGCATGCTATCAACTTGAATGCCTAAGTGAAGCTAAGTAACTTTTATCTGCACTTTTATCAAATAATACATGATTTAAAGTAAATTGTTTGTGTTGCATTGAGGAATATTAGCTGGAAGCTGTGACTCTGTTTGTCAGTAGGTTCCCGCCCACCGTCCCTGTTTTTGTGTTGGTGTTAATCTTGGTGGCTTTGAAACTGCCCACCCCTCTTGTAAATTTGCACTTGGATACTCCTCCTGGGCCCATCTCATTTGCTCACTCAAAAAAAAAAAAAAAAAAAATCTGCTTTTACTGTATTTGTGTTTCTTCCTACTTTATTTTGCTTTTGCGTCATCTTAAAAGTACTCAATTATATTTATTACTGCTTGGTGTAACTCACTCTAAGCCTTTTAGTTTAAGCACTTGGGCTTCAGACCAGTTGTTTTACATTAAGAAGGTTTGTGCTCTGCACTGTAGTGGCAGGACAGGTAGCTTACATCCTTCTAAGTTGGGAACTGCTGATTGAGGGCTCAGTGTTTGTTATTCTAAAAGTGTATTAATTCTGGTTTAAGCACTTGGGCTTCAGGCCAGTTATTTTACATTAAGAGGGTTTGTGGTCTGCACTCTTGTGGGAGGAGAGGCTGGACTCTGCCCTTCTGAGCTGGGAATTTCTGGTTAAAGGCTTATAGTGCCTGCATATTTGAACTGCTTCTTACTAAATTGGTACACCTTGTTTGCTGTAGCATAGACTAGATCCAGGCCTGCTGAATCTAGCTTTGTTTCTATAACTTGAGCACTAATCCAGGCATTCTTTAAAGTATTCAATTGTATTTATTACTGCTTGGTAGTAACTTGATTAAAGTGTAGTTATCATTCTAAGTCTTTTGGATTAAGCACTTGGGCTCAGACCAGTTGTTTTACATTAGGAAGGTTTGTGGCCTGCACTGTGGTGGCAGAACAGGTAGCTTACATCCTTCTAAGTTGGGAACTGCTGATTGAGAGCTCAGTGTCTGTTATTCTAAAAGTGTATTAGTTCTGGTTTAAGCACTTGGGCTTCAGGCCAGTTAATTTACATTAAGAAGGTTCGTGGTCTGCACTCTTGTGGGAGGAGAGGCTGGGCTCTGCCCTTCTGAGCTGGGAATTTCTGGTTAAAGGCTTATAGTACCTGCATATTTGAACTGTTTCTTACTAAATTGGTACACCTTGTTTGCTGTAGCATAGACTAGATCCAGGCCTGCTGAATCTAGCTTTGTTTGTATAACTTGAGCACTAATCCAGGCATTCTTTAAAGTATTCAATTGTATTTATTACTGCTTGGTAGTAACTTGATTAAAGTGTAGCTATCATTCTAAGTCTTCTGGATTAAGCACTTGGGCTCAGACCAGTTGTTTTACATTAAGAAGGTTTGTGGCCTGCACTGTGGTGGCAGGACAGGTAGCTTACATCCTTCTAAGTTGGGAACTGCTGATTGAGGGCTCACTGTCTGTTATTTTAAAAGTGTATTAGTTCTGGTTTAAGCACTTGGGCTTCAGGCCAGTTATTTTACATTAAGAAGGTTCGTGGTCTGCACTCTTGTGGGAGGAGAGGCTGGACTCTGCCCTTCTGAGCTGGGAATTTCTTGTTAAAGGCTTATAGTGCCTGCATAGTTGAACTGTTTCTTACTGAAACTGGTACACCTTGTTTGCTGTAGCATGGACTAGATCCAGGCCTGCTGAATCTAACTTTGTTTGTATGCTTGTTTGCTTGCTATTTCCCCTGAAATGCTAATTCCACCTAAAACATGGCTTTTCAGTGCTTCTGTGGTTCCCTAGTGACATCTGCATTGCTTACTGTACTTATTTCCTTGTTTCACTTGAAAGAAAGTTACTGTTTGTCATTTTTGCATTTAAGTTACCTGTAACACATTTCATTTAAGTTACCCGGCACTTGCTCACTAAAGCAATTATATTAGTCAGCACTAAAAAATTAAAAGCACTACACCCTCACAAACTCCCCTTGAGTACCTTGTTCCCCATTGGCCCTTTTTTTCAATTATAAAGGAATTCCCAATACTATTCTAGCATGTCCAAAGGTCAGTTGTCAATCTCCTCTCTGGTCCAGCTGGTGAATCTGGGAATCTTGAGGCAATGTTACAACTGCCTCATGTACACAGACAACCCTCTCCTCCTTCCAACAAATTCCAACACATGTGAGAGATGCAACCATATAGCCAAACTGGAGGCTAAGCTCTCTCAACTCAGTACTGGTGAAACCTGTCAGGAGGAGAAGGAAATCACACTCACTACAATTCCAGTCTCACATAGACCTACCACTACAGCAAACCAAACACATAAACACACAAAAACATACTCGGAGGCTCTAAATAAAAATCTGCCTAAGCAGCAGAGACCTCCAAAGCAGACACCCAAGCAACCGATACCCCAAAACAAAACACGTGCAACACATAGCTCACAAAGCCAGTGTGCTGAACAGTCACAGCCCTTAAGGCTAAAAAACACACCTGATACACTTGTAATAGGTGACTCTATCGTCAGGCACACTGACGTCCCACTCACCAGGCTGAACATGGAGAAGGTCATGGTGAGCTGCCTGCCGGGCGCTAGGATCTGCCACATAACTCAAGCACTCAGGTCACTCCAAGGCAAGTACAAATATGACTCCGTCATTGTCCATGCTGGTGTGAATGACCTGAGAAGTACCTCCCTGGACTACATGAAAAGAGACATAGAGGAGCTCTCTGAGCATGTGGCCCAGGCCGATATGACCCTGACTTGAGTAGCATCTTACCATCACCAAGAATGATGCCAAAATATGAAGACAAGATGATCAATTTCAACAACTGGCTTAAGTATTGGTGTCATTCAAAGGGTATCCAATGCCTGTCAGCCTGGGATGACATGCTCGACAAGCCACGATGCTTTGCTAGAGATGGCTTGCACCTGTCACCCCTGGGCTTTTGGATATTGGCAAAGGCTCTTGCTACCCCCATAGTGCCTTTTTTAGGCAAAGCTCAAAAGACAAACCCACCTATATAGGTATCACAAGGGATAAGAAACTAAGAGTAATGCTACTCAATGCCAGAAGTCTAAACCTCAAGATGCATGCACTCGAAACTCTCCTTAGCATGGAGAACATTGATATCTGTGCAGTAACAGAAACCTGGTTCAAGGTTCCCGAGAGCACCCCAGCACTGCCAGGTTATACCTCATACCATGCTTTTCAGCCCCAAAACTTGGACCAAACCAGAAAAGGAGGGGGAGTATCAATATTCGTCAAAGATACCCACACCTCCAGGTTGGTGGCACAGCACGAAGCATCAGAGACTATCCATGTGCAACTAACAGTGGTTAAAACTGCCTTCCAGTTTATAGCCTGCTACAGACCACCCTCCCAAACCCAGGAACCCCACTCGGCCTTCCTGAGAACACTGGAAAATATGAAGGTCTCTCCAAACACCATTTAATTGGGCTACTTCAACTACCCAAACATAGACTGGGAGCATTACTCTAGCTCCAACACCCTAGCTCAAAGGTTCCTAGAATTTATAAACTCAGACACTATGGAACAACTTGTTACCACTCCCACAAGAGGGGAAAACATACTGGACCTGATCATCACCAACATGGGGACTCTATGCTCCAGACCAGAAGTGTATCCCTCACTGGTAAGATCAGACCATAAACTAATCTCACTGGATATTCACATTCCGACCCCACTCCCTGCCCAGAAAACCACAGTGAAAAACTTCTCTAAAGCAAATTTCACACTCCTCAAAACCGAGGTGGAATCCTTCAAAGCCCCCGAGCCTGTGGAAAATACGGCCCAGACCGCAGAATCCTTTATAAATGCATTCTATGAACACCTTCAGGAATGCATGGATCATGCAATCCCAAATAAAACCAAGACCCAATCCTCCAAAGGCAGATGTCCTGTCTGGTGGACCCCAGCCATAAACAAACTATACAATAGAAGGAGGAAGCTACTACATGATAGAGCAAAATCCCAAAAAGGGAAGGCATCTCTGATCAGTGTTAGCAAAAAACTACGGGCACTCATAAAATCATCTAAGGCCAGCTTCGAGAGAAAAATTGCACAGGACACTAAGGATAATCACAGGGCTTTCTTTAGTTATGTTAGGAACCTGGGTGGGAATTCCCAGATATGCTCAGAATTGGTCCAAAATGACAAAAAATACACTGAACCCACAGACATTGCCAACATCCTAGCTGACAGGTTCAGTGCAAACTTCTCCCCCCCTCGCCACCAAAAGTGCAAATATCTATCCCAGCAGAGTGCTGCCCCCCTGACATCTCAGATGCTCAGGTAAGAGCCATCCTCTCCAAAGCAAAAAACACAGCATCAATGGGACCAGATGGTGTCCTGGGCTGCATCCTACATGAACTCCAAGAAGAGCTAAACCCAAACATAAAACTACTGTTCAATCTCAGCCTTACCACAGGATATGTAACCAAAGAGTGACGTACAGCAACAGTGGTCCCTCTCCACAAAGGTGTTGCCTCAACGGATCCTGGAAACTATCACCCCATAAGCCTGACAAGCTTGGTCTGCAAAGCTATGGAAAGGATCATCTTGGACCTCATAAAAAAAAGATATTGGGGACCTACAGACACTGGATCCTACCCAGTTCGGCTTTGTTAAGGGCAGATGCCTGGTTAAAGAAACTCCAGCTCTACTCAGTGGCATACCGCCTGCTCAGAGGCGATCTGTGCCTGATGTATAAAGCCATGTCCAACCTGGAATTAATGGACATGCTGCACCTCAGAAAATCCAAATCCCATCGAGCTACATGCTCGAGAGACTTGAACCTCAGCACTGAAATAAATAGGACATGCTGGAGGGACAGATTCATAACCCAGAGGCTCCCTTCACTCTGGAATAAATCCCAGTCCAGGTTAGGCAAAGTCCTTCATTGACTCTCTTCAAGAGGAATCTTGATGAGTGGATGGGAGATAGTAGGTTTACCCCGGGTATCACTTCTGTGTCACTGTTAGACAGAGGCACAGTATACTAACCTCGAAAAAGGGCATAGCAAAATGAATTTAAAATGGGTGGCGAAAGCCAAACACACTCTGGCTAGGCTTATAAATGCCCTAGGGCAGATAGCCTAGTATGAACCTATGAACCTATGAACCTATGAACTAATGCAGTTATTATATAAGCAATATTCTTGTATGAGTAAAAGCTAGAACTGTTATACATATTTCATATTTTGTTGCCATTTTTGTTGCCAAAATGTTATGTTGCTGCCATGGCTAAAAAAGGTATTAGGACCAGCCCATTAATCAGGTCAACAAACAAACAAACAAACAAACAAACAAACAAACAAACAAACAAACAAAGAAAAAAAAAACAAACAATGCTTAAATAAATAAGAAAACAGAGAATAAATAAATAAATAAATACTTACCTACCACTCATCTAAAGAAGGAATTTCTAGATTGTCTGTGGTCTAGTTATGAGTTTGAGTGTGCACCAGTTTGTAGCTCACGTTTGCTTAAGAATCTGAAACAAAGGCAAAAATAATGAGAGACAAAGGCCCACCATCCAGAACAATTTTTAAATAATACTGTAATTAACTTGGAAAGTTAATGGAACAGCATATTATCACCATGCATTTTTTCTGAACAATATGAAGTATGTAACTCTAATGTCTGGTAGCCCTTAGAAATTTACCTGAAAATCAAAAATGTTATGAGGAACAGGGTAAATACAAAAGACAAAATTAGGCAGTTCTGCAAAATCAAGGACAGCTGAGAACTATGTACCAGTTGCTATACTCCTTTGCTAATTGGTATGGGACATGGCAAATGAGGTTTTGGTGGGACTGAAGTTTTATCAAAAAGAAAAGGTACAACAGATACTCTAAAGAAAAACACATTGCAATTTTCTGCCAAATCCCAAAAAAGAAAGTGATTATTCTGTTTTACCAAAATGCAGGTATGATGGTGTGCTGCTGGTCTGCAGTACCTTCTAATCAGGTCAGTACTGGAGAGGGTCACCTTTCTTTTTTATGGGAAAGAAGGATGTACCTAGTGCCTAGATTTTTAAAGATGTACCTCAGCAGTATCCCATCCTTTCATATTTTTTACTTTTCCCATTTTGGCTCTTAATATTTGAGATCTTTGTCCGTCTCTGTCTGTTTTCTTTGATTTGTTAAGGCCCATGAGATAAATTGGATCAAACATGCTGGCAATTAGCTTTAACCATAAATTGGAAGCATATTTTAGGACTATGTTTCATTTCATTTATTTGCTAGTGGAAAGAGACATTTTGCTTTTTTTGTCTATATTTTAAGACATTTAGCTTTTACCTCTTCTGTTCCCATCTCCCCGTACTCCCTTTCCATGTGGTGCATGTTTTGTTAAATGTTGTTCTCTTTTTTTTTCCCATTACCATTGTTTTAGTCTGTTCCAGTATCAACTACCCTTTCTGTAAGTGAAAACTTTCTCAGTATTAGTAATACTTTATTCCTTCAATATACTTTATGTGGTTTGTTATCCCCATTCTATTCTTTCTGTTCTTGTTGGTACATTGATATGTCCCCACATCAACAAAAGCAGTTATGGCTAAAGTACATCGATGTTATGTACTTCACGTAAGTACATCTTCGATGTTATGTACTTTTGCGTAAGTGTGTTTCTATGTCTTATGTTCGATATTCTGATATTTCGATCATAAGACATAGACCCATATATATATATATATATATATATATATATATATATATATATATATATATATATATATATATATATATATATATATATATATATATATATATATTTATATATATATATATATATATATATATATATATATTCACAAACTGCACTACACAGCAATTAAGGTCTTTTATATAGCGTACACATACATCTATACATTCTAACTCAAGTGTTGCAATAGGAAATGCAATTGTTGTTCTAGCTATGCTTTTGATGTGTATATTAGTATCAATTAATTCCTTCTTCTGCTATGATAGAATGTCTCTTTTGTAATGGTTTGACCACTGACCTTGCTAGTTGCTGTCCTGGAATTTGCTGGCTTCCATGAAAAGAACTAGCCTGTCTGTTAGGATATTTTCCCCTTAAATTCAAATCCAAGCTTCTTATTGTTAATACAGTGTTAACTCTGACATGTAAATTATACTGTTTTATGTTAAAATCCATGCATATTGTTGTTACTGTACTGCCTACTAGCTATTTATGTAACTGAAAGTGTATTTTCTGTATAATTTGTATGTGGAGCTTTTCTCCCTGAGCCTCCACTGAAAATGGGCTCTCCTATGCTCAGTGGGCTTTCTCAGTAAACAAATGCAATAAATAAATACATTTTCAATGACATGACTTTTCTGTTATTAATGTCAGGTTGCTAAACTGTAGTTTCCCCACATTTTTTTACTTCTCTTTTATGCAAGTTAACCACCATTGCTAACTTGCCTCCTATTGAAGACACGTGTCACTGATGATCTAACAGTTTTTAGTATCCTGGGGAGCAGCTTGTCTACTTTTTATGCCGGGTCTATATTAGATCAGCAAACGCTTAAACAAGTGAATGCTGATTGATCAACCTTATTTTAGCGAAAGTTATAAATATCGAAGCAACAGAAACTCAAATTTTTTTCCTAGGGAAAGAATTTGGTTGTGCGTTTCTGTTGCTTTGGTATTTTCAGTGCTGTGGTGGAAAGTTACGGGTCGGATTCAGGTAAGTGTGCGATTGTGTGGATTTGAGTATTAGGGTGGGTTAGGTGAGTTAGGGTTAGGTATGTGTGCGATTGTGTGGACATGAGGGTTAGGGCGGATTTAGGTGAGTTAGGGTTAGGGAGCGGGTGAGGTGAGTGTGTGATAGTTACGGACCTTAGGGTTAGGGTTTGGGTTAAGGTAAGTGGATAGTTAGTGGTGTGTGCATAGTTAATGGCGGGTTAGGTGTCAGATTTTAGGTGTATGTGTGTGGATTTCTGTTTGTTAGGTGTGCTTGTATTGTGTGTAAAGTGAACGCTGATTGATCTGACAGTTCGAGATTGTAAGCTTTCGCTTACATAAGGTCGATCAATCAGCGTTCACTTTTTTAAGCGTTCGCTGATCTAATATAGACCCTTTTATGCCTTGTCCTTAATCAATGGAGTCAGTACATCCTCCACCTCCCCACTCTTAATTCTGCACTCTGTTCACTGTCTCCCCATTTTTCAAATGGCACACTGCCCTTCTTTTCCTTGGAGAATACTAAAGTGAAGTATTCATTTAGTACCTCATTTTGCTGTACATCCTTCAATGGTCTTCTTCCCATCATTACTTAGTGTGGTATGACATGCCCCCCACATTTTTCTCTTAGATGTGCATAAAAAAGTCTTTGTTACAATTTATGACCCCCACTAATTATCATTCCACTTGTATCATTGCTGAACTCATTTATTTCATTGTTCTTGTGCCTGCCTTCTTTACAGATTGCCTCCTGTAACTCTCCTTTCCCTGCTTTTCAGTTCCTCTGTGGTCTTTCCTTTACACTAATCAATGGGTTCACATAATTTTGTATTCAAGTTGGCCATCTTTTCTTCTTGTCTTTTTCTCAGCCCTGTTTCCATAGTCTTAAATACTCCATCTCTGACCCATGTCCACAGCTTTTCTGCCCCTTAATGTGACTTGAGTCCCAGTTCATTCAAAGTATCCAGTGAAGCAAGCCTGGAAGACCAAAAGACTAAAAACATACCACCACAGAAAGGAGACCCACAGACAAGTGCACTATGATGACCCAAGCAAGCTTGAGAAGGACTAGTCTATTTCTTTGTTCACCTTCACCATCACCCTGTTGTTTTAATGTAATATTATTATTTTTTTACTTTCTTTAAATCTTTTAATTAAATGATTATCATCCATGCATCCTTGATTATTTCTTTAATGCAGTGCAACTTTTAGGTATAAAATTAGAAAGGCATTGATTGAATAACTCCTCTGGTTTGTTGGTATTTTTTTCTCCAATGATTCTTAGTATTATAGTCCCAAATAAGGCAGAGTGACAGCAGGATTATTATACTTCAGTTGTAAATTTTAGTAATGTGCTTTCATTGATGCATTTTTCTAATCCATGGAGCACCATTGTTATGTTCTAAAATTAGAAAAAAGCTAAACCTGTAAAGCACTTTTGTACGAGTCCTAAAAGTAACAGCACTTTCAGTGGAGTACACACCTCTAAAAGTGCCATCACAGTTGAGTCTCACCCTGAACTGTTCCTGAATCTCATGCCTAATATTTGTCTTCTGAAGAAAATTAAAGCAGAATTTAAAAACAGACCCTGAACTTCCTCCATTAATATTTACATGCTGTCTGTGTGACAAAGCTTGCTAAGTGCTTTACTGGTTTTCAAAGACAGTAGAATGCTTTTATGTTTTTTTCTTTGATAACTGGTAGTACAATGAGTAGATAATACTCCTTGCACTACAAGAAGTAATGATCGGGTCTCACCTATCCTAACCAATTCTTGACATAAATTACTTTGGAGTCCAATTTGCTATTAATATCGTTTTCTGATAGGCTCGTTTAGTTTTTTTTTTTTCTTCTTCTTCTGTTTTTTATCTCTGCTGTTTTAATTTTTTTATTTTTAATGATCTTAAATTTAATTTATAGTAGTTAGATTTAGGGGGGGTAGTATTGTTTATAGATAGGATGTTTATGTTTACTTTGTGGTTGCAGTGTGTACACTTTCTTGTTTATATTATGTGTGAGAATGTTGTTGAGTTACCTATGGATTTTTTAAACTATTGTAGCTACATTTAGGTTAATTTATTGTTTTCTAGTAAGAGTGTGTAGCTGAGCATTTCAGTTCAATTTTACTGTTGCCTGCTTATATCTGAACTTATTTATCAGATGTTCTTGATTCCAATATGGGGATATGGCCAAACATTTTGCCACATCGAGTAGTCATATTCATTTTGCAGTACTGATCCATCAGTACAGCATAAGGGGGAGGGAGTGCTGCACACCTCAGTGTGTCATCCATTTAATGAAGCATTGTACTGAGGCTCCGGCTGACTTTGTAGTTGGTAACTCAAGTGGGTGTAAAAAATTCAAAGAATAAACAAACTGGCTCAAAAAAGAGCTCCTACAAAATATAACTTTAAAAGTGGGTCACACACATGCTGTCACACAAATATTTTTCAAGTGTCCAAATCAGAATCAGACTGCCCATAGCAACTTTATATTCTATTCTCATTATTACCAAACAATACATATGTATCACGATTCATAATATTTTAAACAATTAAATCATAACAAAGCAGGTTACAAAATATATTATTAAAATATAATGATATAAATATGAACACAGCTTAACCACTGCATATTGAGCAGACATGTTAGTGCTTTACTAATTTTTTGCAGTGGAAAAGGAAAATGTATACATATATGAACATGTTTTATCTCAGAGCTTTTACATTAAGTAGTGGTTTAAGACTGTATGTCCTATTTAAACTCAGGGAGTGATCTGCTCTAAGGTTAGTTATCCATTGATACTTCCTCTTTTCAGTAAAAGCGAGCAGAGCACCCTCTCTTCCATGAGTTTAGGTTTAATGTTATAGAAGTTATTTCAATGTATATGTAGTTGAGGTAACAAGTATGAATTTAAGTTTAACGTTTTAGCAGTTATTTAAATGAAATGAAGTCCCATCATTATTTTCTTATATAAGTTCTGAATTTTCCAAATCCAGCTTGTACATAAAATATCTTATTTGATATTATTTAATATTATCTTATTTTTAAAAAGTTTCCTCTCTTCCCCTTTCAGAGGACTTACCCCTGTCAATAGACGGTGGTGTCTCTCCTCGTTTGCCAGGTTTACCAGCCTCTCTTGGCCTCCACCAGACTTATTACAATAATGGTTGGGAATGGCAGAGTGATCAAAACTTCCAAGGTCCATGTCACCCTGCGTCCAGGAGTGTTCTTACCTAATTTTCTTCCCTGTTCCCATGTACACTCTGGTAATACCTCATAAGAAGGACGTGCAATAGGTAGACTGTGCCAATCTGCCCCTCATTTCCACAAAGGGTTGTTATCAGCAAGTTGTCCCACCCATCCCCAGGAAGCACTTTACGGTTGTTTTCCTGCCTCCACAAGGGAAACTGTGCTCTGTGCACTATGAGCATAGCCCTCCTTCCCTCCTTCCCTGTCCAGACAAGCACTCCTAGCTTGATCTGCCAGCACTTCAGATGCACGAGCTGATAATCAACTCTAAGACAACTGTGTCACAGCTAGGAATTTATCTGTCTACATCAGTGGGTCTGGCATAAGAATTAGTTTTTAATAACTGTTTTAACCTACATCTTTACATAACCAACCATTTCCATGAATTTTGATAACTTTGATAAGTAAATACCACAAAAAATGATGCATCCTTCAATCCAACTCTGTCTCTGTCCCCACAGGGATGAATCTACCACGTTGTAGGGCTCAGAGTGGAAGTAAACAATTAATTAATTCTCCTGGCAATGATACACTCTAGGCACCCATTCACTTATTGATATGAGCTGCAACAATGCATTATCTGAATTATTATATCCCAGAAATGTATTTATGCATATATGGAAAATGTTAACTGCAAACAACAAGAAGTCTTATTTAATATGCAACAAAAGAGCATTGTTTTTAATGTTAAGTGAACAGAGGGGATGAGGAAGTGATGGGTAGGTATGGTGTTAAGGAGAGGAATGCAGAAGGTCAGATGATTGTGGATTTTGCGAAAAGGATGGACATGGCTGTGGTGAATACATATTTTAAGAAGAGGGAGGAGCATAGGGTGATGTACAAGAGTGGAGAAAGATGCACACAGGTGGATTATATCCTATGTAGGAGGGCCAGTCTGAAGGAGATTGGAGACTGTAAAGTGGTGGCAGGGGAAAGTGTAGTTAAGCAGCATAGAATGGTGGTCTGTAGGATGATGTTGGTGATCAAGAAGAGGAGGAGGAGTGTGAAATCAGTGCCAAGGATTAAATGGTGGAAGTTAAAAAAGGGTGATTGTGAAGTGGAGTTTAGGGAAGAGTTAAGACAGGCACTGGGAGGCAGTGGAGAGTTACTGAATAGCTGGGTAACTACAGCAGAACTAGTAAGGGAGACTGCTAGAAAGGTGCTTGGTGTGACATCTGGACAGAGGAAGGAGGACAAGGAGACCTGGTGGTGGAATGAGGAAGTACAGGAGAGTATACAGAGGAAGAGGCTGGCAAAGAAGAAGTGGGATTGGCAAAGAGATGAAGAAAGTAGACATGAGTATAAGGAGATGAGGCGCATGGCAAAGAGAGAGGTGGCGAAAGCTAAGGATAAGGTGTATGGAGAGTTGTATGAGAGACTGGACACTAAAGAGGGAGAAAAGGACCTATACCAATTGGTTAGACAGAGGGACAGAGCTGGGAAAAATGTGCAGCAAGTAAGGGTGATAAAGGATAGTGAGGAAAAGGTACTCACAAGCGAGGAGAGTGTGTTGAGTAGATGGAAAGAGTATTTTGAGAGGCTGATGAATGAAGAGAATGAGAGAGAGAGAAGGTTGGATGATGTGGGGATAGTGAATCAGGAAGTGAAACAGATTAGCAAGGAGGAAGTAAGGACAGCTATGAAGAGGATAAAGAATGGAAAGGCTGTTGGCCCAGATGACATACCAATGGAAGCATGGAGGTGCTTAGGAGAAATGGCAGTGGAATTTTTAACTAGATTGTTTAATGAAATTTTGGAAAGTCAGAGGATGCCTGAGAAGTGGAGAAAAAGTGTTTTGGTACCTATCTTTAAGAATAAGGGTGATGTGCAGAGCTGCAGTGACTACAGAGGGATAAAATTGATCAGTCACAGCTTGAAGTTATGGGAAAGAGTAGTAGAAGCTAGGTTAAGAAGGGAGGTGATGATTAGTGATCAGCAGTATGGTTTCATGCCAGGAAAGAGCACTACAGATGCAATGTTTGCTATGAGAGTGTTATTGGAGAAATACAGAGAAGGTCAGAAGGAGTTGCATTGTGTCTTTGTAGACTTGGAGAAAGCATATGACAGGGTACCTAGAGAGGAGATGTGGTATCGTATGAGGAAGTTGGGAGTGGCAGAGAAGTATGTAAGAGTGGTACAGGATATGTATGAGGGTAGTGTGACAGTGGTGAGGACTGCAGTGGGAGTGACAGATCCGTTTAAGGTGGAGGTGGGGTTACATCAAGGATCAGCTCTGAGTCCTTTCTTATTTGCAGTGGTGATGGACAGGTTGACAGATGAGATCAGACAGGAGGCCCCATGGACTATGATGTTTGCAGATGACATTGTGATCTGTAATGAGAGGAGGAATCAGGTTGAGGAGACTCTGGAGAGGTGGAGATATGCTTTAGAGAGGAGAGGAATGAAGGGCAGCAGGGATAAGACAGAATATATGTGTGTAAATGAGATGGAGGGTAGAGGAATGGTGAGGATGCAGGGAGTAGAGTTGGTAAAGGTGGAGGAGTTTAAATACTTGGGATCAACAGTTCAGAGTAATGGTGAATGTGGAAGAGAGGTGAAGAAGAGAGTACAGGCAGGGTGGAATGGGTGGAGAAGAGTGTCAGGAGTGATTTGTGACAGACGGGTACCAGTAAGAGTGAAAGGGAAGGTCTACAAGAGGGTAGTGAGACCAGCTATGTTGTATGGGTTGGAGACAGTGGCACTGACAAAAAGGCAGGAGTCAGAGCTGGATGTGGCAGAGTTAAAGATGTTAAGATTTGCACTTGGTGTGACTAGGATGGATAGGATTAGGAATCAGTATATTAGAGGGTCAGCTCATGTTGGACAGTTTGGAGACAAAGCAAGAGAGATGAGATTGCGTTGGTTTGGACATGTGCTGAGGAGGGATGATGGGTATATTGGGAAAAAGATGCTATGGATGGAGCTGCCAGGTAACAGGAAAAGAGGAGGGCCTAAGTTAAGGTTTATGGGCATGGTGATAGAGGACATGCAGGCGGTTGGTGTGACAGAGCAAGATGCAGAGGATAGGAAGAAATGGAAAGAGATGATCCGCTGTGGCGACCCCTAACTGGAAAAGCCAAAAGATGATGATGATGATTACCATGTTTGAAATGCTCATAACATACATTGTAGGTACTTTTTTAACCTGTATGTAAAAATATAATGAGTGTAAATGACTATATAATGTTTCATACTGCAGACCATGGATTCAGATCATTTTTCAGAGGGAACGTTCTATCCAGGTCAAAACCACTAAGTGTTTTACATCTAGGCACATAAATGAAGTAAACATGTTAAGCAAAGATGGTAACTGTGCATACTGATATAGTAAGGAGTAAATTTTAGAGTGTTTTGCACCCTTCCTAATATAACTATAATACATGCTCCATTGCAAAGTAGGCATATCGCTGGGAAGGGATAATACCATGGAAGTCTGGTATACAAATCTAAAATTTCTTGCTAGTCTTCTGTTGCAATTCTACCCAATTATCCAATTTCTAAAATAAACTGCCCTGCAACTGCAATCCAGGGAGGTATTCATAAAAATGCATAATATGATTGCACAGTTGTAAACAACATGATGAATTTAATGTGACATTGCCTGACAGGGATTATGTATGTATGACTTCTGGCAGAATATGGTCATGCTGGGGATGGTTCTGCATAATGAAACTTCACAGCCACAATAACAGCAAGAAATGAGCTTCTGGAATCACTGCAGTCTGAGTGCTCAAGTGACTAAGGGAAATCATCAGGCAGGTGGTATACGCCTGAAGCTAGGCATATTCACATGCAAGTCAAAGTGCTCCATATTTGCAACACAGGCACTGCAGTCAGCCCATACATACTGTATAATAAACTCGTATACCCTACAGTTTCAGAAACAGTAGGAATGGGTCCAAAGTTAGTATATAAAACAGGACAGAATTTAAGAAGTACGTTTGAGGGTACTAACACAAAGGTGAAAGAAAAAATGTTAAACAAGGTTCCAGGAAGTGTGTGTTTTGTAGTCAGTGTTGTCACATATTGGAAAGTGTAAAACTTGACAATAGTTTAAAAATATATGTAAAGTTTACAAAGGGGAATTGTAGTGATTTTGGAGTTGTTTATTTAGCTATTTATATGACGCCTTCATGTTTCTATGAAAGGAAATCTGAGAGACCACTTAGAAAGAGAACGTGCAAGCACTTTTATAGTATTAAATTATTTGATAACACACATAATGAATTTAAATTTGGGATCTTGGAGAAAATTGAACTGAACCCATGTGGAGGGGATTGGGAGACCAGTTTAGAATATATAGAACTGGTTTGGCAATTTAGACTAAATGCCTTTTCATCTCCTGGTCTGAAATATTATATTTCATTTCAGCCAGTTTTAAAACTTCATACTGCTAAGTTATAAAATTGTGCAGCTTAAAAAGAAGTATGATTTTTTGTTTTATTTTTTAAGAATGACTGACATTTTACTTATTCATAATGGTGAATGTTAATTTTTAAACACATACGTATGAGTCTTAATGGATTTGTGAATCTTTAAGGAAGTGATTGAGTGCATTAATATGCATATTTTATATAAAAGGAAGTGGTGCTTGATGTTTATTTAGTCTGATAAAGTCTCAATAGTGAAGGGACAAAAGTGTCTAATGAATGAATAAAAAGTTGTATTTTCAATATTTTTAGTGACGTTCCTGTGTTTCCTTTTCTCTCAATCCAAAGAGTCACTTTTGTCTTTGGTCATTTAGAAAGGCCCCAAAGAAAGCTTCCCAAGGAAATCAAAGGCCTTAAAACTCTCAACTGTCTTGATAGATTAGCACAACTCTCATTATACTCAGTAGCATACAGGCTGCTCTAAAGTGACCATCTTGTTTTTCAAGCTATGAATGACCTAATCCATATTCGACCTTCTCTTTCTTTGCAAGACCAATAGCTCTGCAAGCAACCACACTCTGACCTAAGTATGCAACAACAAATAAACAATTGGAGAATGAGGTTCCTAACTCAAAATATTACCAGCCTTTGGAATAAATTGCCAGTACAGGTCAAAAAAGGATTACTTGGACTATCTTTAAAGCTAGCATTGATGATTGCATGTATAGACACACATTTACACCAGTATTGTTATATACAGTTCTGTTTGATTTGGGAAGTAAGGACTAGTAAGTGCTTATGAGGGAGGTACAAATTTGTATGTGTGTCTTCTTACTGGTGTATCTGTCTAGGCATATTATGGTCTTCATGACTGCTTGTCTAGTACTGTTTCTATGATCAATGATATGGTAAATTCCCCTTTCTAATATCTTTTTTTCACTGACAGAGAACGTCTGGGTAGCACTTCCACACCACTATATTTGACCTGGATCACTTGCCAGAGTGGATGGTGCCAGTGGCATCAGTAAATGCCCTGGCAAATTGGTGTCTGACATTAATTTTGTAAGAAGGCCTTTCATACCCCCTAGCGGGAGCTCTCTATGGTCCTTGTGCAGTACTCTGTTCTGCACCATGTGGGAGCTCTTTTGCACTCTCTAGGTCTAATCCAGTTGAAAAATGGCAACCTGGTACACATGGCCATACATACTGGACGTTGCATGGCAGTCACTGATAGGCATCAGTGTAGTACAGTGCTCCTTAACAGTAGAATGATGCAAATGATCAGTAGCATGAGGCAAAGAGACAGTAGCATGATCATGGACTTATGCACACCATACATGACCTCCCTTCCTAAAAATAGGCAAATATGAGCATCATAACAAGGACTATGGATGACAATACATCATGTTATATGTGTGATTAAGAGATGATCATACAAAATCCTTCATTACCATCATTACTTCAGTATGAGGCCATTTAGCATGATAACAATTGTGATCACCCTATTTCTGAAAGCCACATTACCATGAGTAACTTAAAGAACCAGAATATAATGGATGTCACACTACACTGCCATACAGCTAAACTGAATACCGACTGGACTACTGGTAATGGAACTCAGGGATACACTAACCACACAAGTCTGTATGGGAGCATTTGAAACAGTAACAGAGCAGGAAATTGTAGATGGAGTATTAACAACATACAGGGCATGACAGGAGACTGGTCTGCTGAATAGGGGACCTTACACTGACAAAGCACAGGGGACAAGGCAGAACAGGTAGTAGTCCTGATGGGGGGGGGGGTCAGCCTAATATGGCACAGGAGATAAGAACAAACATGTTACAGTCCTTGCAAGGGGGGGGGGGTGACAGGGCATAGGGAAAAGGTCAAGCCTGGTCAATTTCCTGCTGTACATCACAACATTGTTTCACATGCACACAGACTGCATAATAACATGCTACGGGGACATGAGGGCCTCAGCAGACCTGACACAAGCTGTGATAAAACACAGGTCCAATAGGCAGTAACATGGCTAACATGCCCAATACTACCACACAATGATACATTGTTGGAATGGTTACACTATTGCAGCACACAGGGCTGTAACCACTGAAAGAGGGTTGTGGACAGTATGGAGTCGATGTTAGCCTGTATGGGCAGTCATATACACTCAGATTGACACCTGCAATGTGTGATTTTACTCATCTTGTCATGGGACTGTAGGAATAGCAATGGCTGGAAAAGTTCAAAACAAAGAGGTGGAGGTATTACTGTAGGCCCAATGCACATATGTGCCATACATATTCTTTAAAAGACTAGAAAGAGATAAGAACTTCTGTGATGCCCGTGCACTGGCCCAGTAATCAAGGAGCCTCAGCCCTCATCACTAACACCAGTGAGGGGCGTCCACATAGGGGAGGATAACAAATACACACACACAGTAAAGTACAATTTCCCTTAAGAGCACTTAGAGATCACAGTCAGTCTTGGGCTGGTTTCTCCTGTTCTCTCCAGATCCCCAGTAAGACTCCCCACTGGCACAGCTATAGGGTCCAGATCTCAGCCTAGGGGGCAAGCTAAAACCTCCAGCACCCTCTCTGTCCAACCAGTGCTTTGTGTCCCTGCCCAAGTAGCTGACACACATGCACACACATTTTGAGATATGAGTTATATACAAACACACAGACACTCCTGGGGAAAGCTGGCACAGATTCTCCAGCTGTGCCCCCTTTATGCCAAGTCCAAAAGGTAGTACCAGCTGCCACCACCCACTAATATTTATCAGCTACTAAAAAGGCCCTTAATACAGGGTGTCCAATTATTAATGTGCAATTTTATTATCCAAATGGTAAGTGCAACTGAACAGTCAAGGCTTATTTGGAGTGGCTTGGACAGTATCACTATATACATGCAATGTACTCTAGAGTTTAAATTATCTCTACATAAAACAGCCACAGTTGAAAGTTTAAAAATATTTAATAATAAATAATAAAAATACAAAACAATACTTCTTACTACACAGTGCTAGTCAAGAGTTCAGAAGAGTTCAGAGATCACAGAGAAATACTTAAAATAATACAGTAGAAAAGTTCTGACATCAGTACAGAAAAAAATAATCTAATCTTCCTATTTCTTAGCTATATCTAAGAGAAAACACAGTTCTAAAATAAACTTACATATAGAACACAGGAAGAGTGCTGGTTAGTTGGATGTTCTCAAGACAAATGCTAAATGCTCTGAGTCTCTCTGTCCTTAAATTGATAACACAGTACCACTGATTAATTTCAGATTACATCATTTCTTTCTGGTTCCCAGGCTAACAGAAACTCAGAGGTTAATAGCCCTTTTGATCTTGCAGCTGGTCAGGAGGCCATAGCAATAAAAGAAATTATACATGTAAATTCTAGCCATTAACTCTTGCCTCAAAACAATAGGCAGAATGCCTCCCTTTAGATATCTTGGCTTCAAGTTTTGGATCAAAGAATTTCACAATGCTTGACTTATCAGCTTTCCTACAGCAGAATGCACTGTTGTTACATTTTTTAAGTTCAACATCCAATACAGTCTTTTCATGTTTAAGAGAACAAGCCTGTGACTTACATTAATATTTACAAATGACAGAATTATCTACAAAATTCTTTCTAGCTAGGCTGGCAGCCTTCACCTAACTTCACCCCTTCCACAACCAGATGTTGCAGGGACTAGTGCAGCATATTAGTGAAATATGTGATCATAATAAGGCAATAGTACAGGTGTATCATAGGATCTGTGTCATATTACTGCACACCAAGACACAGTAAATTCCCAGACACATGTTGACCACGTGGGTTGGACCACCAGTACAGAGACATCTCATAGAAGTGGAAGCATTCCTGGTGTCCCTTACAGGGGAAAGTGTGAGAACCATCATACCTATCAATGGCTTTGATGTGGTAGATGGGCTGGTAACAACTGAAGTGTCATTAGGGGATGCATCATATGAGTAGTAGCATGTGCCATTCCTACTGCACAGTGATTTGCAACTGTGAATAATTTACTCAGACAAGCACATATGTATATTTGTCAGCCAGGGTCATTGGAGTGGAATCTATTACTATAAGGTACAGATGTGTCCATAAGGCTATGTATATGATTGGCATGTGGCAGTCTATGTGCCACATGAGGGTAGGAGTCACAAATGTGATCTAGATTTGCCACGGAAATGTCATCTGCATGCATTCACAAGTTCATCTGGGAGAAGATCCAGCACAATAGGTTGGACCATGCCTGATATCAGTGACTGGTGACTGATAATGCTGTCACCATGCAAGTGACATGGTCTAATGACCAGTGGTGCTGTCAGCCATTCTAACAAAAGAGGTATTTCTAACATCTCCCATAGCTAAGATGCTGGTGAAGGGGTAGGATGATCCTATGACATCATCTGTATTCAATAATGGATGTCTCCTTTATGTCAGCCTCACTCTTGCTACACATGTCACCGCCATAGATGGTGCCAGAGGACTGCACTGCCAGGGTGTAGGGAGAGATAAGTAGGTAGCCATTGCCATCATGACTGTAGGATATGCATGCAATGTGACATGGTGTATAAGGACCTGGCACAGTCACACCTGTTGACTGCACTGGTCGCCTATGTGGTTGCTCTCAGTGCAGGTATAAGAATGCAGATCGCTGGCTGCCATGGCTATGCTAAGAAATGAATGCACATTCATATGCCAAGCTTACATAGATGTCACACACCATACCAGCCACAGCTTCCATCTCCACACAGTCCATGGCTACCTCTACCCCTGGATATGGACACTCCCATGGTTATGGCTGATGCAATTTCAGCTCCACTATGGGGACACCTGACTGGGCAAGCAAATCTGGATACTACAGTTCAATGCAGCCACTCCCCTGCATCCCTTCAGTGAGCAGTGCTTACCTGTGCTCATTCCTAGGTCACCAATGCCAATATTCTACTGGAGTGACTCAAGAGAGGCTGCAATGTGGTTTTTAAGCATACTGCCAGTTTATTATGACATGCCATGGACTATTTGTCTTTTATTACTGTCATTACAGAGCCATCTGGTGCAAGTTGCCAGCATTTAATTTCCAGGGGAATATCTTCAAGATCCAGGGAAGTAATTTTACATCTGTACTCTCCCCTTATCAGACCCATCACTGAATACTGTGACCCTTTTCTATATGTGAACAGTATATCACTCAACTAGAAAGGCTCCAATTAAAGACTTCAAATCCTTCAATTATCCTGACAGATTAGCACAACTCTCCTTATACTCTGTAGCCTACCAGAGATTAGCAGAACTCTCCTTATACTCTTTAGCCTACCAGCTGCTCTGAGGTACCTGTTTCTCACTTTTTGAGCCATGAAAGACCCTTTGTATTTGGTCTCCTATTTCTTTACCAAACCAATGGCTCTACAAACACCTGTACTTGGGACCTAAACTTACACCAAAAAATAAACAAGACTTATGGGATGTAGGAGTTCCTAACTCAAGATATTCCCAGCCTATGGAATCATCATCACCATCATCATCATCATCATCATCTTCTTTCGGCTGTTCCCATTAGGGGACGCCACAGCAGATCATCTGTTTCCATTTCTTCCTGTCCTCTGCATCATGCTCTTTCATACCAACTGCCTGCATGTCCTCTCTCACCACATCCATAAACCTCACATTCCTTCTTTAGCATCCTTTTCCCAATATACCCAGCATCCCTCCTTCCTTAGCATCCTTTTCCCAATATACCCAGCATCCCTCCTCAGCACATGTCCCAACCAATGCAATCTCACCTCTCTTGCTTTGTCTCCAAACCTTCCAACCTGGGCTGACCCTCTAATATACTTATTCCAAATCCTGTCCACCCTTGTCACACCCAGTGCAAATCTTAACATCTTTAACTCTGCCACAACCAGCTCTGACTCCTGCCTTTTTGTCAATGCCACCGTCTACAACCCATATAACATAGCTGGTCTCACTAGCCTCTTGTAGACCTTCCCTTTCACTTTTACTGGTACCCGTCTGTCACAAATCACTCCTGACACTCTTCTCCACCCATTCCACCCTGCCTGTACTCTCTTCTTCACCTCTCTTCCACACTCACCATTACTCTGAGCTGTTGATCCCAAGTATTTAAACTCATCCATCTGTACCAACTCTACTCCCTGCATCCTCATTATTCCTCTACCCTCCCTCTCATTTACACACATATATTCTGTTTTATCCCTGCTGACCTTCATTCCTCTCCGCCCTAAAGCATATCTCCACCTCTCCAGGGTCACCCAAACCTGGTCCCTACTCTCACTACATATCACAATGTCATCTGCAAACATCATAGTCCACGCGGCCTCCTGTCTGATCTCATCTGTCAACCTGTCCATCACCACTGCAAATAAGACAGGGCTTAGAGCTGATCCTTGATGTAATCCCACCTCCACCTTAAACGTATCTGTCACTCCCACTGCAGTCCTCACCAATGTCACACTACCCTCGTACATATCCTGTACCACTCTTACATACTTCTCTGCCACTCCCGACTTCCTCATACGATACCACATCTCCTCTCTAGGCACACTGTTATATGCTTTCTCTAAGTCCACAAAGACACAATGCAACTCCTTCTCTGTATTCTCCAACAACACTCTCAGAGCAAACATTGCATCTATCGTGCTCTTTCCTGGCATGAAACCATACTGCTGATCACTAATCATCACCTCCCTTCTTAACCTAGCTTCCACTAATCTTTTCCATAACTTCAAGCTGTGACTGATCAATTTTATCCCTCTGTAGTTACTGCAGCTCTGCACATCACCCTTATTCTTAAAGATAGGTACCAAAACACTTTTTCTCCACTCCTCAGGCAGCCTCTGACTTTCCAAAATTTTATTAAACAATCTGGTTAAAAATTCCACTGCCATTTCTCCTAAGCACCTCCATACTTCCACTGGTATGTCATCTGGGCCAACAGCCTTTCCATTCTTCATCCTCTTCATAGCTGTCCTTACTTCCTCCTTGCTAATCTGTTTCATTTCCTGATTCACTATCCCCACATCATCCAACCTTCTCTCTCTCTCATTCTCTTTATTCATCAGCCCTTCAAAGTAAGTTACAAATACAGGTCAAACAAAGTACTACTTTGTCTTCCTTTAAAGCTATGACTTGATAACTGAAGGGAAAACACAAATTTACACCAGTGGCATCAAATACAGCCCTGTTTGATTTGGGAGATAACCACTATTAAGTATTCATAAAGAGTGGTAAGAATATTTAAGTGTATCTGCTTAAAGGTGAATATGGCTAGGTGTCTCATTGTCCCTGTGATCATTTACCTAGCATTATCCGAATGTTCTTATTCTACCTAAGGAAGCTCCACCCCATCACTGGAAGAAATGATCCCTGACTTCTCCCTGCCATGGCAACCGCATGCACAACCCAAGACTCTTCCACCTATGATCTGTGTGACTGTGGTAATGTCTGTTGCACAGCATAGCCAGTCAGTGAATTGTAATAGATAATCTGCTTGTGTTGTTACATGTATCAGTTTTATTCTGTTTGTTGTGTCATGGCCCATAGTCATGGACTAGACACCATCTATGTGTTAGTGCTGTGATGTGTTATGTCTGACACTGCCTCACATGTGATACCTCATTCCACTGTCACCAGTTCCTCTGATGACTCCTCACCTGTATCCTCCTCTGCTGGTGCTGCTATAGATATGTCATGCAGTGCTACTGTGTTTCATTTTGTAACTACTTTTCTAAAACTGTGTTTTGTACCATGGAGCAGAACAAAAATATCTTCCCAATGTATACTGCAGTGCACCTGCCTGGCTCTATGGGACTGAGTGATATAGCTCTGACTGTGACCGGGTGAGCAGGGTCTGATTAATGGCCCTGGCAATGGAGGATCCAGGCAAGGATGAAGTGGAGTGAAGGGCTGTGACCAATTCACCTCTCCCAGTGGGATTAAAGGGATTTGTACACACCGAGTAGCACACTGGATTGTGAGATTTCCCTGATCGAGACTGGAGAAACCACAATTCTTGCCATGATGAGAGAAGGTCGACTGTTTGAATGGAACACCTCTTGCAAATGTAAGGGGATATTTTCCATTGACAGCCCATTTCATGTCCCTACCCAGTGCCTTTTCAATTACATGTGGTTTGAGCCTCAGAGAAAAGAAGAAAAAATACCCACCCAAGATGGCTGTCTGAATCATGGCCACTTCAAGTTATCCATCATGCCAGTAGTGAAGAATGAATGGGTCAACTGATTTTAGGAGGGAGCTGATGCTCAACAGGCAATGGGGGCAAAGAGTCACACAAAAAAAGCATACTGCAACGTGCCACCAAATGTAGTCAAGTGGCAAAAGTGGATCTTCAGCATCCCAAACAGTCAGTTACATGTGTCTTTGACAGTGCTGTATTATATGCCATATCTGCCATGATCTGGAGGATACAGATGAGGATCATAAGCCACAGTTCAAGGTGTATCCAGCATCACTTGTAATTATGAGTTGTTTGTTACCTATTTTCATGACACCAAACTATCAGGGATGCAGTGAGTGGCACCATGTGCACCTGTGAACTACATGCATCTGTGGAATGTCATGCTGTATGAAAATCCAATATAGGTTGCATGCTTGCCAGATGTGGGAATTGTGGGAACTGGCTAGATGGTACATAGGTATATTGTATATAATACCTTTGGGCACTGAACACCACCTTATAGTATGGATGGAAGACCTTATGGTTACCTCGTGGAGCAATTAAATGGGGCCTTGATAGTAATGTGACTTCAGTCAATGACTTTTGTGCCCACTGGGATAGGAATGCCATGCATCCCCCTTGATCCCATGTAAAGATGACACATGACTCCTAACACCTGCGTGGTATTTCTATCCGCACTGCAGTGGTTGAAAATGTCCCTGTCATGCAGGTGATTGTATGTTAGCCACTGGGGACCCTTCCACAACATGTAATAATAAATCAGACAACTGTTGCCCAATGCAGATATTAACACATAATGTTTAGCTACTGTAGATGCCACTTCTATCATCTTGATGCTAGTTTACTTGTTTATAACAAAAATGCTACTTTTCAAAAAAACTGACTATTGCAGTTTATTGTGCTAATTTTATACAGTTCTGAATCCTGCTGCATTTTTTTATTTTAACATGAATATATACAATGACTCGCCTTAGTACAATGGCATTTATTTTCATGTTATTAGACACTCATTTGCATATCACGTACAGTGCACTATTTTTCCTGTAGAACAGTTGTGCTGCTCATTTCTCTGAATCGTCCCCTCTCCACGAGTCACTCCTCACCACATTATTACTGATTTTTTTATTTCTGAATACAACACAAACAAGTTAATCTTCTACTTCTAAAAAATTCAGTAAGTATACACTAGATGTCTTGCCATAGTCATCGTTATAATTCAAGTATTAATACTAAAACTTCACAACTTAGTTAATACATGTTCTCCTTCACACAGATTTGTGCATTGCACCTGTTAGAAGGCATCATGCTTTCTTCTGTGGTTGCTAAAAGCCATTGTTTCTTAAGAATATGACTCACAATGCTTACATAATAATGTGTTTTGCAATAAGTTGTGTAGAAATGTCTTTATCAAAGGTCCCAAATAAATTTTATGTTGACTTCGTGTAACCTCAAATGCAGAATATTTAACAGAGGTTGACAGTTTTCATCTCAATAACATGTTGTGTAATAATTTTGCAATGCCAGTTTCTTCATTCTAGTGCAAGCAGGTTGTTTTGAAAAATGAAATGCAGATAGTAATGCAGATAGCAAAAGTATATGCAGTCTGCTCCATAACAGAATGTCATATCATATAACCTAATACTGAAACAAATGTAATTCCAAGTACAGACAGTAGGAACAAAAGTGGGGCATTGTTCCCTATGTTTAGAGTTCTCTTTATGGAAAAATACACACAGTAATATGTATAATAGTTTTAAAATATTTCTGAATATCAGCTTACAATGAAAACAGAATAAAAACTGGCATATTATGTAGGATGACGTCTAGAAGGATTTGTGAAGAATGGTGTAACAACTTAAATAATTATACACAGTTCTATCAATAACTGTACACTTAAAAAAATACAGATATAACAAAAGTTGGATTACGACACAGTCTGATTCACAAACATGATCAAAGGAACATGATCAAATGTCATTGAGATATTTGGATTCTAGAATGAACTTCATAATCATGAGATGGCTGGTTAAATATAGAATGCAATTTTGAATAAAATATCTAGATACAGTTTTATTTTTAAACATCTTTATTAACTTCACATTACACAGTGACATGGGTACCCATACAGTTATAAAAAAAGCAAACAAATCATTACACAGATTTTTTTATGAATTAAAGATATGTGGTTTATTTCTTAACAATTATCCAGTTTAACATTATTTGGATTGCTCAAGTCCTGTCTTCCTTGAAATGTCACTCTTCTTCCTACGCATTATTCTGCATGTTTGCTCCCATAGATACCATGGATTACTATGCAATTTGCTCTTTCCCTTTTGTAAAGATCCCAGCTCCACTTCTTTTATATCCTTTACAGCATTCAATAATTCTGTTATTTTTGGCTTAACATTTGATTTCCATTTCCTAATAATTGTTTTTTTTTTGGTAGCCGATAGCATTAAATGTAGTAGGGCTTTTCTATGTCTAGGCAATTTAATTTCTCTATCCGCCTCAAAACAATCATTTCCGTAGTTACAATAATTTGATCCCCCAATATTTCTGACAAAGTACTCTGCAGGGAATTTCTAAAATCTGTTAACTCGTTACAATCTAAAAAACATGTCCCAAAGTACCTTTTTCATTTGCGTCTTTTGCATCACAGCTCCAAAATTGCCATCTCCTTGTGAAAAAAATTATCTGAAATTTACTTAAAGATAAAAATGTACATGCAAACACTTCATGCGAAAATCCAAACCTTCTAAAATTTTGTTGTATACTTGCAAGCCACACAAATATTTTCCAATTGCTTCTTTGTATATTGCCTTTCTATTCTCATTTCAACTACTTTTCTAATCTCTTCTGGTTGATTATTGCAGTTCTCATGCATTAGTTTATATGTTGTACTAATTATCTTCTTTTTAACTGCAGCTTCTGCCCTATCTACATCTATAACGTTAGTCAGAACTGGTCTTTCATTTAATATGCCCCTATCCCATTTTCTTTGCTTATATTCTGTTATCAGTCCACAGTATGAAAGGCAATCTCCAACCCACATTCCAAACTTCTTCTAGGCCATATCCCACTCTATATGACTCTTCCCTCATTAGTTATTTGTAACCAATGTCTTGATTTTTTGGCTACTTTACTCAAATAAATTCCAGCTCCATCTTGCCTATTTTCTATGCCCGTACCAGCAGTCATCCCTATTAGTAGAATCTCATAGGTTCATAGGAGGTTACTAGGCTAATTGTCCAAGGGATGTTACTAGGCTAATGGTCCTAGGGACTTTACAAGCCTAGGCATGTTATACCCATATTCCCTAATTGACCTTGGTTAGGTAGTCTTTATTCACTGAGTGAGTTTATGATCAGCATAAACTGTCTCTGTCCACGAGGGACATACGTGCCACCTCCAGGGTGAATTTATGGTCTCCCATCCAATTGTCCAGGCTGCACTTGAATAGGGTCATTGAGGAGCTCTGTTATTCCAGAGGAGCAGCAATCTCTGGGAGATATAGCTGTCTCTTCAACATGTTTAGTTAATGTTGCAGACTAGGTAGGGATCCCTGGAGTGAATGACTCTAGTCCCATTTGATTTGTGGATATGTAACATTTCCATTAAGGCAGGGTCAGAGAATGCTCTGTAGGCCAGGTACAAGTTGCCTCTCAGCAGCCTGTAGGATACAGAGTACAGTGACAGGGCTTTCAGTCTTTCCATGTAGACTGTGTTTTTGGGATCCTGAATTTTCTCGGTGAGAAACCTCTGTAGTCTCTCCAGCTGCTGCAGGTGTCTGATAAGGTATATGCAAAAGGGAACATTGTACTCTATTAGTGGTTTGATCAGTTTTGAGTACAGAGGAGTTATAACATCTTTAGTCTTGGATGAGATGCCCTTACTTATGAGACGTACAATGTAGAAGGCTTTCCTTACCACTGTGGAATATGGTGATCGAAGTTTAGATTGCTGTCAAACTGTGTTCCCAAATTTTGCACCACTGAGTTTGAGCTTATGGGGGCACTGTCAGTATATTGTAATTTGCAGGGACTTCCCTTTGCCAAAGGTGATAATAATGTACTTTTTTGTGTTTAGTTTTAGTTTGTGGCTTTGGCACCAATCATTTGTTTTATGTTAGCCCCTTTTGTAATATGTTAACACCATTTGGGGACTCAATGATTGCGCCCAGTTTGCAATCATCAGTGAACTTAGTAAGCCACAGGCCATCTTCTTTCGCCTGTACTTCTGAGAAATAGATTCCAAACAGTAGAGGGCCCAGCACAGACCCCTGTGGTATGCCACTGGTAACTTGTCTACTGGTAGAACTGGAATCCTCAACTTTGTCAGTATGCTTTCTGTTGATGAGCCAGTTGGCTACCCATTTAGTGACATATGGATTAATCCCCAGCTGGGAGAGTTTCCTCAATGATACTTGAGTGGGGGATTCTGTCAAAAGCCTTGGGTAAGTCAAGATAGGCAGTGTGTACTGTTTTGCCTTCACCCAGGTGACATTCTTGAAAAAGTCCTCCAAGTTCAGTAAGCATGCTCTACCCTTAACGAAGCCAAACTGTGTTGGGTTAACAGTTTGAAGGTTGCCTATGTCCTTGATGATAAGGTCCACGATGATTCTTTCCACAGCCTTGCTGATAAGGCTGGTTAGGCTTATGGGTCTATAGTTCCCAGGGTCAGTTGACTGACCCTTTTCGTGCAAGGGGATTACTGTTTATTGCTGTTCTCCACTCTGCTGGAACAAAGCCAGTGCTCAGGCTGATGTTAAAGACAGTGTCAAGTGGTTTCACTAGGTCTTGATTTAGATTGTTTAGTAAGCAGCCTGGGGTGTTATCTGTTCCCATCTACCATGTTTTTGGCCTTGGAGAGCATGAATATGACCTACTGTTTGGAGATACATGGTAGAGGACTGGTGTCAGGTATGCTTTGGGGTATGGCTAGTGGGGACAGGGTTTGAAGTTTGTGTCAAATCTGTCAGCTAGCAGGTTAGCAATTTCCTCAGGTTCAGTATGAGAGATACCATCCACTACAAGTTCGGCACGTAGTTAGGCGTTCCCTTTTAGATTGTGGACATAGCTAAAGAATGCCTTATGATTATCCTTAGCTAGGGATGCTAATTTAGCTTCATAACTAACTTTAGAAGACTTTACAAGATATCTGATTTGCTTGTTCAAGCAATGGAGGGGATTCTTCTTCTGCTGAGTAAGTTCCCCCTTTTTCTTAGACATCTGTTTCTTCCTTTTGTTACATAACCTGTTTATACTTGAGGTCCACCTAGGTGGCCTGTTTTCTTGGGTGGACCTGGTTTTGATCTGGTCATTTGCGTACTCCTCTGCATAGGAGTCATTGCTGGATGTGTGAGCAGGGGGTTTGAAACTTTTTACACCATTGCTTACTAGGCTGTAGTTTGCTTTGGAGAAATTTTTCAGTTTTTTGCTTCTGTGGGAGTGTCAGATCTGATCGTTATTTTGACAGAGACACATTTATGGTCTGATCTTACAAGGGAGGGCACAAACTGTGGGTAGTGCAGTGACGTCCCCCATGTTTGTGAGTACTAAGGCCAAGACATTTGACCCCCCCCCTTATTAGGGTGTAGACTAGATGTTCCAGCACATTTATATTGACAAAGTCTAGGAACCTCAGGACAAGCATGTTTGTGTTCATGTATGTCACCCAATCAATGGAAGGATAGTTGAAATCTCCCATGACCAAAGTGTTTGGCTGTATATTGAGTGACTCTAGTAAGTCCATGTAGGAGGTCTGCTTCTCTTGGATAGTGGTGGGAGAACCTGTCGCTAACAATGATGTGGTAGGGTGTTTTACCTATTGTTAGTTGGACCTGGTGTAGCTCAAGAGAGTCATAGTGTTTAACCAGTCTCAAGGTGTATTTGGCTTTATTTATTATTTATTTATTTATTGACATTTGTTAACTGTGAAAGTCCACTGGGTCAGAGACCCATTTTCAGTGGAGACCCGGGGAGAAAAGCTCCACAAATATGACATAAAACTGGACATACATTGCAAAATGCAACTAAAATACATTGAATGAGTTAATTAATATAACTATATGAAATTGAAAGGCTACTTCAAGCATAAAAATATAAAAGCACACATAATAAATAGATAATAAATCACACATAAGAATATATAATCTATATATGGTACATTCATCATAATGTGAATAAGGGTGGAAGTATAGTAAGGAGAAGTGTAATATTTGTTTGGAGGTAGAGAATGATGATGTGACTAGAAGGTGTGGCAGTAGGAGGATGGAGGTGCACAAGATGAGAAAAAAATAAGAGAAGGTTAAGAAAAACTATAAAATTATTTTGGTGGCCTATTGTTTTGGGTACAGGGACAGATGTGGTTGTTGAGAAAGTGCTTCTTTAGAGATAATTTGAAAGCATTTAATGAGTCTAGGAGAGTGATATCTGGGGGAAGATCATTCCAAATCCTAGCTATGACATAAGAGTAGAGTCCAGCTCTTATATTAGGTTTCCCAATGGTTACAAATTGTTTGTTGGTGGAGTGTAAATTTTGGAATGGGGAGTAGGGTTGTAGTATGTCCTGAAGGGTAGGGCAGCTATCTGGTTTATAATTTAGTTTGTGAGCCAGTTGAATTCCTTAAGAGCTAGATAGTGATGTGAATGATATGGTAAACCAGTTGCAAGTTTGGCAATTTTGTGATAGCATGTTTGGAGTTTGTTTTTAAGAGATTGGTACAGGTTGGTAAAGATGGGGGCTCTGTAAAGGAGGGATGGGAGTAAAAGGCTGCTGGCAAGTACCTTTTTAGTGGGTTTAAACAAAAAGTTTGTGTTGGTATAACCTGCCAAATTTAAAGTGTGTTTTTTATTGCAGTAAGTATGTGTTGTTCGAAGGAGAGTCCGCTGTCTATGGTAATTCCTAATAACTTGGCATGAGTTACTATTTCTATTTTTGTTTTGTTTTCTGGTGAAATCCTGTGAGATTGGCTGTTGAGAATATCATGAGTTTAGTTTTCTTTGCATTGAGTAGAAGTTGTGCTTTGGCTAATCAGGTTTCGACTGATGTAAAGGCATTTTGTGATAAAGTTTGTAGATGATGAATATTGTTAGAAGATGTGATGATGGTGGAGTCTTCTTCATACTGGATAAGCGTGCTTTGAAGAGAGGCAGAATATAGTTTATTTATGAAAATATTGAAGAGCAGTGGTCCTAAAATGGATCCTTGGGGACTCCTGTTTTACTGCATAGGAAGTCGGATATACTACTTTGCCATCTAACACTTTGCTATCTGTCTGTTAAGTAGCTTGTAAACCATTTAAGGATGGCTTGAGATCATCCAATATTTGATATTTGTAGAAGTAATTTGGGGTGAAACACTGTATTGAAAGCCTTTGATTGGTCTAACAGAAGTATTGAAGTAATTTGACCAGCATCAAGGGCTTTGTTCACAGTGTTTGTGAAGGAGAAGAGGGCAGTGGTGGTACTATGTGCTGGACAGAAGCCATGTTGAGTTGGTGTAAGGAGGATGTTATCAGTTAGATGTTTCATGAGTTGTGTGTGAATACATTTTTCTAAAAGTTTAGATAGAGGGGAGAGAATAGAGATGGGTCAGTAGAGTTCATTGGTGTTGCCACCTTTGTGTAGAAAAATTGGATTCTGTAATAGATCTATTAATGAGGATACTTACAGGGTATGATATTGCATCGGCTGCAAGTTTTAGGTAGTCTGAGGGAAGATTGTTGGCAGACAGTGAGCAGGTTATCAGCTTTTTAAGAAGTTTGTGCACTAGTGAGGTGGGAACAGTATTAAGAGAGAAAGAACTGGTTGTAGGGGGGTGTCAAAGGAAAAATATACTTTAAAAATGATCAAAACATGGTAGGTTCAGGTTAAGGCACTTTAATCTTGCAACAAGGAGACAAAAACGTGCTAATACAGAGTTTGTCTAACCAGAAACAGGAAATACTTTCATTTTTATATATTCGTAAACTGGTTGCATCCTACCATGCTGACGTAACAGTTTACCACCTTTTTCATCATCATCTGCGGACCATCTTTCCCATGAATTTCTGCTGATTTAACAATTTTTATGTGAAACTTCCTGAGGAAAACAACATGGCCTTGGTTACTCCCAGTTAGATACATGTTATGTTACATTCAAGAAACTAAGACTAAATAAAGCACAATGCTAGCAGTTCATTTCTCTAATAATCCTTTGTCTACTTTATCTCTAAATTACTACAGCTGCAGAGGTTCCCATCCTCTGGACAGAGCTGTTTGTCTAAAACCATTACATTTATAACATAAGACATTGTTCATTCATTCACTTCTGACCTAGCAGATAAACACGTGCTTCTCAAGTACATTTCCACAAGGCATAAACATGAACATTGCTGTGCTAGCAGTTACTAGGTCAGAGGGCAACTTGTAAGTTTCAGAAAGCATACTGCAGTTTTCAAAAAGCATCTTTTTCAGTCTCACATGAAACTTAATTTGTATAAAATATAGTGCATGAATAATAGAATGAAAAGCGTATTAAAATACTTGATTATTAATTTGGCACTAAGCATACACACATTAATACATATTTTTCTAACATTTCCCTCCTGTTAATACTTTTTTATTCTATTTTCAAAAAAAAAGAATAAACAGCTTGCTTCTTTTCCTAACCTCTTCCATTCAGGATTTGCAGTTAAGAAAGTCATTCAGTTTAAACTTTTATGAAAGTGTTTCGCATTCTAGCAGCTCTTCAAATTCAGTACTTTGATACATGGTCTCAGATACGGATATATCTATGAATTCTTTAATTAATCTCTTCATGCAGGGGATTCCACAACAAATACAAACTCCTATTAGGAGCAATCCTACCCCAATAGCAATCAATATGTTCATAAAAATGGAGCTCCACCCCTCAAAGGCATTCTGAAAAAAATCTGTCAGAGGGTTTGGGCCTGGTTTGGTCATGGCCGACACTTGCTGAATCACCTCGAGATGATCGTTAATCTCATGCTGATGATCAGGGATAAACGCACAGCATTCTTCTTTGATTAAAGCGCAAGTTCCGCCTCTCGCCGCTAGGGTGAAGTCAAGAGCCATTCGGTTTTGGAGCACTACAGTTCTCATGGCATTCAGTTCATCAGTTATCAGTTCAAGAGCAGAAAAAGTCACATTACTCATTACTTCGAGAAGTTTGGACAGTTTAGCTCCCATATTGATTTGACTCCGCCATACATGGGTGATATATCTGCCCAGTATATGACAGCTTCACTCAAGTCCATGTGCGCAAGTTTGGTTCCCACATCACGATGGTCTTTCCAGCCCGCTTTGATCTGTCCCACTGGATTCTTGGGTTTCTTAACAGTCTTTTTGGTTACATCTCGAGTATTTTGAATATTCCCTTGAGGCAAAACTGCAGTGTGTTGGATGGCCGGAACCAGGTAACCCAAAAAACAACTGCCAGATCAATTCTCAGGTAACCATTTATATGCTTTTTTACCACACACACAAAATAACAATCCTCTACTTTAGTTATTACTTTGTTACAAAATGACTGCCCTGCATGAAACATTTTCTTGTCTATTACAGATAACTGTTTAAAAAGTACAGGATTGCGTTGTACCTGGTCAAAAGTCTTATGCACAGATTTCAAAAATGAGTCATAATCTGTATTACAAAATCCACTCAAATCATTTGGTTTTCTATAACACTTATATTGTACTGTAATATTGCACTTACTCCATCCCACTTGGATGGTATCATTTTTATAGAAACATGCAATCTCTTTTTGTGTCACAGGCAAATATAGTGCTACCTTATCATATGCTTTAATAGCAACTGTGTCAAAAAACAGATTTTCCCAGGTCTCATTGACCCCTAGGAGGAAAGCAGTCATTAATAAACCCCCGTATGCTGTTGGTATGGCCGTACAGACCCAGCAGTTCGAAACATTAAATGTCTCAGCATACACACGTGTAATTGCCTGATAAGTGTTAAAGTTTGGATGCCAGTCTATGTTTGGTTCATTACGTCTAATCAGTTCAACCTTTGTGGCAGGAAAAAGGAGTGGCCACAACAAAAAGAACAGTGTGATCAATATTGCAATAAAAATGATCATACAAGTTTTCTGAGGTTGCTCAATGTCTCTACTCACTCTGGACCTGACCATTTTGTTCTTGTTGTGCAACAGTAACAACGTTTTTGTCCAGTTCAAAGTTTTTAACCAGTTTACAGTGCATCAAATGAATCCAAGAAGCTCGCTCTGTGATTTTGACTGCAGTGGGTGTCGACAGCAGTACCTGGTACGGACCTTCCCACTTCGGAGAACTCCAATTCTTTCGCTTCACAATTTTCACCCAGACCTAGGTGCTTGGGGCTACTGGTGCTTCCAATCTCGGTTGTTCTTTATCTGAAACAGAATTTAATTGCAAAAGTTTGTTATTCAAAAATTGCCTCATATACCCTGCAAGTGAACTGTCAGCCTCCTGCTCCATAGACATGAGAGGTTTCCACTGAGGTGTATAATATGCCCTCCCAAACAAAGTTTCAAAAGGAGTTAATCCCTTTGCATTTGGAGCAGTTCTCATACTCAACAATGCTAAAGGCAAACAGTGCACCCAGTTTTTCTGTGTTTCTGCTATCAACTTCCTAAGTTTATTCTTCAGCACCCCATTATGCCTCTCTACTAGCCCTGCAGATTGGGGGTGATAAGTGCAGTGGTTCTTTAACGATACCCCAAAATAGCGACTAAGTTGCTGAATCGTTTGGTTCACAAAATGTGTCCCGTTATCACTATAAATCTTTTCCGGTATACCAAATCTGGGTATAATCTCTTTAACAAGGATTTTTGCAACAGTAGCTGCATCTGGATTTTTAGTTGGAAACGCTTCTACCCATTTGGAAAACATGTCTGTAATAACAAGGCAATACTTCTTATTTTCACATTTATTCAATTCTATAAAATCCATACAAATAGTATGGAATGAATACGGTGGTGTAGGAAAATTCCCTTGCTTAGGCTTCAACGCCCCTTGTGCATGATGCTTGTTCCAAACATGGCATGCTGCACAAAAAGTTTTTGTATAATTGGTAAATCCATAGGTTGTAAATACTCGATTCACTAACTGTACCATCCCCCCTGTTGAGACATGGCTCTGCCCATGGCTCAACAATGCTGCATATCTAAACAAATTAGATGGCAAGATCGGTTTCTTCTCCTTGGAGATGTAGAGTCCCTTTTCGAGGATTGCTCCTCGTTTTATCCACTTCTGTTTTTCTATATTTGTAGTAAGTGTCTGCATTGTTTTTAACATTTCTAAATCTAAAATCTCAGAGGGTTGTAATTCCTCACTCAAATGAAAAGTTTCTGTGGCTGAAGCTGCCTGCTTCACAGCTGTATCAGCCCGTGCATTACCTTTTGAAATCCTATCCTGTTGCTTCGTATGAGCTACGCATTTGCAAATAGCTACTTTTTTAGGTAACTGAATTGAATCTAACAAGTCTAAAATAAATTGCGCATGATTGATCGGTTTACCAGTAGATGTTGTCATTCCTCTATTTTTCCACTGCTGCGCAAAAACATGTACAGTAGAAAAAGCATACTGACTGTCAGTACAAATGTTCACATTCTTACCCTCTGCTAAGGTACATGCCCTTGTCAAGGCAATCAATTCTGCCGCTTGTGCAGATAAGTTGTGTGGTAAAGATTTTGCTTCTAAAGTCTCAGTATCAGAAACGACTGCATACCCCACTAGATCCTGTCCTCTAGGACCCCTCCTGCATGAGCCGTCCACATAGTATGTCACCTCGGCATCATCCAAGGGAACATCCGTAAGATCTTGTCTAGGTAATGTTTTTTGCTCAATCTCCTGCAGGCAGCAGTGCGTTTTTCCATCTGCAGGGGTTGGAAGTAAAGTTGACGGATTCAAAGTCGTGCATCGTTCAATTGTCATATGAGGTTGGCTCAACAGTATGGTCATACAGGAAAGATGCCTAGCTGGAGAAAGATATGCTACTTTTTCTTGCAGTAAAATAATTGCGACTGCATGAGGCACTCTCAATGTGAGAGGGTGGAATAGCACTACTGAGGCCGAAGCCTGCACTGCCATTGCAGCTGCAACTACTGCTTGTACACAGTGGGGCAGGGATCGCGCCACTGGGTCTAACTGTGATGAATAGTAAGCTATGGGGCGTTGTTTGTCCCCATGTTGCTGTGTCAATACTGATGTCATATAACCTTGCTTACAGTCTATGGTTTGAATAAACTGCTTGTGATAGTTTGGTAACCCTAGAACTAAGGATGATGCTATCAGTTGTTTCAGCTTACAGAAAGCTGCTTCTGCTTCAGGTGTCCATTGTAATAAATCCTGTGCTGCCATCGGCTTTTTAAATATTAAATCAGCCAGTGGAGCAGATTCCAAAGCATAGTTCGGTATCCAGCTCCGACAAAAATTAGTAGTTCCCAGGAAGGACATCATTTCCTTCTTGGTAGTTGGTCTAGGTGCTTGTAAAATTGCTGTTTTTCTATCTTCATCTAATATTCTACCTTCTTTGGATATTACATATCCTAGGTACTTAACTTGTTTTCTCCAAAGCTGCAGTTTGTCTTTATTTACTTTGTGACCTTGAGTAGCTAAAAATTGTAATAAAGCTATCGTGTCCTCTCTGCATTCTTGCTGGGTGGGGGCTGCCAGCAGAATGTCGTCTACATAAAGTAAAATCTGACTACCTTTCGGTGGGACAAATCCCGCCAGGTTGCTTGCCATTTCCTGTGGAAATATTGTTGGACTTTCACAATATCCCTGTGGTAATCTTGTATATGTGTACCGCTTTCCATGAAATGTAAATGCAAACCAATACTGGCTATCAGGGTGTATCGGTATCGAGAAAAATGCATTACTAATGTCTACCACTGAAAAATATTTTTGCTCTGGCTTTAAATCATTCAGTAAGGTCTGTGGATCTGGCACTGTTGGTGCCCTGGGTATAACTGCATTATTTACAGCATGCAAATCTTGGACCATACGCCATTCCCCGTTTGCTTTTCTGACAGGAAATAAAGGTGTATTGCATGGTGAATCAGGAGATTCTATTAAGACTCCTTCCTTAAGTAAGGCTGCTATAATAGGCTTGATTCCTATCTCTGCATCCTTTCTCAAGGGATACTGTCTTTTCTGGGGTCTAAATGCTGACTTTGGCATTATGGTAGCTGGTCCTGCTGTTCGTATAAGTCCTACATCTGATTTCCCTGCTGACCAGAGAATGTCTGGTATGTCCCGCAAGGCTTTTTCCTCTTCTTCCAATAAGAGTAATACTCAACTAGTCTCACTTGCCTGTGAGTGCACAGCTGGGTGTGTCTGTGTAATCCAATTCAATTTCTGTTTCTGTACTCCTTGTTCAGAGAGCTCTAATTCTGTCTGCTTTTCCCACCTTGTGACTTTTTACCTAAGTCTGCCCATTTCAAATTTTTGTTCTTAGTTAAACTAACATGTGGCAGTCGATTAGATTTATAAAGTGCTAAAAATTCCTGGGGCAATGAACAGCTTGCTACACTGTTCCCCTCTGCATCCCAGTACAAATTTCACAATATTAGCCTGTTTGCATGATTCTGAAACAATTCCTGTTCATAATCTTTATCAGGTCCTGGTCTATTACAGTAATATAAAGTACAATGCAACAAATGCTGTTTGTCAATGTCAAGGGAGGGGACTTACTGATGGCTATGTTCACCAGTTTTTCGGTTACTGCCCCTGGACCAGTCGTAACTAAGTCCTGGCTGTACCAATAATATGTCTCACCCTCCGGTCGCACTACAAAAATATTCATTTGTCACTGTGCTTCCATACCCTGCATGGTTGGAACTACGGCTATGCCAAATATCTGCATTAAGTCCCTACTCAAAAGGTTTACTGGGCATTTTGCAGAAACTACAATTTTACTTTTCTGGGTCATTCCTGAAACGGGGTCTCTTATTGCTATGTCATGGGAGAGTGGCTCCCGATATAGCTGTCCATTAGCTGCTTTCACTAGTATATAATCTGGTGATTCTGAATCTTCCAGTAACTTGGAAGGGTGTATCAGGGTCCGTGAAGCCCCTGAGTCACACAGAAATTTAACTTCCCTCCCCTCTACCAGAAGCGTCACTTCCGGTTTTGTGTCCACTAAGTAAAGCTCTAAGCTCAATAGAGCTAGGTCTAAAATTTCATCTTCTTCTACGTCTGTGAATTCATGTACATTCTCTACTCCTTGTGTCACATCCTCTACTCCTGCTATATTTGCACTTACCTTTTCCTGCTTATTCTCATCCAATGATTCCTGACTATCATATAGTCATTCCTCATCCTCCTTATTTTCTGTAGTCACCTTCTTGTTTAGCCTGCAATCCCTTGCTAAATGTCCTTTTTTCCCGCACTTAAAACATTCACCCTTTTTCTTTCTTTCTTCGAAATCTTCTGATCATTTATCAGATTGTTTATTTCTCTGGGTATTTTTCTTACCCTTTTTCCCAGTTTGTACTACAAATACTTCTGACCCATCTTCTGCCGAAAATACTTGAGTTTTCTTTTTCTTTTTACTATTAAAATGTCTTTCTGCATGTCTAGCATATTCAAGTAATGGCTGTAATCTACTTGTTCGATGATCTACCATGTGCTTTGTAATAAAGCTGCTAAAGGGAGTTATACTACCCTTCAAGAATGCATTCTTTAACTGTTGTTCACATGAGGAATCTTCTGTCTGTTTTTCTGGTATCTGCATTCCGCAGTGATTATTAAAACACTCTAACAGTCTAGCATAATATCTATCAACTTTTTCACCTTCCTGTTGAATGCATTGATTAATGCAAGTCCAATCAGCCCTAGGCTTCCACTTTTCAGAGATTCAGTCTGTCAGACCTTTTACTCTGCCATCCAGTTCTGCATTGGTATGTGGGAGTGGTCTAAGTTGTGCGTCACGAGGATTCCAGTCGCCACTGATCATGTGCCAATCTGGACCCACAATTTGTCTAACTACTTTTTCTACTTCCTCTCCATTTAGATGGTAACTTAATCTCATACCCTGTAAGTCTTCTAAAAATTTTCTAAAATTCACTTTTGGGTGGGGAATTCCCTCTATGGCCTTCTGGATATCTTCCGGTGTCCACGGTCTATAAACCAAAAGATTCAGATCCTGTCCTGCCTGTCCTGCCTGAGGATTCGGTACTTCTATGAGTGGACATATCTCTTCTTCACTCATAGCCTGTGATTTTCTATTTAATTCATTTAATTCAATCTCCTTCCTCAAGTCATGTGTTCGAGACCTGGACTCGATAGGATCCCTGACAAACGGTTGTGATTTTGCAGGAACAACTGGGTATAGTGGAGGTGGATCAGCTTGTCCACTTACTTCATATTCTGATAACGGAAGCGGAGGGGGCAGAAGAGGGGCCGTTGCTATTCTAAGAACATTGTTTTTGAATTTTTAATTCTCTGCTCCCTGCGATTTGCTTCTTCAAGCCACCTATGCGCCTGAGGGACTCCTAATTGTCTTTGCTTTTTTAGTTGACCTTTCACGTCTATTTTTAACTGTTTAACAAGTTTCTTAAGTGCAAGTTTATCTGAATTACCCTCGAATTTATACTTATCAACCCATTTGGTGTAGTACTTAACATTATCGGCACGCTGTAATTGCATATACTTCGCGTCTTCAGTTAGGGGTGGGTCTCGGGAACCTTTTGTGCACTGATTTCCCATTGCTGTCTTAGCTAAGCGGTAAATTGTTTCGTAACCCTTTCTATCACGTGGTACCACAAATCCATACCTTTTCACAGTTTATCTAGAATAACTGCCTACCTATTCTGTTTCCCTAATCTACGACAAAAAACAGTAACCCCTTTTTCTGTCCCGGATCTGCACATGCAAATCTACCTGACAAAAAAAACAGTTCTGTACTTAGTACCTGATCTTAAAACAGAAATAAGGTAATTCCTCCTTACCTGACCCTCCGTGAGTTGATCCACCAGATCATTGACTTGTCCTCCAATCCCAGTTCAGAAACAGTGGCTGGCCTCTTTCGAACGACAATTCAGTCGGAGGTCTTTCAAAACAGAAGAGCTGATTTGGTTTCTTCTCCATACGGATGCATGCCACCGGGCCCAATTCTGACCTAGGCCTAGAGTGAGAGGTACCTTCCGGTCCGAAGGACCAAACTGTCAAAGGAAAAATATACTTTAAAAATTATCAAAACACAGTAGGTTCAGGTTAAGGCACTTTAATCTTGCAGCAAGGAGACAAAAACGTGCTAATACAGAGTTTGTCTAACCAGAAACAGGAAATACTTTCATTTTTATACATTCATAAACTGGTTGTATCCTACCATGCTGACATAACAGTTTACCACCCTTTTCATCATGATCTGCGGACCATCTTTCCCATAAATTTCTGCTGATGTAACAATTTTTATGTGAAACTTCCTGAGGAAAACAACATGGCCTTGGTTACTCCCGGTTAGATACATGTTATGTTACATTCAAGATACTACGGCTAAATCAAGCACAATGCTAGCAGTTCATTTCTCTAATAATCCTTTGTCTACTTTATCTCTAAATTACTACAGCTGCAGAGGTTCCCATCCTCTGGACAGAGCTGTTTGTCTAAAACCATTACATTTATAACATAAGACATTGTTCATTCATTTACTTCTGACCTAGCAGATAAACACCTGCTTCTCAAGTACATTTCCACAAGGCATAAACATGAACATTGCTGTGCTAGCAGTTACTAGGTCAGAGGGCAACTTGCAAGTTTCAGAAAGCATACTGCAGTTTTCAAAAAGCATCTTTTTTAGTCTCACATGAAACTCAATTTGTATAAAATACATTGCATGAAAAATAGAATGAAAAGCGTATTAAAATACTTGATTATTAATTTGGCACTAAGCATACACACATTAATACATATTTTTCTAACAGGGGGGTTAGTCTGAGCTATATGTAGTGGGTCAAGATTATCAGAGGTGCTGGAGACAGTGTTAGGTGGTGGCTGATTTAAAAGGCTAAGTATACTATTAATGAAGTGGGAGTTGAAAAGAGGGGCTATTTTGTCTGGATGTTTGTCTGGGGCTGGAGAGGGGTTATGGGGGGTTCCAGTGTTAAGGTGTGTGGAGACGGATTTCCAGAATTTCTGTGGGATATTTGTTTGGGTAAGTAATTACTGAGTGAAATATTTTTTTTATCTGTAATTTATTTTTTGGCTAGATTTCCTATATGTTTGTACTTGAGATGGGTTGTTTCATTTTTGTTTTTGTGCCATTCTTTTCAGGAATGGTCTCTATTGAGTAGCTGATGCTTGGTGGCCTTTGATAACGAGGGTGAGTGATTTAGCATAGTCCTCTTGATTCGGATGGGTGCTAAACTGCTAAGGGTATCTAAGAAAAGTCTGTTAAAGTGGATCACAGCTTCTTCCAGAGATAATGTTTTTAGAGGGGTCCAGTTGATAGATTTTAGCATATTATTGAAAATATGTTGGTTGAAATTAGCTATATGTGTTGTTTCTTGTCATGGGTTATGGCTCTATAGGTGTATACTGGTGAGTGATCACTTAGGATATTGGACAGTGTACCGGTATCTTTATATTTACGAGGGTCTGTGACTAGGATCCAATCTAAGGTTGAACTTCACTGGTTATTGTGTGTTCTTGTGGGACTGCTATTAAGTTGGGTGTACCCTTGTAGATTGATACTATGTATGGGTGAATCAGAGATAAGGTCATTCCAGTTAATGTTAGTATCACCTAGAATGATGGTTTCATTGGTTAGATTTTTGGTAGTCCAAGCAAGAAGGTCTTCTAATATAGGGATGTTTTGTCCTGGTGGGATTTATAACACTCTAATTGTTATTTGTTTGCAGTAATTTATTTTTAGGGTTGCTATAAGAAGTTCTGCATTCTGGAAGGATGGAATACATTTTGAGATAGGGGTTACTGTTGGTGGTTACAGTAGATTAAAGCTATGCCTCCACCTTTTTTATGAGTTCTATTGGCTCTTAGAATGTTACAACCTGGAGGAATGATTTCAGTGTCTAGAATATGAGGTTTAAGACAGGTTTCAGTTATGGCTACTATATCTGGGGAATATTGAGGTAGTCATGCATGGAATTTGGTAGTTTTATTGCAGATACTACATGTGTTTACTGTGATAAGTAGGTGATATTTTGTTGGGCAAGATGGGACAGAGGTTAGTGGGAGAGCAGGTCCAGGATTAGGATGTATGTCTCCACGTTTGGACAGTTTTAGTAGAAGATTTAAGAGCAGGGGAAGGTAGTTGTATTTGATGGTATATCTGGGTATTGAGTGGATTATTTATTTCTGTCTGGTAAGGTGAGGAAGGATTTGGATGTTTTAAAGAGTATATTTGTATGGTTGAAAAGGTAAGGTTGGGAGGGTGGCCTAATGGTTAAGGTGTTTGCCTTACAAACACAAGGTGCAGGGTTTGAGTCTCACAAGGGATAATTGGCTAGGCTTAAAATGGCTCGTAAGAGCAGTTAGCTTAGTACTTTAAAGAAAGAAAAGAAAGAAAGAAAGAAAGGATATGTTAGAAAAGCTATTTAAGTGGATTTTGGAAGGGAGGGAAAGAGTTGGTATTTTAAGTATAGTGGGGATACATGGGATGTTGATGATGTGACTTGTGTTAGAATGCATAGTGTTATAAAGAGACCTATAGTAAAGAAGGAGGGGCATAAGAATTGTAGCATACTTGGAGATTAAGGATTTAAGTAGTAGTGATGTGGTAGAAGTGAGAAAGAAGAGGGTAGTTAGTAGGATGTGTTTATAAAAATAAGGTGCCATAATATGTGGTGTTGATTGGTTATTTGATCTGGGAGGAGTGCAGTTTAGAGGTTGGTGTTGATTTGTTAAGTTGTTTGAGTGAAGGAGTCTAATCAAGTATAAGGGTATGGAAATAGGGAGTGGGTGGGAATGGGGGGAGGGGAGCGGAGTGAGCCCAAGCAGAGTGAGGGCGAATGGAGTGTGATGAATGATGTCTCAGTAGAGTACGAGAGACAATCAAACATGGAAAACAGTAAGTTGAGCCAAGTAGAGAAGGATGTCTGCAGTCAGTAATTAAAGATTATAAATTGTGCTTAAAATAATTACACAGAATAATTATGAATTGTGTCTTATTTTAGAAATCACTGTCAGGGAATTATTTAGTACTGAGATAAACTATGAACTGTAGATACTATAAAGAGAGGCAGGGGATACTAAATTAGAAGCAGAGACAAGGTTAGAGAGTGGGAAAGGCTGGCAGAGAAATGGCTCAGTGATGTGTGGGCAGCTTCTCAAACTACAACAGTAATTTACAGGCACAACTATATTAAGTAGATATACTTTTACAATAGCTAATATGCCTTGCTAGGGCTGTGTTGGAAGTTTTGTGGGGAAATGTCCGCTTCTGATCAGGGCAGGGCAGCTTGGCATTTGTCTATGTGAATGGATGCTTCTTACCTAGGGAAAATGTAAAGAGAGAACAAAGGTGGATTAAATGTGAATGAAGCCAGGACAGTTAGTGGTAAGAATAGACAGGGCAACAGCCACAGAGATAAAGCTAAAGATAGAGTGTGGAGTTTAAATTGTTAATGAGTGGAGCAGTTTAAGATGAAGCTTTAATGAAGATGGATACACATCCACCTTTGTTTCTTTCACACTTGTTTTGGGGTGTGAATGTGTGGAAGGCATTGTAGCATTGCACAGTTGGGGTGCTCTCTGCAGCCTTGAACCATGTCTCAGTGACTGCACAGGCATCAGAATCTTCCAAGGTGAGGATTATTTTCAGGGAATGCAGTTTCCTGTTTAGGCTCCTAGCATTAAGCAGCATAACCTTGAGTTTGTCTAGAGTGAATTTTTTTACTTTGGACATTTTGTTGTTTTGACGTTGCCTAATAAGGGGACTATGGAGGAAGCAAGCACCTTTGCCAGTATCCAAAAGCCTAGAGGAGATAGGTGAAGAACATCTCTGACAAAGCAGCATGGTCAGTCAACCATGTCTTCCTAGGCTGACAGATATTGGATCCCCCTAGATTGGCATGAGAAGCTAATCCAATTGTTGAAGTCAATATTTTTTGTCTATATTGTGGCATCATCCTGGGTTAAGGTAGAATGCTGCTTAGGACTAAGGACATACCTGTCTGGGACACATAATCTGAGAGTTTAGTCATGTCTTTCTTTATATAATCCAGAGAGGTTCATTTCAAGTCATTCACCCTAACAAGTACTATGACAAAAGTTCTAACAGTACCTGTGTTGTTGGGCGTCCTGACTGCGTACATGACCTGATGGATCCTGACACCTAACAGGCAGCTGACTGTGACCTTTTCCTTGTCCATCCTAGTGAGGGGACAACTGTGTGTCTCACTATGGAGTCACCCAGGGTATTTAGTTTTGAGATATTTTGCCTTACGGACTTATTTGCTAAGACACTGGTGTGTGTGTTGTTATATGTAGTGGATTCTATTTGCTTTGCAGTGTATGCAAGTGGTTTGTGCTTGAGAGGTCTCTGAACTTTTGGTAGGCTTCTGTTGTGTTCCACATATGTAGGTTTATGTGTTGTGACCTTGTTTTGTGCGAGAGATGATGTGTCTGTACTGACAACAAGTTTGGTGTGTGGTATGTTGTTATGTAAGATAATTGATTCCAAATTCATAGTGTAATCACATCTCTCGCATATTGTATTTGTTTGTTTTAGGAGTAAGTGGTTGTCAGTATACATAAGGCAATTACTACTTGTGTATGGATGCCCATGTCAATCAGGCTGGTGAGAGAAATGGCTGGAAACTGACCATCCATTATGGCAGGTGTTTACCATAACTACACTTGTGTAGTGGGCTAGTTTGACCAGATTTTGCTCTAGGATTAACAAAGGGGGTTATTCTATTGAAGGCCAGGGGTGAAAACTATGGCAGCACTTCTCAGTGCGAAACTGAGTGTCCTACAATGCCATAGGGAAGCTTGAGAGGGTTCACTAACAGATGTCTAGGAGAAAACTGTCTTTCGAGGCATTTGCATCTATACAGGGCACCACGGAACCCAGCTGTGTGGTGTGCAGCTATGTGCAGATGTGAGGCTTAAATATATGTGAAATTAAACACTTTTAAGCTAAACTACCAATGGGAAAGCACACAGTGAGCTCCTGCAGTAATCTCCAACTCAAATGAGGCTCAGACTACACACTTCTGCTACAAGGGTGCAGGCAGGGTGCTCCTAATGTAAGATGGCTGGAATAGCGCTCAAGTGTCTAGATTCAGCAGATCTTAATCTAGTCTATGCTATGTACTAGCTACTTAAAGCAACAGAATAGCATTTTTAAGTGCAGAAAAATACAGTAAAAATCAGCAATGATGAAATACAGTCAGCAAAGTGCAAAGGAAAATCACAAGGCATTTATTTTTTTCAGTTTTAGCACTGGATGCTTTGGATTTCATCAGACTCTCTCCAGACCAATGGCAAAAGTTGCCAAATGTTGAGCAGCTCTGGTTAGATGACCTGCAGTGATACTGCCCTCTGCACCAGCTGTGAACAGTGGGAGACTATGGAGAGTGTTTCCTATACAAGATTTTATACTTGAGAGGTTTACTTACATACAAGGCACTGGGAACCACTTTTGTGCATCACGCAACTGCAAGGCTTTTATGCCAGCAGGATGAAAGACTTTTATAGAGTTAATCCCTCAGATCAATCAGATAAAAAACACAATAAACTTTCCACCAGCAGATTTTAACTTGGATGGGTTGAATTCGGCTCTACTACCACTAGGGTGCAAAAGAACCCACTTAAAGTAAAACAAACTGGTTTTGAGCTCAGCAGTAACAAATGCATTACAACAAAAGTCATAATTCTTACACCATCAGGAATCCTTGGAAATAAGTTCACTAACCATGAGAAATGTTCAACAAAATACAAAATAAAGTGAACAGTGTAAGAGAACAACAACACAGAAAAGCTTTGCAAAACTTAGAAATATTTTGGCAGACTCAGGAAAGGTTTGGCTAACTCAGAGCAGCTTTTGCAGTACCAGAGGAGGTTAAGAAATTTTAGCATATTGTTAAAACAACCTTAAAGCACTACAGTAACAAACAGATGGTGTTTCTTTAACAAGTGCAGGATGAAAAACAGTGATAAATTCAACAAAATCAGTAAATGTAGCACAGAAGTGTTAAATAGCACTGAGACAGTTAGAGCAAGTACAAAAATACTTAGATTTGTAGGCCCACATGGTTTTAGAAGCAATCCAAGTCTTGTAATCGCAGGTGTCTAAGCCAGGCACTGGGAAGCTCTGAACAAATTATCTTCTTTCTCTATTCCCATATTGGCTTAGTTCTCAAACCATTTTCTACTGCTTTGCACATATAATGTTCTATATGGATTTTATTTTTCTCCTTAAAGGCCTGCATCCAAAATTCTACTTTTCCCTTATTCCCTGAATTCCCCCATTTCAATATAATTTCCTTCAACTGTGATTTATAGTCTTCTGCTTGTGTTGCATGTATGAACCTTAATTGTGTAGCTCTAAAGTATCCTTTTCAGGTATAATTTAGAGGAAAAATGCCTACTAAAGACCCTCAGTAAAATATCATGGGTGGCAACTGGTTACCGTGGTAACAAAATTAATGGGAAGAGGCACAGGAAGTAGTGGGTAAGCCATCTTGATTTTTACAGGAAATGACCATTAAAACGTACAACAAAAACATGTATTACTGAAATAAAATCAAATAATCATATCAAAATGAAGCAGATCTCTCCAGGGCATTTTTTCACTGCTATTAGGTGACTACCATTTGTACATTTTAGCCTATGCGATAGGAATAAACAGATAGAGATAATTTAGAGAGAAGCAAGCTCTAACAATGGAAATGGAATAACATAAAAAAATAAGAAGAAAAGGGGTTTCACCACTCCTAACTCACTCCAAAAACTATTCAGATATAGTATCTTAGGTTACCAATAACCCATGTTTGTTTATTTGATTTGGGACCTGTTTGTTTATTTGATTTAGGACCTGGAACACAGAATAATTGGTCACACTCAGGCTAGTTAAGAAGGATCTCCCTTAGTTGATCTGTGTTTTATTCAACAGCAGTTTCTTCTTGCATCTTCTAACTGAATATAGACTTGCTATCTTTTCAAGCATCTGGATGTTATGGTAAGAATGCCTGCTTCTTCAGTTTTTAAATGTATAGTCATCCCATAAATTTTATTGCCAGTGTTGACTAAGTGAAGTGATGTCAGTGTGATACTTTGAATGTCTTTTGAAATAAGCACTTACTCACTAAGGATTCTAAAGTTCTGGGGACAAAGAACTGAGTCACAACCTTTGCCCTGTTGAGCCTTGCATTTAACTTAACATTTGATTGCAGATATTTACATCTTTCTTCTATGTAAATAAAACTGAATGTAGGAAGGGACTTTTAGGGTAAGATTCATACCTGACAAATAGCTTATCCCTATTTACCCTCTTTACATACTTAAAAACATGATATCTAGTAAATACCTAAGGAGAGACAACATTTTTGGTAATAACAAAGTCTTAACTGCTTCGATTCTGATCAGAAAGGGTAAATTTATCCTTGTCCACTTGTGGTTCCTGTCCTACAAAAATGGAATCAGGGGAGGGCATTTATCTTAGAATCTGTGACCCATTTAAATCCATCCAAATATCCAAATATTCCACTCACATGATCATCTTGCAGGGTGGGGTTTTCCACTTGCAAATGTTATTGTATGCTTTCTTCGTAAGAAGAAATACCTACATTTTAGTAATATTAGTTCTGAGGCTTGATATGCAGGCAGAATGTACAAAGGACTTCAGTATCCCTTGTAAACTTTGTCTTAGATTAGACAACTACATCACACAATCGACTGTGAACCATGGGGGCACTTTAAGATTGGAAGTCTCAATTGGAGTAGCATCCCCTTAATGCTGATTTCTCAAACATTCATCAAAGGCGACCATAACCAAAACAATAAAGGGAAAGGCGGAACCTCTGTCTAGTACCCATTCTTAAGTCAATAGGAGAAGACAGCACTCCATTTGTAAAAATATAGGCTGTAGACCCTGAATACAAAATCTGACATCTCATATTAAAGGAATATGGCCAACTAATCCTATCGAATAGGGCCCAAATGAAATTCCCCTCTGTTCTATCAAAAGCATTTTTAAAATCAGTCAGCAAAGCACAACACTGAGTGTCATATCTTTACTCCTAATTTTGTATATTTAATCACAGTCTAGCAAATTAGGGCTACCAGCTCTCACCTTAACAAACCTATTTTTTATTTTATTTTATTTAACATTTGTTTACCGGGAAAGTCCGATTTTAAACAAAGCCAATTTTCAGTGGAAGCCCAGGGAGAAATGCTCTAGACATATGTCTATAGAAATGTGGGAGAAAACCAGAGCATGCAGTGGAAACCCGCATGAACACAGGGAGGACAGAAGGCACCCCAACTGAGAATCAAACAGGAAAATCTCTTGCTGTGAGGCAACAATGCAAACTGCTGCAACACAGCACCTTCTGTTGATTCTACGGATCTTTTTGGGATGATACTATCCGACCTCTTAGACAAAACCTTGGCATAGATATTTACCTTTGCAACAGTGAAAAACAGCATAATAGCTATCTTTAGCTGATTTTAGCAAAACTATAACTTTAACCATACTAGCATTATTCAGGAACTTCCCTGTCCTTTTACCACACTCAAAATATTCCTTAAGAGGAATTTATCCATATTCCTCATAGAAACTGAGATCAAGATCTTCTAAAGTTGTTGCTTTATCTGTTGTATGGTCCCAGATTTTTTTCTTTAATTTCTAATAAGGAAATATCTTCATTTAATCTGTTTCTGTTTCTGGGAGTGAGTCTAATATTACAGAGTTTGACAATCCTCTAATGGTAGCCTAATATGTGAGAAGTGTTTGCTTCCATAATCCCTACAAATACCTCATTAATGTATGAGGACTCGCAATGACCCTTTCCTCAACAGTGTGTAGCCCTAATATAATCAAATGATACAGTCTTGACACTGCCTGGCTAGAACTCTAGGAGAGGTTAGCCCTTTGGCCCAGAAAACAAACCTGTGTCTTTCCCACTTGTCATGAATTTTTTTGTAAATCAGTTGCCTTACATCTAGACTTTATTAAGTTGATTTGGGAATATTAATAACTTATTTTTACACTCATAGGTTCATAGGTTGGTACTAGGCTATCTGCCCTAGGGCTTATGCAAGCCTAGCCATAACAATTCCCTGGATATTTCTTCCCACAATATTTACTTCCCTGGACTCCTGTCTAGCAGGGTGACTGACATGATCTCCGGGGTGAATTTCCTATCTCCCATCCAATCCTGAAGGTTCATTTTGAAGAGGGCCAATGAGGCACTCTGCTTGACATGTATGGGCAGTCTATTCCAGAGTATGGGGAGTCTCTGGGTCAGGAACCTATCCCTCCAGCATGTTTTGTTCATTGTGATGACAAGGTTTAGATCCCTGGAGCATGTGGCTCTGAGGGATTGGGATTTCTTTAAGTGGAGCATGTCCAACAGCTCAGAGTTTGACATGGCTTTGTATGTTAAGCAGAGATCGCCTCTGAGTAGACGATATGCCACAAAGTATAGCTGGAGGTTTTTTAGATGGTCAGCATATGGCATCTGCTTTAGGACTGTGATTCTTTTAGTGAGGTATTTCTGTGGCCTTTCCAGCTGTTGCAGATGTCTTGTGAGGTAAATACCAAATGGGGCATTATACTCTATAATGGGTCTAATGAGGGATGAGTACAGTGGGACAATGACCTCCTTTTTTCTGGATGAAAAGCCCTTAGTGATGAGGTGTGCCACATAGAAGGATTTACTGACTGTTGTGGCGATGTGGTTATCGAAAGTGAGACCACTGTCCACCTGTGTCTCTAATTCTCTCATCACACTTTCGATGTTTAGCGTCCTGCCTCCTATGTGGTAATTCATAGGTACAAATGTTTTTCCAAAGGGGATAACTATACATTTCTTGGCATTAAGCTTGAGCCAATGGCTCTGGCACCAGGCATCTGTTTCTGTGAGGCCCTTTTGTAGAATATCCACATCATTTGGGGATTCAATAATGGCTCCCAGTTTGCAGTCATCTGTGAAATTTGTAAGCCAGAGTTCCTTAGTGTTGGCCTATACTTCAGAGAAGTAGATGCCAAACAAGAGTGGTCCCAGGACTGAACCCTGAGGTACTCCACTTGTCACTTGTCTGGAGCTGGATTTGGAGTCGGCTACTTTTATAGTCTGAGTTCTGTCAGTAAGCCATTTGGCGACCCATCTAGTGACGTAGGGATTTATGCCCAACTTAGTAAGTTTATCTATGATTCCAGAGTGGGGGATGGTGTCAAAGGCCTTGGCAAGGTCCAGATAGGCTGTGTGGACTGCCTTACCCTCATCCACAGCTCTGGTGACTGATTCGAAGAAGTCAATCAGATTCAGGAGACAAGATCATCCCTTCACAAACCCAAACTGGGTGGGGTCCAGTGTTTGAAGGTTGACAATGTCTTTGTTTATAAGTTGCATGATAAAGCGTTCCATGCCCTTGCAGATCAGACTTGTCAGACTGATAGGATGGTAGTTCCCGGGATCCAAGGTGGATCCTCCCTTGTGGAGCGGGATAACTGTAGCTGTGCGCCACTCAGTGGGCATGAAGCCTGAGGTGAGGCTATGATTAAACATGACACTTAGGTGAGGTGCCAGTTCATTTTGTAGTTCATGTAGTACACAGCCTGGGATGTCATCTGGTCCCATGGATGCTCTATTCTTAGCTTTGGAGAGTGCGGTTTCTACCTGTGTGGCCGTGATTACCAGAATTTGGCAATCTTTTGGTATTGAGATGGACCCTTTAGGGGGTGAGAGGGTGGTGAAGTTGGCACTAAATCGATCTGCCAGGATATTGGCAATATCCTTGGGATCAGTATATTTAATGCCATTATATTGTAGCTCAGAGAAGATCTGAGCATTGCCATTTAGATTCTTGTCATAACTATAGAATGCCTTGTGGTTGTCTTTGGAATCATTGGCAATTTTATTTTCGTAACTAGATTTTGCGGATTTTATGAGGGATCTCAGCTTCTTACTGAGGCTGGTGAGGGAGTTTTTTACATCCTGGGATTTTCCTCTTTTCTGCAACAGTTTCTTCCTTCTGTTGTATAGTTTGTTTATAGCAGGGGACCACCAGATTGGCTTCCTTTTTTTGGAGAAGAGCATCTTGGTTCTATTTGGGATGGCACGATTCATGCACGAGTGGATGTGCTTGTACATTGCCTTAGTGTAGTGGAGTCTGCAATCGAACTTCCAGATACCGTCTGCATGGGTGTCATGAAGTTTGTCACCTCTGACTTCAGTAGCATGAAGTTGGCTTTGGAGAATTTTTTTTAAGGAGGTTTCCTTACTGGGGTGGGGGGGGATGTGGATGTCAAGGTTGATTTGCTTATGGTCAGACCTGACCAATGAGGGGGTGACCACTGGTGTGGAGCATCTATCTCCCATGTTGGTAATGACCAGGTCTAGGATATTGGAGCCCCTGGTGGGACAATGGATTAGTTGATCCAGGGCATTGGAATTTATGAATTCCAAGAACCGTTGGGAAAAGGAGTTGGTACCCGAGTAGTTTTCCCAGTTAATGGCAGGGTAGTTGAAATCACCTAGTATTAGGGTGTTTGGTAGTATCTTAATATTTTCCAGTATGTTTAGAAAGGTGTAGTGAGAATCTTAGGGCATGGTGGGGGATCTGTAGCAAGCTACAATTTGGATTGCAGTCTTACCTAGTGTTAGTTGCACCTGGAGAATTTCAGATGGATTGTGTTGGGCAACTAGCCTGGAGGTGTGAATATCCTTGGTGAATATGGACACTCCTCCACCTTTAGTCTTTCGGTCAAGGTCTGGATAGCTCTGAACACAGAAAATAAAGTCCTGAGACAAGCAAAGCCTGGGATATGGACTGGCTAGGAAAGGTGGGAAACGAGCAAACAAGATAGTATTTGTTTTGTTGAAACAGGCTAAATAATGCCATAATACAGTAAATAAACACAGAAAAGGCTAACACATTTGAGTGTGTAGTCCTAAACAGTAAATGCAATTAAAACTCTACAAAATTAACAAAAACTTTTTAAATGAAGCAAGGCAAGTGCACAACTGAAAAACGATTTAAGAGGCAGTAATACAGTAGAATAAGTAGCTAGTCTACATATACAGAGAAGTCTACATATACAGAAAAGCAGCTAAAACACACAAACAATTCAGATGCAGTACAACCTAGAGCACTTGAGTTGTAGGAATATTAAGGCAAATACAGTTATAATAAATGCACTAAAATATGCTCTGTATTTCCAAAATGTTTGAGAAGCACAGTCAGAACACAAAGAGATTCAGGCAATTTTTTTTTGAAAGGGAAAAAGGAGAAACAGAAGGCCTTATCAAATGTTCTTTCTGTATTAGGTAGAATGAGCTAATGACACTAGACTGGGAGGAGTGCCCCAGATCAGATTTACAGTAGGGGCGGGCAACTGCAAAGCCACCAAGTATAACAGCAAGACACCAACAGGGAGGGAGAGTGGGGACAATACTAAAGGTATTAGCCTACAGACAGTAAGCACTACAGAAAGCCAGAAAATGAGAGTTTTTAAACAGATAAAGGAGCAATGAGACTCTGCAGAATGCTTTTAACTGCAAACAAATCAGTTACCCGTGCAGATTAGTTAATAGCAGTAAAATACACTAAAAACTATGCAGCAGGCAATAAAAAGTGCTATATATAAATCACTAGAAACAATAATCAGTATAAATAATAAAAAAAAACAGGATACTTATATATCTCAGCTTGGAGTTGTAGTCAACACCTCTCCTCCACTCTGCTCAGTGTGTATAGACAGAAATCCTCTCAAAGGTAGGGCTTAAATACCAGGAGATACAACCTTAGACAACTTTTTCTACCTATCTATACCTTAAATATACTTCTTTACTGATTTGAGCTTTACATATCTTTTGGCAAAAGTCTTGCAAAACTTTTGAAAAGGAAATCCATTTTCCCCAAACTTTTTCTACCTATCTATACCTTAAATATACTTCTTCACTGATTTGAGCTTTACATATCTTTTGGCAAAAGTCTTGCAAAACTTTTGAAAAGAAAATCAATTTTCCCCAAACTGCTTCCCATGCCCAACACCTGACATCCAAAAACTGCTTATCCAATTTCATACAAGTCTGTGCTGGGTTTTTTTCAGCCATATTGGGTGAAATGTCCTTCTTTACCTAGAACTCTTTCCTTTTCCAATCTCCAAGTCCATATAGATCAATATATGATCAATAAGTGCCACTGGCTTGGATTGGGCCTCAAATACTCCAGACGAAAGCATCCTAGAAGGTAAAATCATGTCAATTCTAATGATTAAGCCATCACCTGGGCCACAAAAGGTAAAAAAACAGTGACTTAGGGCATAAGACATACATCTGCTAAGTCATGACAGATATTAGGTGCCTGTCCATGGCTCTACGATAGTATTAAAATCCCCCCACACACACACACAACTGATCAACCACAGAAAGCCGTGCCATGTTTAAATCATCATTTGGACTATAATAACTACCTATAACCATTCCATCAGGATTCATGTCCATTACTGCAAGCATCCATCTGCCCTCCTGATCTGTCTTACATACTGTAGTTCTCCATCCTAGAAAAGAATGAATTATCACAGCAGTTTCTTTTTAAGTTGACGAGGAAAAAACAATAAAAAACATCCTCTCTCCACACCTCACAACCTTTTACATTCTGAAGTGATGTGTTATCCATGCTATAAGCTTGAGGTAGGAGATGCTCATCAAATGCTAATATGTTTCTCTTTTTGGCATAGAGCTTGAGCCCATTTCTACTACAAGCTATTAACAAGTGTAAGCTCCTGCTGGAGTGCATGTATGTCAGGGGGGGACCTGATAATGACTCCAGCTTACAATCATCTGCAAACTTTGTTTACCATATATTCTTATTTAAGTGTAGATCTAAGATGTAGATTCAGAACAGCAGTGGTACCAGCACAGATCCCAGTGGAGCTCCATTGGTGACCTTCCTGTTCCCAGAGGACACACCCTCAACTCTTACTGTGTGAGTCTTGTCTCTAAGCCAGTTGGATAGCCACCTAACTGCATACAGTTCAGTTTGGAACTCCTTCACCTTGCTCATTATATTTGGTTGTGGTATGATAGTGAATGCTTTGGCAAGGACAAGTTACAGTGTGCAGACAACTTGTCCAGTGGCTGCAGCTAGGGTAACCTTCTCAAAGAAGTTCAAAGATTCATTAGACAGGGTCTTTCCTAGACAAAGCCACACCGCTAGGGGTAGAATCTGATAAGATTTTTGATATCATGGTTAATTAGATCAGTTATGACATGTTCCATGGCCTTTTTGGTCAACATGCTAGCTTATTTATGAGTCTTGAAAACCACAAAAACAGATACAAATAAAAATCCACAACAAAGCCAGTGGATGAACTGAAGCAGTCCTGAGTAAAATTCACACAGGAAACTTATTGTCAGTAAAAAAACAACACAGCTCTAGTGCCTCAGCCAAAAAGCCTTCTAGGATTTAATAAATCACAGTAAAACACACCATTAAATAATACAGGCAATTAACATCAATAAAACAATTACCCAATAAAAAAACTGCCCATTTTACAAAAGGGCTTTCCAGCTACATTCCTTATTCAAGCCAGCAGGTGTGAGGGTTCTATATTTTAAAATAAAATCAGTCTCCTTAAACAACAGCTTATTTTAGGAGAAAAACATTCTCAGCTGTAACATGTTCCAATATACAACTCCTCAGATCAGCATAATCCCCCCATGGACAGTATTGTAATGAACTGCTAAGGGACTTTCACATTTATTTTTCTTAATGTCCCTTACATGTTCCTGTAGCCTTATTTGAAAAGATCTCTTACTTTCCCCAATATAGAAAAGGCTACAGAAACACCTCAAGGCATACACCCCCTTCTATATTGCATGTATATTCTGCTATAGAATTATACCTAACACCATTAATATTATTAAAAGAGCTAACCACATATTGGCATACTGAACAGCCTCCACAAGTCCAGGTATCAAAATTACATATTTCTCTAACACACTCCACTTTCAGTACACAAAATTTACTATGAACCACCATATCCTTTATACTATGTCCCTTCTTAAAAGATATAAAAGGGGTCTTACCTAAATTCTTAACACAACCTTTCCTCTTCAAGAGAAAAGGCCAATAATACTTTATAATATCAAAAACTTCCAGGGTCAATACATTAAACACAGTTGCAAAATAAACCTTCCTACCATCCCTGGAACCATAACTAGCTGATCTCATGCCAACATTTCTTATCCTCCTACTATCATCCCTCCCATTCGAATGTTCCAATTGGAGCAATCTCTCAAGGGCATTAATAATAAATCTATCACTATAACTTCTCTGTTTTGGTCTACTTTAGAACAGCGAATGACCAGATGATCGATTGCTGTTAGAGCGAACACTACATGTTGAACCGGCAAAATAGTGAACAGACGGAACAGCAAATTTTTTCCCAGGGAAAAAAATCACTGGGCCATCCAGGATGTGCCATTTCCTCCACTGTAGTGTGATCTCAGAGTTGGTATATTTAAGTAGGGGGGTGTGGGTGGGTGCAGCCATTCACATGGAGGGTGTGAGAGCAAAGCCCCCACACTTTATTTAGTATTTTTTTTTTGGGGGGGAAACAGCAATTTTTTTAGCTGGGAAAAAATCGCTGCTCTGGTTGTTCGCTGTTTTGATTTTTGACATTTAGGGGTCGATATAACAACGTTCAATCATCTGATCATTCATTGTTATAATATAGACCCTCTGTTTCAACATAGTACAGACACATAAAATCTCCTGCTCTAATACATTCACATCACTACACAACCTACTCACATGTAAGATTTCCCCATAAAGCAAAGCATTCAACAAATGGGGAGAGTGACACCTCCTACCATCTAGGAAATGCCCCCCATCATCAAGCTTCCTATGTACTCTAGTACTTATATAACCATTGTCATGACCCTCTAACACTTGGACTACTGGATCTCTTATAGCCTTATAAGCAAGACACAGGTCACCTCTATGGAATGAATATGAAATTGAGTACAGGGACACAAAGGCCCTTAAAAAGGTGTTCAATTATTACTGTGCAATATTATTATCCAATTGGTAGTATAACTAAACACTCAAGGCTTATTAGAGTGACTTGGTACAGGATCCTTATATACATGCAATGTACTCTTAAAGCTTAACTTATCTCTACGTAAAACAGCCACAGTTGAAAGGTTTTAAAATATTTAATAATAAATAATAAAAACACAAGACAATACTTCTTACTACACAGTGCTAGTCAAGAGTTCAGAGATCACAGAGAAATACTTAAAATAATTCAGTAGTATAGTTATGACATCATAGAAAAACACTTACTCTAATCTTTCTAGTTTCTAGCAATTACTAAGAGAAAACACAAGTCTAAGATAAACTTGCATCTAGAGCAAGACAGTGCTGATGAGTTGGATGGTCAAGACAAAAATGCTTAATAATCTCTGATTCTCTCTGTTTTTAAAATCACATTCCTGGTTCCCATTACATCATTCTTCACACTTCTCCCAGGCTAACAGAACTACATTTACATTCTTAACATCTCCTTTTGTTATCTTGCAGCTGGTCAGGAAGCAGAGCAATAAAAATACATTTGCATTTTTAAATCTAGCAATTTAACTTTTGGTTAAAACAATAGAAAGAATGTTTTCACCTAGACAGGCTGGAGTCAACTTTAGATCAAAGGGTCATAACATGCTTTACTTGGGTCAACAGAGAGCACTGTTGTTCCATTTTTGTAACAACATTTTTTTCAGTTTCAGACAACAAGCCAGTGTTTTACATTAATATTTTCAGATGACAGAATTATCTCCAAAATTCTATCTGACTAGGCTGGCAGCCTTCACATTTCTCCCCTCCTGGAGAACTCAAGCTAGTTTTTCAAGTGACCCTTGAGAAACGCTGCTTGAGAGGGTTAGGTCTATCTGAGTATACCTTACCCCATTCCCTGTCTTGACAGCCCATCTGCATTGGCATTGCTAATCCCACTGCGGTGCTGCACTGACATATATGCTTGCAAGCCTAGGCTCCATCTTAGAAACTTGGCATTTTGCTGGCTGGCTTTGTTTATCCATATTAAGGGGGTTGTGATCTGTCATAACAGTGAATTTCCTTCCATATAGATAAGACTGAAGTTTCTGCAGCACCCACACTATGGCTAGACATTCCTTTTCTACAGCTGCATAGCATTCCTCCCTGGGTTGGAGCCTACAACTGAGATAAACCACTGGTTGCTCTTCTCTCTCTGAAGAAATCTGGCTAAGTACAGCCTCCACCCCATGGTTCAAAGCATCCACCTGCACAACAAATTATTTGCTGTAATCTGGACTGGCTAGCACAGGGGGTCCTCCAAAAGCTTCTTTAAGCTTGTGGAATGCCTGGTCACATGCTGGGGTCCACACTACCTTATCTGGCCTGTTCGTCCTTGTCAGGTCTTTGAGAGGAGCAGCTAAGGTGCTATAACTGGGGACGAACTTTCTGTAATACCCTGCTGTCCCTAAAAATGCCCTCACCTGCTTTTTACTAACAGGTGTAGGCCATGCCTGAATGGCTTCCACATTGACAGGTTCTGGCCTTATCTTACCACTCCTCACTCTATGTCCTAGGTAGGAGACCGCTGCCATACCCACCTGACATTTGCTCGACTTAATGGTCAACCCTGCCATCTGTAGTTTGCCCAGCACCTCCCTGACATGCTGAAGGTGCTCTGGCCAGGAATAGCTGTAGATGGCAATATCATCTAGGTAAGCAAGGGCAAACCCTCCTGCTAGGATATGATCTACCAGCCTCTGAAAGTCGCTGGGGCATTCTTCATCCCAAAGGTCATCTTTGTGAACTCATACAAGCCAAAAGAAGCCACAAAGGCTGACTTCTCTCTAGCACTGGGAGTTAAGAGCACCTGCCAGTAACACTTAGTATGATCAATGGTTGTAGGAAACTTAGCCCCACCCAGCTGCTCTAGGGCCTCATCTGTCCTAAGCATGGGGTAAGTATCCGACTCGGTGTGACTATTTAATTTCCTGTAGTCCACACAGAACCTGGTGTTGTCATCCTTCTTTGGCACCAGCACCACTGGGGAGGCCCAGGGACTGTTGGACTCTTGAATCACCCCTACTTCCAACATCTCCTGTACCTCCTCCTTCAGAGTGTATTTGATTCTCTCAGGCACTCTATAAGGAGCCTGCCTAATAGGCCTTTGGGGTCCTGTGTCCACCTGGTGCTGCCCCAGGTGGGTGCCCCCTGGTTTCCCAGTGAACATGTCCCCAATTTCCTGCAACACTGCTTGGATTTCTTAAACCTGGGTAGGAGACAGCTGCTGGGACATTGCCACCCCTTCCAAGAGGTGTCAGCCTGAGCCTCACTGAGGAGATCAGTCCCCAGATCTTCCTCAGACAAGTCCTGCAATCCACTGCAAATGCTCAGCATGAAGGTCTTCCTATCATGGTAAGGTTTCATCATGTTAACATGGTACAGTTTGTGCCCCTGCCTTCTGCTTGGCAGTTCCATGATGTAGTTATCATCACTTACCTTTCTTACCTCTCAACAAGACCATTAGTCTGGGGATGGTAGGGGGTGGTCTTCATGTGCTTCACCCCATAGGACTTGCACAGACAAGCCAGCAGGTCTGTCCATCAGTATTTCTTTTGGGAAACCTACCCTGCTGAAAATCTCTAACAAAGCATTTGCCACCTTCTCTTCCTCAATGGAGGACAAAGCCACTGCCTCAGGGTATCGTGTAGCATAATCCACTACCAGTAGGATATACATTTTCCCTGTGGAACTTGGGGTACTCAGAGGACCCACAATATCCATAATACCTTCTGAAATGGCTCCTCAATTACAAGCAAAGGCATCAAATGAGCTCTCACCTTGTCTCCTGCCTTGCCTACCTTTTGGCACTGTTCACAGGTCCTGCAGTACCCTGTTACATCTCTGGAAATTCCAGGTCAATAGAAGTTCTGCATAATATGCCTCTTTGTATGTTTTATGCCCATATGACCTGCAAGGGGAATATCATGGGCTATGGCTGGAAATTCCAGATGGTAGGCTCTAGGCACTACCAACTGCTGTACTCTCTCACCTTCTAGCCCCCCCTCAGGGGTTCACTCTCTGTATAGTAACCCTTTGTCCCAGTATACAGATTCCCCCTTTCCTTGAGAATCAGGTGCCTCCCTAGCTACCTGCCTCAGGCCTTGTAATGTAGGGTCTGAGAGCTGAGCCTGTCTCAACTGTCTTCTTGTAACCCTTCCCAGCTCCCCTTCCACAGGAAGTCTGGCATCCTCTGACAGTGGTGCCTCACTGTCAGCCTGGGTACTACTACTCACCTCTACCTTTGCAGTTACTCTGTCCAAGAGAACATCAATACCCACAAGCAGCTGTGGCTCATATTCAGTCTCACTGCTACACAGTAGCTCCCTCCCTGAAGTAACTATTTCACCAGTCATGGCTGCAAGTATGCAGTCTGTCTGGGTCTCCCTCAGGCTAACAGACCCACATGCTTGTCTCCTAGCCTGACTGCATGTAACTGCATAAGCATATGGTACTTCCTTATCCAAATCCTTCCCTATCAGGACATCTGCAGGATGGTAGTTTGGTACCACTGTTGTCTCAAGACAACCTGCCATTGGCATTTTGTCTTTTCCACTTACTGGCTCCCTCACCTTTTGTTCCCCACCTTGCCTCCGTGGATACCTGTATGCCACATGGCCCCACTGGTTGCATTCAAAACATTTAACCCTAGCTCCTGGACATCTACCTGGACTAGTGGCTTCCCCTGCTACTGGCAGATTCTGTTGGGGCAGCCTGTGCTGTCCACCATGGGTTCCTTTAGACCCATGAGCAGTACTGTGAGTCCCTTTCCTGTGCAGGGCTGTTCTGCTTGCCAGGTATAGGTCTCCCTTCTTCCCCAACTCATCTGAAGTAGCACATTGTCTATCAGCTAACCAGATCCTCATGTCCTCAGGCAAAGTGCTAAGGGCTTGTTCCCTCACCAAAAGGTCTGCAAGCTATTTAAAAGTGGTGACCTGACATCCACTCACCCACCTATGGAAATAAGTGCTCAGTTCAGCAACATATTCACACACACTTTCATCTGCCTTGCGTGTATGCTCAAGAAACTTTTTCCTATATGTTTCGGGTGTTAGCTTAAACAATTCTAACAAACAATGCTTAACAACAGTGCAATTAAAACAGTCAATGTCAAATATTTTAGACAACACAGTTACAGCTTTACCATGGAGTAAGGGGGTCAGGAACTGTATCCAGAGCTTTTGGTCAACACTATACTGTTTGCAAACCCTCTCAAACATATGAATGAAACTATAAAAAGTATCCCCTCTTTAAACTGTGGAAGAAATTTACTGACCTGTTGTGCTTCTGGGGTCCAATTACTCCCTTCCCCATTACCTCCATGACTCTGGCGAAGAGCCAGCATTTCCCTCTCATGCTTCCTCTGCCACTCCTTTTCTTCAGCTTCTATTTCCAAATGCTTGGCCTCCAACTCAAGTCTCTTTAGCTCCAGATGGATTTTCAAGTCCTCTGCAGAAAGATTGAGCTGTCCATTCTCCGAGGGTATCATATCTCCACTGCCAGTCTGATTGTCCTCCTGGTTGCTGTTTTCTGATGCAACTGTAACCAAGACTGCAATCAGGTCTTCCTTAGTCAGGTTTCCACGTACCACTCCCTTAGCCTGGCACATCTCAGCCAGCTGGCTCCTTGTCAGCTTTCCATACTGCTCTGCTGACATTTTGTCTGCTCACCCTGACTAACTAAGCTAACAAAGGAAATAAAACAATTGTGATCTGAACTCTGAGTATTCACTGAGTGGCTGATTTATAGTACAAAACACTTTAAAAGCTCACTGTACACAAGCTACAGGAATTCACTCTACCCACACCACTACAAATCAATTAGTATTTGCCAACCAATTAATATGTGGTGTGGATATCCCACCACTGCCAAACAATTAATATGTGATGCCCGAGCCCTGGCCCAGCAATCAAGGAGCCTCAATCCTCACCACTAACACCATTGAGGGGCGTCTCATATAGGAGGAAAGGATAACAAATACACACAGTAAAGTGTAATTTCCCTTAAGAGCACCCAGAGATCAAAAATCAGTCCAGGGCTGGTCGCTCCCTTACTCTCCAGGTTCCCAATAAGACTCCCCACTGGGACAGCTATAGGGTCCAGATCCCAGCCTAGTGGGCAAGCTAAAACCTCCAGCACCCTCTCTGTCCAACCAGTGCTTCGTGTCCCTGCCCATGTAGCTCACACACACATGCACACACGCACAGAAGCACACACACACACACACACACACACACACACACACACACACACACACACACACACACACACACACACACACACACACACACACACTTTGAGAAGAGTTTATACAACCACACAGACACTTCTGGGGAAGGCTGGCACAGGTTCTCCAGCTGTGCCCCTTGTACACAGACTAGACGGTAGAAAACACTGCCACCACCAAGCTAATATTTATCAGCTACTCAAAGGCCCTTAAAAAGGTGTCCAATTATTACTGTGCTATATTATTATCCAATTGGTAGTATAACTAAACACTCAAGGCTTAATAGAGTGACTTGGTACAGGATCCTTATATACATGCAATGTACTCTTAGAGTTTAACTTATCTCTACACAAAACAGCCACAGTTGAAAGGTTTTAAAATATTTAATAATAAATAATAAAAACACAAGACAATACTTCTTACTACACAGTGCTAGTCAAGAGTTCACAGATCACAGAGAAATACTTAAAATAATTCAGAAAACACAAGTCTAAGATAAACTTGCATCTAGAGCAAGACAGTGCTGATGATTTGGATGGTCAAGACAAAAATGCTTAATAATCTCTAATTCTCTCCGTTTTTAAAATCACATTCCTGGTTCCCGTTACATCATTCTTCACACTTCCCTGGGGGTTCCCAGCCTAACAGAACTACATTTACATTCTTAACATCTCCTTTTGTTATCTTGCAGCTGGTCAGGAAGCAGAGCAATAAAAATATATTTGCATTTTTAAATCTAGCAATTTAACTCTTGGTTAAAACAATACAAAGAATATCTTCATCTAGACAGGCTGGAGCCGACTTTAGATCAAAGGGTCACAACATGCTTTACTTGGGTCAGCAGAGAGCACTGTTTTTCCATTTTTGTAACAACATTTTTTTCCATTTAAGACAGCAAGCCTGTGTCTTACATTAATATTTACAGATGACAGAATTATCTCCAAAATTCTATCTGGCTAGGCTGGCAGCCTTCACACTTAGTATAACACATTTTTTTCACTGCTTGACACACACCAGGGCTTTTGGCAGATTAAATGGGACTCATATAGTTTGAGATGTATATCCTTAACAGCTCACATTGACGGTATAGCTTCTTTTGTATGCTGCCTCGAATTACCTTAGTGACAGATCACTGATAGTTTAGAGGGTGGTGTGAAACCTGCTGATGACATATTGATGTGAAGTGAATTGACAGAACAGCATGATGTGTAACAGAGAAGCTGCTCAACAGACTGAGACAGAGTAATCAGAAGGCAAATACGGACACATATTGACTGTGTATCAGAAGTATCAAGTGTACTAGACATGTTTTACCCAGCTAAAGCATTCAACCTTACCCTAAAAGGTAAGGAACTGCCCCAGTCCATATGGAATGACCATAATAAGTTTCTTAGGTATGGTGAAATACCAATCTAGATTTACTTACAACTTTTCTGGGGTACAAATAAGTCAAGGAAGTTGCTAAGCTGCTCAAAAAGAGAGCACACTGTGACATTGGGATTAACCACAGGAGAAATGTTTTTCCATGTATTTATTTATTTGTCTTGGTTTATCAGGAAAGTCCAACTGAGGAAAATTCATTTTCATTGTAGCCTCTGGGTGAAAATTGTAAAAAAACTGACTGAATCTTCAGTGTTATGGTACTGTGATGAGACCAACCAGTCATGCTGTAAGCTGGTGCCAGCCAGTCTAGTACTGGTACTGTACTTTAAAAAAAGGGAAAACCCACATCTTAGGCCATCATATCTCTAATGACTTCAGAGCAATGACTGACTTTTGAATTTGCTATACTCAAACAGAGAAAGAGCTTTTTTTTTGTAAACACCTTAATTAAATTATTACTTAAGACATAGGGACACATGCATTAATAGAAAAGAAAACAAAACAAACCTATTAATATGTTCCATTTATATACATTATACATTACGTGTTTTCTTTCTTTATAACAAATGTTTTTCAGTCCAAAATTACATAAATTCCTCATTTCCTGTCCTCCCTTAAACCTCACACCTCCTCCTAAACATTATTCTGCATGTATTGTTCCTAGAAATTCCATCTATTTCTTTGTAATATGCTCCTTCCCTTTTCTAAAGATCCGTCTATTAGTTCTTTTATCTCTTTTACAATATTCAGTACTTCAAATGGAAGCTGGCTTCTGCAAACAGTACTTCACACGTGTCTAACCCCTCCCCCCAGTGAAGAGCAAAAAAAAAAAAAGTCCGCTCCTTCTATGGCACACTAACCAAGTGGTCAAATGCATGACACCCCCCCACGCCCAGCCAAAGGAAAAATATTTTATTTTTTAAACTGTAACAAACTGCTTGCTGCAAATGCAATCAGTTTGCTACAGTTTATACCCTGTGCCGAGTGCTACAGCAATGAGGTTTTAGTTTAATATAAAAAAAGACTCATAACTTTTCTTTCTTTTAATTGTAGAAAACTGTTTGCTACAAATGTAGCAACCAGTTGCTACAGTTTTGACCACATATGGAGTGCTACAGTGATCAGCTCAGACCACAAAAATAGTACTGGGTTTAAAAATTTGGTATGCATTAACCAGCGATCAGGAGTGGACGAATGCACCCCTCAATACTCGCACCGGGGCAATTGCCTCCTTTGTTCCACCCTAACTATACTACTGACTTTAAATACAGTTGGTTTAGATTTTGATTTTCTAGTAATTGCTTTTTTGGAAACCTACAACATTAAACTTAACAAGGCCTTATTATGTCTAAACAATTCTGATCCTGTATACCAGCTCAAAAGAATAATTTCCTTAATTACAGCCATTTCCTCCCCAATATTTCTGACAGAGCACTCTGTAGGGAATTTTTAAAATCTGTCAACTTATTAAACTCCTAAGACACGTGCCCAGTTTTATTCTTTCTTTCTTATCACACCACCAGCATTTGCTATCTGCCTGATGAAAAATTCCTTGAAGTTTGCTAGGAGCAAACTGCGAAAGAGCTTTTGGCTATTATTTATGGCAGGATCTGACCACAGACCATAGGCTCAAGCTTAATGCCAAGAAATGTATAGTTATCCCCTTTGGGAAAAAACATGTACCCATGAATTACCACACAAGTGGCAGTATACTAAACACAGAAAGTGTGATATGAGACTTAGGGACACAAGTGAACAGTGGTCTCACCTTCGATAACCACATCGCCACAACAGCCAGGAAATCCTTCTATGTGGCACACCTCAGCACTAAGGGCTTTTCATCCAGGAAAAAAGGAGGTCATTGTCCCACTGTACTCATCACTCTTTAGACCCATTATAGAGTACAACACCCCATTTGGTATGCACCTCACAAGACATCTGCAACAGCTGGAAAGGCTGCAGAAATACCTCACTAAAAGAATCACAGGCCTAAAGCAGATGCCCTATGCTGACCGTCTAAAAAACTCCAGCTATACTCTGTGGCATATCGTCTACTCAGAGGCAATCTCTGCTTAACATACAAGGCCATGTCAAACCCTGAGCTGTTGGACATGCTCCACTTAAAGAAGTCCCAATCCCTCAGAGCTCCACGCTCCAGGGATCTAAACCTTGTCATCACAATGAACAAATCATGCTGGAGGGATAGGTTCCTGACCCAGAGACTCCCCATACTCTGGAATGGACTGCCCAAACATGTCAAGCAGAGTGCCTCCTTGGCCCTCTTCAAAAGGAACCTTGATGACTGGATGGGAGATAGGAATTCAGCCCGGGGATCACGTCAGTCACCCTGCTAGACAGGGGTCCAGGGAAGTAAATATTGTGGGAAGAAATATCCATGGAATTGTTATGGCTAGGCTTGTATAGGCCCTAGGGCTGATAGCATAGTACCAACCTATGAAGCAGTGTATATTTTACAAGCTGTTCCATAAAGACACCTTTGCAATTACAAGAAATGTTGCAGTTCATCTAAATATTTTCTCTGACAATTGTATATAAGCATGGAAAAAATGCATACTGTTGATGCTCTGTCTAGAACAGACATCAAAGAAGACAAAGAAAATTCCTTGTGTCATGACTAAAAAGTTATTTCAGTAATGTTTCACTTCTCATTGTCTAAAAAATATAAAACCTTTTACCCAAAATGCTAAACAAGACTTGAGGCACAATCGTATGAAAATATGGTTCTGTCATGATGGCTAGATGCAAAAAAAAAAATCCATTTCCCATCCAAATGCACCATGTGTTTTGTGATAAAATGTATTTGGCATAAGGATTGCTGTTCACATGCAACAAAGGCATTAGATTTAAACAATTACATAATAATAATATGGTTCATAGGTTAGTACTAGGCTAGCTGCCAATGTGGGCCATTTTAAGCCTCACCATTTACCCCCATGTAAGAATCAAACCCTGCACCATGTGTCTGTAAGGTAAACACCTTAACAATTACACTAACCTCCCACCCAAATAGTGGGAGGCCATTTGTTAACCAAGTAGGCCCACTGGACACACAGTTCCTTTTCAGGGGCATCCCAGGAGCAATGCCTGTTTAAGTGACTTACTCAAGGTCACACAATAGACAAATGAGGGCCGAGGGAATCAAATCCTGTACCACAGAAGCTACAGCTCTAGGAAGATGTTATGAAGCATATTTAGTAACAGTTAAGGTTAGTCAATGTATGAAGCATATTTAGGAATGGTTAAAAACAGTTAAGTGCAAATAAGAGCACAAAATGCAGTAATGGTTAAAAAAATGTTAATCTGCAATATATTTTATTAAAGTGATACTGCAGATGTTATGATTCTTCATAAAATACCAGATAAATCATGGAGTAATTTAGCTGCAGATGTGTTTCAGTTTAAGGGCAGTCAATATTTCATTTATGTTAATTACTGTTTGAAGTATTCAGAAATGTGCTACGTCTTCACAATCAGTCATTATGCTTTTAAAAGCAGTTTTCTCTATTGTGGAATCCCTGTTATTTTGTATACAATAATAGTCCACAATTTGTCAGCCACGAATTTCATTCACTTTCAAAAGACTTGAAATTTGAAATTTGATCTCAGATATATTCCCATTCTAATGGGAAAGTGCAATTAGACTGAATGCCAAAATCCATTTGAGGAGCACTTGATGCAGTAAGAAACTGTGGTTACTGTTCAAAACAATACATCACAGTCTAATATAGTATCAAACCAGCACATCAAGGTCCAGTATAGTATCAAACCAGTACATTAGGGTATAATATAGTATCAAACCAGCACCTCAAGATCCAATATAGTATCAAACCAGTACATCAAGGTCCAATATAGTATCAAACCAGAACATCAAGGTCTAATATAGTAGAGGCTAAAGAAGGACTGTGGTTTAGGAATAACAGAAGTAATTTCTATTGCACAGGACTATTCTCAAACTAAAACTAAGAAATATCACTGAGTACATCACAAGCTGTCATAGCTACCAGCCAAAAAGACTGTTCCAGAACTGTCCACTTATCGCAATCATGATTGTGTGCCAGTCTCTAAAAAATCTTGAGTTTTCTGATACTGCTAATATTCTGATTCCATTCATCCACAACCCCATTTTTGCACATGGGGTCAGGGTGTCACTTCAGTAATGACAATAATCTGAAGCCTAGGTTCACACAGCCAGGTGGCTAGCCCTGCTACAGATTAATACTCTGAATCTCCTGATGTTATTGCAGAAACTAATGGTGATATATTACCTGACTCGTCTATAGCATCAGTAATTATTTCATCTACTTATGGTGACTGTGAAGTGCCCACACCTGAAAAAGAAATTAAAAACATATACTGTAGATGGAATTATTTCTTTTACACGTTATGATAGGACTGATTTTTGCAGCTGCAATTCAGAAAATGTATGTGCATGCATTATTTGAATATTGTACATGCATTATTTGAATATACTGCATGAAGCTCCAGGATTGTGCTCTGATATTGGGAAAAAATGTAAACTAGTTAACAACTACCCTAGATCAAGACCCATTGGCACTAAGGGGATTACTTAACAATTGTTATGCATCCTGGTAAGTGTCATTGAGGTTGGGTCTTGCACTAGGGACTGCAGCAAGCCATGTTGGCAAAGAAGAATGGCACAAGTTAAAACAACATCAGTTTTGCCTGCTACCCATGCCTCTTAACTTGTCCCTGAGTTTGACTCTTAGTTTTACTCTGTCTCTCAAGAATTGTTTAATTTTCTGGTAAATCACTGAGTTTTACAGCCAGGCATTAGAGTTTTATACATTTTACTGTTCAAAAAAGTGCATATTGATACAAAACTTGTTGTTCTGCTAACTTTTTAAACAAATAGGAACAATATTTAAAGACTGTTCCTTATTTTGATACTTTATCCCTCCATTTACTTTTAGATTTGTCAAGCAGTCTTCAGGAAAGAAGCTGAGAGGTGTAATGCTTTACTGACTTTCAAATCTAGAAAAACACGTTATGCTCCAAATAATTTTTTCTGTAACTTGTAATACACAGAGCTGATAAAGATGCATATACTACGATTTATGATTGGGTCACCAATCATCATTTTTTTATTATGTATACAAGACATGGATGCCAAGATTCGCTTTCTTGCCATCCATACATTGAACACGTAATAAGCCGGTGATAATTAGAGTCCCGCTCATAATCCTCTTTATTAGACAGTGTTATGTTACTTGCTGCATGACTGAATCTTCAAATGTATGACATGACATCCTTCGAATAGTGCAGAACACAATATATGTCATTCTGTCTATTGCATATTTACCATTAACTTAAGGGGAGGAATGCAATACATAAACTAATATCACTTTGAAGTAGTTACCCACAATATTAATTTGTGTATAGGAAGTCACCATATGCCTTGACCTCTCAGTGCAAAAAGCTGAACAAAGCTGAAAATAATGGGGGAGACAAAAGCCCAAAAATAGGGACAGATTTTAAATATTACTCTTATAAACTCAGAAAATTGACTGAATAACACGTTTTCTGTTAACATATATTTTCTGAAGGATATGAAGCCTGAAACTCAAATGTCTGTAATTATTTATTAACTTCATTCCTCAGTGATTTGCAAGAAAGCCATACATTTTCTGCAGAACAGGCCAAAAATAGGAGGCATAAATGTGGACATTCTGCAAAAATCTGGACAGTTGAGAAGTATGGATGTCATATGTTTTTTCTAGCCTTATCAGTTGCTGCCATACTATTAGAGAGACTAGTCTGATATGATTTTGTATTCTGTTATCATATCTGAAAGATTTTCACTATCATAAGTGAACCCAACATCACAACTGACAGACACTCATTCTGGATGGCATTACTGATAATAGACCGGACCACATCCAAGCCAACCTTCAAGTGTTATAGTCACTTCACCATTTTACCAGTTTGGGCTGCTTGACACTCCAAACGTCTTAAAAGCAATACTCAGAAGTATCACAACTTGAAAATTCACAACATAATGCAAATACCAACTTCCACTTGAACTTGAGAGAAATCGAGATTGAGTCCCTGTTATTCTCAGTAACGAATTTCTAAGTAACAGAAATATTAAAAATTATGATATAGTAACAGAAATATTCAAAATAACTATAATAATAATAATAAAATAAGGGAAACAACTGCATTTTTTGCTAAGCACTACTTTTTCGCATTAATCAAAGCTATTTGAGTTGTTTGAAGTGTATGAAGTGTTGACATGTTTGTGCAGTATTACAGTACCATTATTTTGCAAAATACAGCTATTTCAAAGCATATTTCACAAGTACAGTATTTCAAAGAATTTATTGTGCATTTAAATGTTATTACAGGTACAGATAGTAGTTTGTTTGTATATAATTACAAGGGCCAGTTTGGGCATAATTTGTTGGCATGGTATACGGATTTCGAAAACCAGTTCCACTTGTGTTTGACAATAATATTGCAGAGAACTGGAGAGTGTTTGAGCAAGAGTATGATATTTTTATACAGACTGCACTTTCTGATAAAGATGACCATACAAAGGCATTTATTATGCTTAATTTAGAGGGTTCAGAAGCCATAGAGAGGGAGTGTTCATTTGTGTATGCACCTGCTGTCTTTGCATGAGAGGGAGAAACCGTCATATAGTTGTACCTGCTGAGTCAAGGGAGGACCCCTAGTGCTAAAAATATAAATGTAGAGAAATGTGTAACCCCAAAACAAATGTTACAATGGAAAGGCACTTATTTTACACATGAGATCAAAAGCCTGGTTAAACTTTTGCAGGATATATAACTGATTTGAGAAATAAAGCTAAAATGTGCAGATCTGGTGATTTAAGGGATGAGTTGATAAAAGACAGACTTATGTGTGGTATTAAAGATAATGCTGTGAGAAAGATTTTGCATTGTGACAGTGATTTAACTTTGAATAAGGCCATTGAGATTTGTCAGATATATTAACTTACAGAAAAGCACACAAATATGCTTGCAAATGAGAAATGCATGCTTGCAAATGAAAGTGGCTTTGGAAGGTACTGCAATAAAGCCAATGCCGATAGTATGCAGCATGTGGTTAAAAGAAACAGATCCAAGCACATGGCAGGAACTGTAAACCCTGCAACAGTCACTGGGAAACCCTGTAGCTTTCTAGCAAATTCCAGAACACACACAGTCTCAGGGAAGTATAAGAGTGAGTCAGCAAACTCAAAGAATGTGTCCCCACCCAGATTTATAGCCAACTGTCATAACTGTGGAGGAAGTCATGAGCCTAAAAGGGAAAAATATTTAGCTTTTGGTCAGCAATGTCATGAATGCAATAAGTGGAATCATTTCAAAAGGTAAATGCACTTATTCTTTTATTAAAAGGGAACATTCCAAGAGACAAGTTGATCAATTAGAAAGCCGTGACTCTACTTTATATATTGATGGTGTGTCAGTGCTTCATGAAACAGTCAATGCAGTAGATTTATGGGCAAAGAATGAAGTATTTTGTACAGTTTGGATAAATGGAAAACCCACAGAGCTCAAAGATGACACAGGTTCAAAGGGTAATGTTATGTCAGCAGAAACAGTTGCTAGAGTATGTGCTGGTGAGAAGCTTGATTTGGCAAAGGGTGTGAAGCTTGTTGCTTATGATGGTGAAGAGATTCAAACTGAAGGCTCAGTAGTACTTTCATGTTACTCTGCTGAGAGAAGCTACGACTTGTTATTTTATGTTGTCAAAAGGCATGTACAGTCATTATTAGGGGTAAGAGAAAATTTGAAAATGGGACTGCTTTCATTTAATAAGGAAGTCCATCATGCTAGTTTGAAAAGCCACTGCTCTACTTTCACTCAGTATATTTTTTCTACCTATGCTGTTCTTTTTAAAGACACACTAGGCAAGCTTCCAGTTGTGTACTCTATGAAGTTAGACTCAGATGTCAGCCCTGTTGTCAGCCCAGCCTGGAAAGCTCCAGTAGCTATGCAGAACAGAGTCAAAGCCAAGCTAGATAAAATGAAGCAGAAAGGTGTAATTTGTACAGTTGCTGAACCAACTGAGTGAATATCTTCCATGGTGGTAGCTCATAAGAAAATCTCAGCTGATATCGGAATATGTATTGATCCACAAGATTTGAACAAAGCACTGAAAAGACCTCATCACCCAATGCGTACAGTCAAAGAAGTCACTGCTCCTATGCCAAATGCCACTGTTTTTTCTATCTTAGATCCAAAGAGTTCATTTTGGCAAATTTTGCTTGACAAAAAATTTTCATTGCTAACCACTTTCAGTACTCCTTTTGGCAGGTACAGATTTTTGAGAATGCCATTTTGGATAAATTCTGCCAGTGAAGTCTTTCAATGTGCAATGAAGCAATTTTTTCTGGGTACCCTTGTGATCTTATAGTAGATGATATTCTAGTAGGAGGTAATGATGAAGCTGAGCTTGATAGAAACCTCAAGAAAGTTCTGGAAAGAGCACATCGAGTGAATCTTAAGCTGAATCCTCAAGACTGCAAGTTTAGGTTACGAAAAGTTACTTATATTGGTCATTTGTTTATCAGTTCAGGATTACTAACAGACCCTTCCAAACAAGCAGCTATTCTTGAGATGCCAGCTGCAGACAATGTTCAAGTCTTACAATGTTTTCTTGGCATGGTTAACTATCTAGGCAAGTTTATCCCAGACTTAAGCCAACTAGCAGCACTGCTTAGAGAGCTGACACATAAAGATGTATCCTGGTCATGGTTGGAACAACACCAAAGAGCATTTGATGTCCTGAAACAGAGAATTGCCAGTCCACTAACTCTCAGATACTATGATGTTCACAAACCAGTTCCTTTTTATTGTGATGCTTTGAAATTTGGTCTGCTGCAGTCACTCTTCAAGAGGGTAGACCAGTAGTCTAAGCATCCAGAACTCTAATCCAAACTGAAATACAGTATGCGCAGATAGAGAAAGAGCTTTTGACAATTGTGCTTGCATGTTCGAAGTTCCATGATTATATTTATGGTAGACCTATCTAGATCAAAACAGACCACCAAGCTCTAATCCCTATTTTGAGAAAGCCTATGCATACAGCTCCAGCCAGATCACAACATATAATGTTGAGATTGCAGAAGTATAATTTTAATCTTGTCTACACAAAAGGCAAACTTCTTTATCTTGCTGATACTTTATCCAGATCACCCAGAAATACCACTGAACAGCATGAAAATGAGAATCCTGATTTTGAAGTCATGGAAGTGAGAAACCTTTCTGCCACACAGCCTCAGATCCTGTTTTACAGAAGCTCAACCACTTTATCAATCAAGGATGGCCGTCAAAGCAATCTAGTTTACCTCAAGAAGTGCAACCTTATTTTGCTTACAGAGATGAGATTTTGTCTGACAGTGGTATTGTCATGGTCCAAAAGTCATTGTTCTAAAGTTCCTGCAACCAGAGTATATTACTGTATTGCATCGTGGCCACCCAGGAACTGATTCTACTAAAAGGAGGGTGAGAGGACTACTATTTTGGCTTTCTATGTCACAAGACATTGAGAGAGTACTTTCACCTTGTTCTGTATGTAATAGTACAAAGCCACATCAACTGAAGGAACCACTTCAGCTAAACTAGATTCCTGAACTATCTTGGTCGACAGTAGCCACTGTAATTTTCTAATGGAATAGTCAACATTACTTGGTGTTAGTAGACTCTACTTCCTAAGCTAGCATCCAGTACTGTCATTACTAAGATGAGGCATAATTTTGCAGTCCATGGTAGTCTGCACAAAGTTATTTCTGACAGTGGCACACAGTTTACTAGCCAGCAATTCAAAAGATTCGCCAAAGAGTAGGACTTTGTCCATGTTATGAGTAGCCCAGAGTACCCCCATTCAAATGGTTTGGTAGAACTTGAAGTTCAAAGAGCAAAACAGTTACTTGAGAAATTGAAACAAGATAATAGGGTTTACCTTTGAAAGGTTGAAAATCAACCTGCCGAACAGCCCTTTGTGAGACCCGAAATGACGAAAACCGTCATTCCGAACTGCACCAAAGTTCGAAAATCAGCAAATCGAAAATCAGATTCGCTGATTTTCAAATTAGAATTTCAAATGCATATTGTAATGCAAGGGGGCAAGCCCCCTGCACCCCCATACCCCCCTACTGTATTATTCTAACTCCGAGGTCGCACTACAGTGGGGTAAGGGTCCACTTCCCGATCCCCACTATAGTGCACTCCGCACCCAAAATGCTGAATCTGCAATGAGCGAATGTCAATGTGAATTCACTCATTGCATATTCGATACATTTCTATTCAGTTATCTGAAAACTTGAAAACATATTTCCGCACAGCTGTCTTTCGACAATGTGTGTTTCAAGCTTTCAAAGGTAAACCGATAATAGTGATGTTTTCTTGAATCTTTTGAATCTCAGAAATATTCCTCATGATAAACATCTTGGTTCACCTGCCCAGAGGCTTCTGTCGAGACAAACTGAGAACTACCTTACCAGTCAGAGGTAAGTTATTGGTTCCAAGTGCTAAGAATAACAGATCAGTAAAATCTCATCTGTTAAAGAAATGCCTAGCTCAGAAGTCGTATTGTGATAAATCCAGCAAACCACTCAATCCATTAAGTAAAGGAGAGACAGTGAGAATGCAAATGTGCAAAGGTTATGATCAGATTGGAGTCGTGAAGAGTATTTGTCCTGAGCCAAGATCGTACTTTGTGGAATCACAAAGAGTAGAGTTTAGGCGGAATTGGAAACATTTGATGCTGGTGTCCAAGCCTGTACCACAGCACCTAGCCTGTGAGAAAGACTGTTTATCTCAGAGTGAGTTGTCCAGCATTCCAATTACAGAAGACGTTCCAGTAGATATTCCTCTTTCTGAGATGAATCCTGAAGTTCCTGATACGAGTTGTTCACTGAAGACCATCCCTGTTGCTAAACCCAGTTCTGATTATTATATTACTAGATCAGGTTGCATTTCCACACCATGTTACAGATACACGGCAACTTGGACATGGACATTGTGTTTTTTTCTGATGTCTGTATTATTGCATGTCTTATTCCAATGTCATTTCACTGAGGGCATTCTGTTTAAGAGGGAGGATGTAGAGCAATATGTGTGTACAGCTTTAAGAAGCTTTCTAGGTGCTTGCGCAAGTGTATAAATACGGAGCACATGCAAGCATGACTGCCATTTTATAGTAAACTGTTGAGATGTATGCATGTATGTCTGTGTAGTCTGTCAGTTAAACAGTTTGTTTATATTTAGTGCTGCTGCTATCCATCCTGATGTGTTTCTGTGTAATAAAGCATATAAATGAACTACCCTGCCTGTTCGTCTTCAATGGTAAAACAAGATGAGTGACACCTACTTTGCTTGAGACACCACCAGGAGTTGCTGATCAGTGCTTCAAATAAATGCTTAACTGTAAGCATCCAAAGCACTGGGTGATTACCAAACGTGGATGCTTAATGAGCTGAAGCAACTGTTGAAGCTGTATGATATAAGCTTTCTGGAAGAAAACTGGTCCTTATGTAAAAAAAAAAAATGTGCAATTGCTCAAAGCTGTACTATTTTACCAGAAACAAGCACGTGGCTATTAATCCTCCCCAGATGACTTTTAACATGTAGTCACCAAAGTCACTAGTAGAGGAACATGAGAATTCTCCACACCATGCACAACTGCCCATCAATCTGCTTCTGTCCACACATAGCTAAGGGCTCAGACCCTGCCTTAATTTGGGTATCCCGCTCCTCATCCTTAAAGCTCTCATTTGTCTTGTATTACCACTGGTAGAATTTCAACACCTTCTATTTTCTGTTTCTAAAGGAGTGCGTGTAAGCAGGTCTTCTATCTTCTTTAGTACATGGTAGAAGCCAGCAAACCTAGTGCTTATCTTCTGAATTATAACTTACTTAAAATCTGTGGATCACTTACTATCAGCCTTTTTCAGTATACATTCAGTCTGTTACCCAATGTGTCATTCCCTTGACATGGAGGTAATTACTGATTTTCACCAGTTTCTCTATGAAATTTAAGTAATTGCTTTCCTGTTAAAGCCAGGGGCTAAGTACATCATTGATATACTTGAAAAATGTGACATGTTATCTGGTCAAGAGTACAGCCTCGGTGCTGAATACAGCACTGTGACAGTTCTCTGACTGTTCATGGGTAGCATCCACAGTGCAATGCAGAGTGATATGTTCATAGGTAGTGGTCTTATTGATCTAGTCATAACATGTGACTCTATGAACCACAACCCCTTTCTTCAAATTATTGTAAAATATTGTTTATTGGTGGTGATTATGAATGGATGTGGAACCATTTATCCTACCAGACCATTTGTGCAACTGCTGGTATTTACAAAAGACCACTATCCCCAGTGTGGACCAAGGTTTCACAGGGATTGGTACTGAAGATGTTAATTTCACTCATTTGGTTATCTCACCCTGGATATACCTAGTTCATCAGTGCTCCTCTGGACAGATGACCTGTTGGTCTTTTTCACTTCTACAATACCAGACCACATACTTAACATAACAAGGATTTAAGTGATCATTTTTGGAACTTCTAACATTTGAAGAAATGTTTGCTCTATGTGAAGCATCATTGGCTGTGATAGATCCTGTCTGCAAACTGATGACCATTTGAGGTATTTGGGTATCTTACTGGACAAAACACTGTCCTTTCTTGAACACTACAAAGTGGTGCTGAACAAGATTAGTGTCCAGCTGTAGTTGTGTTACAAGCTTTGCAGTTTTCTGGGCCCCAAACCTAGATCTGTCACAGAGAAAAAGAGTCTTCATCCTTTTACACTAATAGGGACTGCACAGTCTTAAAACTCTTTAATAAAATTTAAAGATCTGTTTTCTTTTCCACCTGTATGATTTCCATTTCATTTGCCTCTCCAGAACTTCCTGACCCCTTATCAAGGAATGCACTGACCTTGCCCTAGGACCACTGATCTTTAAGATTCATAATCTTGACATTCAGTAAAAACCAAGGGGAAACACCAAAATAGTGACAATATATGTCTTCTTCCTTGTACTAACCACATGACTGCATCTCTTCAGCTCCTAATTTTTATTTTATTTTTGTATTTTACATTTGTTGACCGGGATAGTATGACTGGATGCATGTCCATTTTCAACGGAGGCCCGGGGAGAAAAGCTCCAAGGGTAAGCAGATACAGCATTACATAATACCAGCATTGCATATTACAAACAGACTATTTACAGAGATTACATAAGTAAGCAAGTTAAACAAGTTCCACAGGTTACAGTTAATCCTGAGCACAAATCAGGATTAAATTAAATTACACAGTAAACTGGTTAACAGATTTTTACGCATTCTAGAGAGAGTTAGCCAGGCTTGATACATTGACATAGCCAGTTAAGTGACAAATGTTGTTTGAGTCTAGTATTAAATTGACCTAAGGTGTAAAGTAAGGTAATATCAGCTGGAAGTGAGTTCCAGGATCTACTTACAGAGTTTGCAAAGAGAGAATCACCGGCTGTGTTATTAATTTTGCTAGTCTGAATTAGTAGTTTGTTAGAAGATCGAAGCGGTCTAGGATTGTTATAGGGGGTGATAATATTTTTAAGTGCAGGAGTATTGTCTGGATTATAGAGGATTTTATAGGCCATAATCAGTTGGTTATACTGGATTAGGCTGGGTAGTTCAAGCCACCCAAGCTGATTTAGATTGATGCAATGATGTGTCCTAAAAGGCAGCCCAGTGGCAAACCTGGCAATGTGGTTGTAGCAAATTGAGAGTTTAAGGACAGTCTTGTTTAAATTCGAGAGTAGAGGGGATGCATACAGAAGGCTTGAAAGAAGGTGAGAGCGAGCTATGGCAATTTTAGCTGGAGGGGTTAGGAAGGCTTTTATTCTGTAAAGTGACCCTAGTTTTTTATTGATGGTTTTGATAGTTTGGTTAACATGTAGGTCAAATTTTAGATTATTGTCTATGATGACACCTGATAGTTTTGTAGATGGGTCAGGGGAGATTATTGTGCCATCATTTGATTTTATGGTAAAGGTGAAAGCGGTAGACCTACGTGTTGGTGAAAATAACAGCATTTTAGTTTTTTTGGGATTTAGGATCAGACGATGTTCAGAAAGCCAGTTTTCTATTGTATTAAAGGTGGTCTGGGTAGCTGACCATAACTCTACTGGAGATGTGGCTGAGCAAATCAGAGTAGAGTCATCAGCATATTAGATACAGCTGACTTTAGGGATGACAGTATAAAGGTCGTTAATGAAGGTGGAGAACAGCAAGGGCCCTAGTATAGAGCCTTGTGGTACTCCAAGGGTGTTAGGTAGAAGGTTAGAGAGTTTGTTCTGCCAGAGGACAGCCTGCTGTCGACCATTCAGGTAGGATTGAAACCATTGGAGGGCTCCAGTAGCTAGACAGAATGTTTGCAGGGAGTGGATTAAAAGTTGGTGATCAACCATATTGAATGCCTTGGAAAGATCCAAAAAGAGGGCTGAGGATATATAATTATTGTTGTGATTATGGTTTATGGTGTTAGTAAAGGCTAGGAGGGCTGAAGTAGTGCTGTGATGAGGACGGAAGCCATGCTGAGTGTCTGCCATAAGGCGATTTTGGATTAGGTGGTGCATGAGTTGTCTATGAATACATTTTCCATAATCTTTGCAAGTGGAGAGAGTATAGCTATTGGCCTATAATTGGAGAATTCAGTAGAGCTGCCTCCTTTGTGAAGTGGAATTACATAGGATATTTTCCAGATGGTGGGAATTTTAGCTTCTACTATGGTTCGATTGATTAGTATTGAGACGGGTAAGCAATAGCATCAGCTGATTTTTGTAGGTACTCGGCAGGGAGTTGCTCAGCAGAAAGTGTAGTGGGTTTTAATTTTTTGATCAAGGTACGGATAAGTGAAGTGGTGACTGGTTGGAAGCTGAGCGTGAGTAGGTTTCTAGGGGTGCTACTTTCAGGACCAGGGGAGCTAGGAGGTAGTTGGCTAGCTAGGGCTTGAATTGTCTCAGTAAAGAATTGGTTAAAACTATCAGAAACATCTTCAGGGGTTTTCTCAATAGTAGCAGCAGGGATTGGGTTTGAAGTTTGTCCAGGATGTAGTAGATTATTTAAACCTGCCCAAAACTTCTGAGGGTTATTTTGATTTACTGTCTGTAAATTACAGTAGTGTTGGTTTTTGTCTTGTAAAATTGATTTTTTGGTTTCGTTCCTGGATTGCCTGTATTTAACGTGATCTTGAGGGTCTTTAGAAGTACGCCATAAACCCCATGCTTTGTTTCTAAGGGTAATTTTGAGTTTAGACTCTATATAAAGCCATGGTGCAGTTTTTGCCTTGGTTCTCTTTATACGAACAGGTGCATGCAAATCAAGGATCTCAAGGAATTTGTTGTTAAAGCATGCTACTGCTTCCTCTAAGGGGAGGTGTTTTAGAATAGACCAATTACATGAGTTTAGTTCTTGTTGGAATTTGGCAGGGTCAAAGTTTTTATTGTTTCTAACCTTTCTGAGTAAGGGTTTTGGGAATTAATGGTTTTGTGCTTAATTACATATGTGAGAAGGTGATCACTTAGGCCATTAAGGAGGGTACCAGAGGTGTACAGTTGGGGGTGACTATTTATGAGTACCCGGTCATGTATACTTTCTTTTTGGTTGGGTTTACCTATCCTGGTAGGGGTGGATATGATTTATGTAAATGCATGCAGGTTAATATGGGTGGTTGGGGATTCTGAGGAACAGGTGCCCCAGTCTATGTTAAAGTCTCCAAGTATTAGGGTTTCCTGGGGGTAGTGACATGATAGCCAGTGCAGGATATCTTCAAATGTAGATATATTGTTACCTGGGGGAATGTACATACAGGTGATATTAATTAATTTATTTTTATTAAGTTGCAATTTGGTGGCAAGAATCTCTGAGTTATTAATCTGAAGAGGTTGTATTACATCTATGGTGACATTCAACTCAGATTTATAGAGTACAGCTACCCCACCCCCCTTCCTCGAAGCACGATCCAGCCTGTGTATGTTGTACCCAGGTGGTAACACTTCATTGTCTTTAGTGTTAGGCTTTAACCAGGTTTCAGATAAACAGAGAATCTCAGGGAAGTGGACATCCAGAAGTGCATGCAATTCATGTACCTTGTTATTAATGCTTCTAATATTGAGATGACAGACTAGGAGAGAGTTAGTTGGCCTGTTAATTGTAGGTTTGTAGCTTAGATTGTAAGTAGAGGGGGTATGTGTATCTGAAGTGAGTGGGCCAGGGTTGGGGTGAATATCACCACCAAGTATTAGGTTGAGTCTATACTTGGTGATGAACTTCAGGAATTTGTTTATTAATTTGTGGTAGTGTTTGGATCTAGAGCTAATGTGCCTGGGGTTGAGATGTTGATAGACTGAACAAGATGTTGGATAGGATCTGGTACTGTAAGTATGGTTGAAGGTGGAAGGATTTACTGTTGGGGTGATAGTATGGCCTTTTGGGACCTGAAATCCCGTGAGAAACTGTTTTTTATACAAGGTAAGGAGGTATGGTGTGAACAAGAGGGGTAGTAAAGAGGAGTATATCATTATATGTGATTCAGCTAGTGAGTTAAGGAACTGTTTTACCTGGTGATGCAACACCAGAAGATAGAGTGGTGAGGTAAAGGTACTGGAAGGGGGATGGGAGAATGCCAGATGAAAGCTAATAGGTGCTATTAAAATGTAGGTAGTAGAATGGGGGTGGGTGGAATTATCCCAGATGAAAGCAGATAGGATCTAGAAAGTGGGGGAGTGGCTATAGTATTATCAATTTAGAGGTACTGCAGGCGGGAGGGAATTGGGGGCAGGGAGGGGAGCGAAGGGAGCCCGAGCGTAGCGAGGGCGAACGTAGCGGGGCTATTGCAGTTTACAAGGTTTCCTAAGATGTCCTAAAGCTATAAGGTAAGTATTACAGATCTTAATGTAAGAGTCAATTTACTTCAGTTACAGGGGAAGGAGGCAACCACTCAAGTAGAAACAAAGAGCCCTATGGCTGACCAATATGGTGACCTGCTTAATTACAAAGCACTTTAAGTGAAAGCTTAACAAATGCTTTTTGCGTATGCAACCTAATCTGTTTAAATGTTGAGAGAAACTGATTGCAGTCCTGTAGACACCATTGTTTTGTAGGGAACTGTAGAGTTCAACTAGGAAAAGAGAAAAGCAGAGATTCTAGGGTAAGCATGAAGGCAACAACAGGCAGTTATATAATAAAGCATTCAGAAAGGTTTGGTGGGGGGTAGAGTAGCATACTTCAGAATGAACTAAGATTTATAGCTAAGAAACCTAAGCAAGAGAGCAATGCAGTAAATAAACACTTGCCAGATTTTAAAGATTATACCAGAAAAACGAAATCAATTATTCACAATTGTACAACTGGAACATTGCCAGTAAAAGCACTTCAGGTATAGCTAGCCCAAGCTATTCAAGTCATAAAAGCACTTCTTCAATGTGTGTGTGTGCAATTTAAACATTAAAAAACACATGCAGCAGGGAGGAGCTCTGATTATACACTTTCTCTAGGTACAGGTTCAGTTTAAACACAAATATTACCACAGAAATTCAGTAAAGTCACTAGCTACTTATAGAGCCTCTGAAAAACAAAATAGAGCAGTCTGTGCAGAATCAGAATTTAGCAGCAGGTCATTCAGTTACACAAAAAACAGTAAAAGATCCATACAATGAAGAAACTTACACAGTCACACCAGGGGGAAATCCTGCAGTCCGTGATAGTGTCCTCATGTAGGTCAGGAATGCTGAGGGCCTTTGTTCTCAATGAACAGCCTTCTTGACTCATCTAAGATGCAGTGCTATATATACTTATTTTAAATAATGAGCTTTCACTCCTCACCTCTTACATTGTTACCCATGGCTTATGATCGTGGGAACCGTCTTAGCTATGACTGCCTCCTCATATAAAAAAAAAGTATGATTTACCCATGAGCATGAAAATATTTGCTATATTCTTTATTCACAGAATTATACTCTATTCTTGATCATTTTTATAGATTTATATTGATAGCGGTTTACATTGCCATGAAATAACCATGACACATTTGTATGTTGTTTTTGCTCCTGAACCTATATATCTATTTATTGCAAACAAACCCATTTTTAGTGGAGATCCGAGGGGAAAAGCCCCAACAAACATAAGTAAAGATAAAGTGACATATACACATATTAAATAACACTCACAATACAAAATAATTGTAAAAAAGAAAAGGTTATTAACTATTTGCATTGCATTGATAGTAAGCAACCCATTTTCAGGGGAGACCCAAGGGGAAAGATCCCCAGCAAACATAGGTTGTAACATTCCTTTGCCAGTAAATTATTATGCAGTAGATATTTTATTTGCTCAGTTTAAGGCTTATGTCTATTGCATGCCAGTACAATAGATGTCCTTTCTAACTGAAATATCTGTGGTAATTATCCATTTTGCTCAGCCTAATTTGCTTTAACATGTAGCTTGGATTGTGGCTGGAAATTTGTTTTGTACAATTATTTATCCATTCAGCAAAATAATTAATTAAAGATCATATCTCTAAAATGATCCATTTTATTATGACAAAGTCAGGAATGAAGCGGATATGCCTGCACTATGATAGAGGGTGACAATGATCTCATTGTGTCCCTAATGACTCTGCTTTGACTAGGCTAGGGAAGACTCCCCCTAAAAAGATATAGTTATAAAAACATTTACTGGATAAGGTACCCACAATGGCTCTCATATACCCAACTTCAGTAAGTCATTGACTTGGACTTGGCAGTCTAGTTTTCTCAGTTGTGATGACATAAGATTATACACATTGAGAAACTGAAATTAGTTTATGGAAAAAAGGGGCCAATAATTAGGTAAATGTTCTGAGATCCAAGCCAGTGATGTGAATCACCGGATTCTGTGTTGAGGTCAGTCTTATTTTTCCATTTCATTTATGATCATATTGAAAAGGCTAAATTAGCTTAGATTGTTTTCAGATGACAGAAATTTAGCTGAAAGATTAAGGTAAGTGGGGAAGATAAGTGAATGAGAATGTTAAAATTACTCATCTGTTAGATGAGCCAACAGATACTGGTCACTTTTAAGAATTACAAGATATATGTTATAATTTATTTATTAAGTTATTTATGTATGATGTGACTTCTAGGTTGTCCAAGTGGGTTGACGCCCATTTTCAGTATGGGGCTGAACACAGGCACACTCCAACTTGGGCCACTGATACGGAAAGGAGTTTGGGGGTACTCATGATAGGTAAAATAAACTCTGTAAGGAAAGTATAAGAGAGCTGTGATTAAATGCCAGTGGATGCCAAAATGCACAATTAAAGAAACCAAATTCTGTCAAAGATGAGGATGGTGGTATTAAATATCCACCGGGCTTTGGAAATGTTTCATTTTAATTCAAATCTTTATTTAGAATTTGGGAAAAGACATACAATTGGTAAAGGAAATAGAGAAAACAGAAAACATTTTTCTTAATTTATTAATTAAGTTATAAGAACTTCTTATTTGGTCATTTTCAGCCATGCCACAGCCATGCCACAGGGCACAATTACAAGGTTAAATGTAACATTTATAGTAGCCAATCAATGAGCATGTTTTGTGGAGGAAGGAGAAAACCCACACAGGTGCATGCATGGCAGAATTGAACTAGACAATGACCAGGGATCAGGACTGATTCTCTGGCCCTGCAGCTGTGAGGCAGAGATCATAATCACTGAGCCAACATGCTACCATAATTGTAAGAGCTCAGGAGTATATGAGAGGAAGCTGTATGTACTGGGTCATGCAATCTTGAAGAAGTGAAGAAAGGCTAGAGGCAACATGCTTTTGGTATTCACAAATGTGGTCCTGCCAAAAGAAGAGTGAGGGAGGTAGAAAAGAGCAGGGTTAGATGGGAATCAGAATGCATCAGAGGAAGTCCTGCCTCACACGCACAATGGTAAACAACTCCAGGAAGTGTTGGTCTACTATGGTGTTTCAGCAGAGCTGAGGACCCGTGCAAGTAGCAGAAATGTTGTGCAAGCCTATGCAAAGCAGCAGAAGGAACTGTGGGGGTAGTAAGATGCTTATGACAGCTGCACACAGAGTTAAACATGGGTGCTGTCTCTTCTTGCACTGGCAAGTCAAAGTACACAAACTATCATTATCAATTCTCTTTAATGTTACTGCAAGTTTTTAGAAGCAGGTTATGTACTGCATATCCCCGTGGCATCATTTTTGTTGTGTAGATAAGCTTGATATGGGAACATTTATGTGCTTTGTATGCCAATTTGCTTTTTTGACAGAAAGTAGTGTCTAATTTTGAATGTTCTGTAAATATTCAGAACAAAACTAGTAGCGGTGCTCTAAGTTTCTTTAATTGTGTATGAATAAAATTGCATAAATGATTTCATACTAGAGTATCTGCTTCAAGGAAAATAGAAAGTTAGCCTAAAAAAGTGCTCTGTACCCAAGGGCTGCAGTTAGTCCATCTACATGCACATACTATAACTTACTATACCATACAGTAAATAAAGACAGAAAGATTAGTGCAGGATCCTGTGAAGAAGAGGACAAATAAAAGTTGGACAAAAAAACTTCATATCATAAAGATTATGAGCAAGATGTTTCTTAATCATGATTAAAAATAGATTGTATTCATGTCTGTAATATAATACTAGCAATAAATGAATCGGAACTGCTTAGCTAAATTTAACAATATGTAAGGAAATAATTGTATAAACTCTTAGAAGTGTTCACTAACAGCTGTGAGAAAAAAAGCAGAAGCTGTCAGTTGTATCCCAATGTCACGAACGATTTTGCTTTCTTTCATTTCTAACATAAGACATGTAAGCATTGTTTACTGAATGCAGTTACTACATGTATACATATAAGAAGCACATCTCCAAATTGGTGTTACTAACAATTAAATGTCCGCTATTTGTAAACCAATGGCAAATCTTCTCAGCAGAACTGCAATAAAATTGATAGCAGCTGGCAAAAGAAGAAAATGCAAGAGAAAAAAAGGAGAAGAAAGGAAGGAAGAAAAGAAAGAAAAATAAAGAAAGGAAGAAGAAAAACTGAATGGGAATCTAGAAGAAATATAGCAAATGGGTAATATTACTTGGTTCTGCTTATCTTTTCTGCATTTGTAATTGTTGGGGCAGCCAGTTACTTGTGATCAGCGTGTGAGTAACAGAATACCAGAATCCCTTTTAATGTACCATGTACTGACAAGAAATCGATTTTTGATATCTGGCACAAGTCTGCTATTTTATTTATAGGAGATCAATGGCCACTGGTATGCTGCAAGGCTTCCAGCATTGCATGATTTGTTTAGGTCTATAACTCAATATGTTCCTTAGGAGCCAGGCTGTGTGCAGAATGTCTATTTCCTTCTTCAAACAGACTAAGAACAGTGAGGGCCATCAGCTGGGTATTCATCTCAGATACTTTTGCAGAAATGATCCATGATGTCCCAATAAGGTGACAGAGACAGACATTCATAAAACATATGCTCTCACATCAGTATAGAGTTTGTCTGACACCTTCAGCATGTGGGATCAGCACAGAGCGATAGGTGACAAATCCAGCTGGAAACAAAAAACTCAATGAAACATTTCTGATAAAAGGATTCTCCAGTGTAGAGATGCAATTAACAATCTGGGTACCTTTGCTTGTGCATATTTGTGATGTGAAGCTCTATAAATGGTTTGTATCACACTAATTAGTGGTTATAAATGTTAACTGTATGTTCTGGACTGCTTTGAAGGGAATGATGAAGCATTTATTAGTTCTCACAGATTTTCATTTAATTGTTATTATATACAATGTTATTTACAGAGTGCTGTGACTACATTGTTGGCTTATATTGTGATGTTTAATTTGAAAAAAAGTTAAGTTTCATATAGATTCAGGAATCAGGTCTGATCTATACTAGCTCATTGTCATCTACAGGGGTGCTGGAAGCTGCTGAAGGCTGTCGGGACGGAAGGTAAAAGGGGCACTTAGCAATCTCAAAGCGCACTTTTTTTAGCTGTCTACTACCATAACAGAAGCATATTCATGACAGAAGATGTATATAGTGTAAATATGAATTATATTTGGAATGACTGCACAGAAATTTCATAGAAAAGTGCAAAGGAAGCTAAAGCTGCACCTGCAAGATTTGCGACCTGGTAGCCATATATTCAAAAGGTAGAGAAAAAAGTGCTGTAACACACTTGCCGTAAAGAGAGCAATCACCACAGAGAAACTGTAGGAAGCTGATAAACACTTCAGTCAGACTTCAGAAAAAAGTCTAAATGAAGTGTTTAACAGTTTCCTACTAGTCTTTTGTAGTGACCATGGATTGCTGTTAAACTCTAGTCATACACTAGAGCATTAACAATAAGTCGTAAAAGGTACTTAATAAAAGCTTTTTAAAAAATTTCCAGTGTCAGAATGGTGCTTAATAAGCATGCTTTCCCCCAGATTCAGAGCATAATCAGATAGATCCATACACTGCATGTCATTCTTATTCTTCTTTCGGCTTTTCTCGGTTAGGGGTCGCCGCAGCGGATCACCTGTCTGCTCATGATTGGTAGTGGAGTTTTATGGTGTTGAGTTGCCAGCCCAGTGCCCAACCTTCCACAAAAGGCACACACACGCACGTACTCATGCCTAGGGCCAATTTAGAGTGTCCAATCCACCTACAGCATGTCTTCGGGAGGAAACTGGATCACCCGGAGGAAACCCACGTGACCACAGGGAGGACATGCAGACTCTGCACTGAAGGCGCCCCAGCCGAGGATTGAACCAGAGAACCTCTTGCTGTGAAGTGGCAATGCTAACAACTGCACCACCAGAGCCACCCCCATACACTACATGTCATTATAGTTCAAAATTAAGACATAAAATGCATCATAGAACATCTAAATCATGGCAGTGTCCACAACTCGAGTTACAGAAGTGGAGTTTGACACAGGCTTATTGAGGACTTATGCCCTACAACTGGCCTTACTCAGAGGTGTGCACAGTAGGTTGCTATAGCTTTGTGTTTGTGGATGGTGGGGGCTGGGAACTGTGAGATTATCATTTCTTGAACTGTCCTCACAAACAAACTTCAAAGGTGTGCACAGGAGGTCACTATAACTTGTTTGGGACTGGGGAAAGTGTCATCATTATTTCTCATGTTTTCCTTACAATTATTTATTTATTTATTTGGCATTTGTTTACCGGGAAAGTCTGACTGGGTCACGAGGTACCCATTTTCGGTGTACGTCAGGAGAGTAAAACTCCAGATACATATGGTTAACAGAATGAAAACTTAACAGACAAAAATAAAGTCATAACATTCAAGCACAAAATTTGAAAAATTGCACATTAGTTTGTCAGAATAAAAACTCACCAGACATAATAAAGTCACAATATTCAAGCATAAATTATATGGAACACCTGATAATAGGAAGATGTAGCATTATTTACATAATAGATGATTATCATAATGATTATTAATATTCTAGAGGTCACGAAATATGATTATATTGGTGAAGGTGTAGGATAGTACGAATAGAGAAGGGTAGATTGTGATAGACGGGATAGTAGGAATAGATGTGGAAAAGGTATGAGTGCAACCTCAGGGGAGTATGTGTAGAGGAAGGGTGGGTAAGTTATGTTAGTAGCGGGAATAGAGAGAGTAGAGGTAGAAAATCGAGTATCTCAGCCTGGGTTCATACAGGAGCCAATCCAAGCTTTGTTGAAGTATTCTTTTATAGAGGTTTTGAAGGAGTACAGATTCAAAGCAGTTTTGATAGTTAAAGGAAATGAGTTCCATACTTTTGCCACAGAGCACGAGTAAAGGCTTAGGCCTGGGGTTTTGTGTAAAGGCTTAGGCCTGGGGTTTTGTGTAAAGGCTTAGGCCTGGGGTTTTGTGTAAAGGCTTAGGCCTGGGGTTTTGTTACATTTATGAGTTGTGAGGAGATGTTTGTCTTTAGATCTGAGATGTTTATACGGGATATAATAATTGATTAGTGGTCTAAGAGTAGGATAAGCTAGTGGGTTGTGGATGATTTTCTATACCATAGAAAGATGTACATATTGGAGGTGGAGGGGGAGTTCAAGCTATCATGTAGGGCTTTACAGTGATGAGTTAGCGGGGTTGTGTTTATGGCAAATTTGGCAATTTTATTATAGTAACTTTATATTTTTTTCTTAGGGAGGCCTGTAAGTTAGTTAACCTTGGGGCCCCATATAACAGTGAGGGCAAGAGGTAGGTTTTGGCCAGGGTAATTTTGGTAGCTGCTGTGAGGAAGTTTTTATTCCTGTATAGCATGCCTAGTTTTTGGTTGTTTTTTTATACTGTTTTGTATGTTCAAACTTGAGATTATTGTCAGCTGTAACACCTAGTAGTTTGGTATGCTGAACCAATTCAATTTCACTATTGCTGGCTGAAAGAAAATTAAAATTTGTTTTTATGGGGTTTGTGGGTGAAGAGAAGGAGCTTTACTTTTTTGGGGTCAGTAGGACTATAGCATTGGAGAGTCATGTTTCTATGGAAGAGAAAGATTGTTGTGTTATGTATTGTAGGTGAATTAATGTGTCTGATACACAGATGATAGTGGAGTAAATGCATATTGGATTAGAGCGCCTTCACAGGAGGATGTGTGTAAGTTCTTGATGAATTCATTAAATAGTAATGGGCCAAGAATGGATCATTGAGGTACATGGGGGTGATGTGAAATGGGGAGGTAGAGCCCTGCCATTTTACTGCTTGCTGCCTTTCAGCTAGGTAACTAGAAAACCACTGAAGTGAGGAGGAGGATAGATCAATGCTGAAAAGTTCTTTAAGGAGTTTGGGGTGAGATGCCATGTCAAATTCTTTAGACAAATCTAGAAATACTGCAGATACTAGTTTTCCAGTGTCACAGGCTTTGTTGACAGAGTCCATGAAAGATAATAAGGCTGTTAAGGTACTCTGTGCAGGTCTAAAGCCATGCTGAGTGTGGAAAATTAGGTTGTTGTATGTAACATGGTTGAAAAGTTGTAGGTGCACACATTTTTCTGGAATCTTAGAGTAGGGGACAAGATTGCAATAGGATGAAAGTCTGTGATGTCAGTGGAGTTGCCTCTCTTATGTAAAGGGATAATGTGTGATATTTTCTATAGGCTAGGAACATGTGATTCAGCTATGGATCTATTAATTAAGATGCTAACAGGGAATGCTATTGCCTCTGTGGCAAGCTTTAGGTATTCTGGTGAGAGGTTGTGTGCTAAGGTTGAGCAAGGTTTCATTTTTGAAGTAGATTTTTTTTTATTTGAGATAAAGGGATGGGCTGAAAAGTAGGTTGGGGATGGTTTGTTTTTTGGTTATGAGTGAGGGGTTGGTTGTGTGTGTGTGTGTGTGTGTTGGAGGTATTAGTAGAACTAGTGTGTTGGGATGAATCAGTTAGGTTTACTTTTAGGCTGGATATGGACTCATTAATGTATGTGGTAAATGTGGTGTCTGTTTGAAAGTGGTATATTGGGGTATGGATTGAGATTATTTTTATTTCCTGGGTTGAGTAGTGATGTTACAGAGGACCAGGATTTCTTAGGGTTGTTTTTGTGGTTATCCTGAATGTAAGAACAATATGATCTTTTGTCATGCAATATTTGTGTTTTTGTTTGATTGCAGTGTTGTCTGTATAACTGAAGATTTATGCCATTTTTATTCTTAGGCAGACAGTACATGCCTTAGCTCTGTCTTTCATTAGAATTGTACATGATTTGGTAAGCCATGGTCATGGTTATTTTTTATTCTTTTTGTTTGCTGGGGGGGCTAGGAAGTTAAGAATGCTGATAAAGGTCCTGTTAAAATGTTCAACTGCATCATTAAGAGGAAGTCGTTTTAGGATAGATCAGTCTATAGCTTTTACAGATTTATTAAATTTATCTTTGCTGAATTTTTGTAGGTTACGTATAGTTTTGAATTTGTGTTGCGTTGTGAGTTGAGCGATAGCCCTGTGAGTATAGGCTGGTAGGTGGTCACTTAAGGACTTTGGGAGTATGCCTAAGGATATAAAGTTAGAAGGTTTCAAGACTAGTATCCAGTCCAGGGTGGAGTGTTCAATGTTATTTTTGCTATATCTGGTAGGAATATTAATAAGATAAGTAAAGCCACAGAGGTTTATACTGTTTGTTGGGTGGTGTGAGTTTAGTGTCTACCAGTCAAGTTTATTCCCAGAGGTATATACAGAAGGTCAGTGTGTCTTTTGTGGGCCTGTGACAGTGTGGTCATTATTTCTTTAATGTTTCTCACAATCATACCTCACAGGTATGCACACAGCATCAGTATTACGTGTGTAGGGGCAATGTACTGACTAAGAGCAACAGGCTGGAATACATAACTGTGATATTTTTTTTTCTGTTTTCTCACAATCGTGTATCAGAAGTATATATACAGGTGGCTAACTTTGGGAGGTTGGGTAAGGTGGCATATTGTGCAGATACATCTGTGATCAAGAAGTTAAAATATATTACTATATTCTGGTTGTCAGATGGATGCACAGATGGTAGCTGTCTTTTAGGGGTGGGGGTGAAGAGGCAAGCTGTCTGATGTGTGATAGCAGCAATGTGAAATATATGACAGCCATTTATTCATTCACTTTCATCCCAATCTTACAACAGAGGGATACATAGAAGGTGACTATCGTTTCTTTTTTCTTTTTGACAGGGAGATAGACACTGTTCAAAGATATGATATATGTATCTTTGCAAGCATTTATCTTTTCAGTTTATTGAGAACTACTTTTTGTCAGCTTTAATCATTAATCCTTGGGCACAACTAATGTTTTCTTTGAAAAAAAAAAATAAGACTGAATTTATTTCCTTGTTATGATTTTTTTCCATGCCATAATTGTAACAATAGGATGAGGAAAAAACTCTAAAATGTACCTGACATCTAGAATCCCATGGCTTCTGAGGCCCAAGCAGGTTTCAGATTCTCAGCTTCATTCTATTATTTTCTCCACAGTTATTACATGGCAGTCGAGAGGTGAAAGGGTCACAGTTATTACACGGCAGTCGAGTGGTGAAAGGGTCCAGTTATTACACGGCAGTCGAGTGGTGAAAGGGTCACAGTTATTACATGGCAGTCGAGGGGTGAAATGGTCACAGTTATTACACGGCAGTCGAGTGGTGAAAGGATCACAGTTATTACACGGCATTTGAGGGGTGAAAGGGTGCAGGAGGAAAATGAAGAGGTAAGAATTAATGTTTTTCTTTAACTACAATTTTTGATCAGGCCATCTTTGTCTCAAATGGTTAGAAAAACGCTTTAAAATGCAACTCAGAGCATCTAGAACCCAATAGCTTGGGAGGGGAGGGGGAGCTGAGGCCTCTGGTTTAATTTCATTATTTCCTCCTCATTTATAACAGTGTAATCGTGGACAGTTAGGCTATATTAAAACAATGAAGGAAAAATCTGAAGATCGATAACAAATTAACAGGAAAAATCTGAAGAGTGCAACAAAATATGAGAAAAGAAGAAAAAAAGTAATCTAAATGGTGTGGCAAAGCCAGAATGAGAGGAAAGTACAGCACACTGAGCGGATAGACAGTGGACAGCATGGGGCTCATACAGTCCTTTTCAAAATATTTTATTTCACCTAAAGCCAGAGTCAAAATATTCAGCACTGTCAAGAACTGTCACATTTCAGTACAGCACACAGCTTATCAACAAAGTCTGTACTCTCCATAAAACTTTTCAGAACATTGTAACACCTCGATAACAAACAAATTGCAATATACTTAGTTTTGTCTGATTTTATGCAATGATCCTTTTGATTGTGTCTTTATTACTACTATGTATCATGCACTTGGTTGCATAATAGTGCTAAACATTGTTTTGCAGACACTCTTCAAGCTGTTTGACTTAGGTTAAGCTACTGGCTTTGTCTCTGATAAGTGGTTCACTGCAGTGGTAATGGCACTTGATAACCGTGGCCTTACAACTGACCTGGGTAGTTAAAGTCCTATCAGTCTTACAAGCCTCATTTATTTATTTTTTATTTGTTTACTGGGAACGTCTGACTGGGATAGAGCCCATTTTCAGAGGAGACCCCTGGAGAAATGCTCCAGATGCATGTCTTTGGAATGTGGGAGGAAAGCAGAGCACCCGGAGGAAACCCATGCGAATGCAGGGAGGACATGCAGACTCTGCACAGAAAGTACTCCAGCCGAGAATCAAACTGGAGAACCTCTTGCTTTCAGCTGACAATGCTAACTGCTGTATCACTGCATCACCCATCTGCAAAGCCATGGGGTATATTATAACTAACCTCATAAACTGTGATATCAAGACTTTACCCGCAGTACTCTAGCTCCATAAAAGGTAGATCCTGTCTGCTTAACCTGCTAAACTTCTTCAAAAGAGATACAGGGGCAACAGATGGTAGCCATGGTGGTGTATTTTGACCTGGCAGACATATTCAACACCATTCCTCATGCCAGCATCATACAAAAGCTAATTGTATTAGAAATTGACCTATATATGGTAAGATTAATAACAAACTGACTGAAAAACTGAGCCAACACAGTGTAATTTGCAAACGCCTCATCAGTAAGTATGAAAGTGACCAGTGGAGTCTCTCAGAGGTCAGTGCTGGGACCTTTGTTTTTGGTATTTACTTTTCAGATCTCCAAGTGGATAGCCAATACCTATAGCTCTTAAAGTTTGCAGATGATTGTAAACTGGAAGCTGTTGGTAAGTCACCCTATGACATCCAATGACAACTGAATGAACTTTCACAGGTAAAATCTTGGTGTACTAAAAATGAGCTCCAACTTAATGCTAAAAAGTTTAGCGTCACTCTTGGTAGACATCCCATCTCCTCATGTATAGCCAAAACACCACCACAGAATAAAAATTTTCTTAGGGATCCAGAAACTTGAGTGGATAGTTCCCTCTCTTTTGACCATGTGACAACAATTGTCAGAAAATCCTTTTATTTCGCCTACCTGATTTCTAATGGAATATCATTACACTTCAAGGAGGTAATTACTCCCTTATATGCAGCACTGTTAAGGCCGTTTATGAAGCACAACACCCACTTTAGGATGTGATCACTAAAATATAAAACAATTATAAAAAACCCAAATGCTCTTAACCAGCAAAGTCACAGGCCTAAAGTCCCTGATCTACCAAGAGAGGCAGGAAACTCTCTTCCTTAATTTAGTGTCCTACAGACTTTTGAGGGGAGATCTGTTTTGCTTACTTCACCATTAGAGACCTAGTTGTTCTGGACCTCATGTCTTTCCACAAGTTCAATATCTTCACCAATATTAGTGCCAGGGACCTACTGTCCCACCAGCAGATAAATGCAGAGCAGTGGAGAGGCATGCTTGTAAGTCAGCACCTAAACATAAATTAGTGACTGGATGGGTACTGGTATGGCCCACTTGGAGAAAGGAGGTGCTGGTTGAAGGAGGGTACTGGCAAGGCATGAGTGGTTATAAGACTCATTGACCTTGGAATACCTATGAATCTAAACTGGTTTAAGGCTTACTCACATGGCTTGTCAGGACATCTTTCCCTACACTCATAATGATCCTGAATAGCATAAAGTGGGTGCAAAACAATGAATGAATAATTAAATACAGCAAAATGATTACCACGTTGTAAGTCAGTCTAGCTCCAGTGAAATGTACCTCTGTGGAACATTCTGCCTAAAACAGGCTATTAGACAGGAGAGTGAAAGCCTATCCTGGTACTCAGTGGAGGAAATGCAATAAACACACAGGTCTGTACCAACTTATGGCAATTAAACTTTACTTGTAAAACACACCTCTCAACTGTATAAGTATGTACATGAATTTACTGTCTTAGAATTGTTTTGTAAAGTGTTGTCTTTACTGATATTGATCCTGGGTTGTGTCTGAACAGGGTCAGTAGACAGAGGGGCTGGAAGCTGCTGAAGGCTGGGGGGGGTGAGAGGGGCACTTAATGATCTAAAAAGGGCAATTTTTTAAAACTATTTACTACCACAACATAGGTTCACTTGGAAGACATTTTATGCTTAGCCAATTTTCCTTTTGGTGCTTGAATTAACATTTCCTGATTGGTCTTACCTATCCCATGGCTGATAATTGTACATTAGCCCTACTGAGAATAATTATGATCATACCACAGATAATTTGAGGAGACCCATGTAAGGGATGTAGCATTTAGGAACTGCCTCTATCCATTAGTGGCACGAGGGGCAATCCTGGAGTACATTTTGTATTACCAATCCTTAGATCCAAGTTGCATTTGAATATTGACAGGGATGAGCTTTGTTTTACTTGAATGTATAATCTGTTCTGGAACAGTGGTAGCCTCTGTGATATATATCCATTTGTCCACAACATTCAGTTTAGATACCTGGACTGAGTTTTTCTGATGCCATTTGACTTGCTGATGTACAATAGCTCCATCCGTATTATGTCAGAGGATACCTTGTATGCCAGACCCTGGTCACCTCTAAGCACTCTGTAGGATACCAAATATAGTGATAAATCTTTGAGGTGGTCCATGCAAGACCTATTGTTTAGGACTTTTATCCTTTTAGTAAGATATCTCTGTGGGTATTCCAATTGTTGCATGGGTCTGGACAGATACATGCCAAAGTGGGCATTATACAAAATGATTGACCTAAGAAGGCTTTGTGAAGGGGGACAACAACACCTCTAGATCTAGTCACAATCAATTTGTTTATAAGCTGTGCAATACAGAAAGACTTTATGACTCTGGGCACATGTTGGTCAAAAATTAGATCATTGTACACACAGGTTCCCAAATGCCAAACAACTGGGTCAGGTCTCAGGGGGTACATGATTCTGGCACCAGTTATTGTTAAGGACAAACCTTCCTGCATGATGATTAAGTCATTTGGGGATTCAATAACTGCTCCTAGTTTGCAGTCATCTCAAACTTAGTCGGCCAAAGGCCTTTGGTATTTCCTTTTACTTTTGAGATGTATATGCTAAACAATACAATCTCGCAATGAAAACAGACTTAGCATGAGCAGTAAACTTATCTGCCCTTGAAACTCACATTCGTTGAAATGGCATGAAAACCCACATTAATTTTCCATCTGGCCAGTGGAGGATTAAGCTTACCTCTGGGCTGTTTTCAAACCACAGGCTCCTTACACACTTTTTGGGCCATGCATACTTGTATGCGTTCTTTGATTCACCTTCATGATTGTATTAAATGATATTCCTTGTATAATACAGCACCACTTATTAGAATATGTTTTAAAGTATTAGTTTTGAACAGTCTTCTACTAAGCAATGAAACAAAATGTTAAACCAGTAATGAGAAAACTACCCATTTCAGAAAATTTCAACCATAAAAGGCCACTGAAATGTCTGTCATTACCATCTACCAATATCAGTAAATAAGCAAAATCTCTGTAGAAGTAAAAGTAATCTAAATAATTCCACATTAAAGGGATTTGTAACTAATGAAGGCGTTGCTGCTAGCAAACAACTTTATATTTCATTGTTTCATCTATAAATAAAGTGCCTGTTGCCCTTGAAGAATACATTGTCTGTGTTACATGAAAAATGATAAGCTAGTAATATTGCAATAAGGAATGGATTGCAAACTAATAACAGGTTCATAGTTATTGGGTATCTCCTCCAAAGGAGGATATTCACAGGACAGCAGCATCCACCCCATTTAAAGCACAACACAAAACAGTATCAGCAATCCATCTGCATACTGTGGGAGCAGAACCCACAGCCTTCTGCATCAAAAAGCAAGTGTACTACCTGTTGTGCTACTAGCAATGCAAACAGACTTGGCATAAGCAGCACTTCACTTCTCTTCCCCTGTAGCTCTCAGCTCCTTGTAGAATCCACTTGACACTCAACTAAAGCTCTCAATTTCACAGCACAAGAAATCTTGAAAAAGACAAAATTTATTTTGGGGGTGGGGTGGGGCAAAGGCCCAAAACCAGGCACACATTTTAAACATTGCTTGTATAATCTTAGGAATTTGCTAAAATAAAGTGTTTTGCAAGATATGAAGACTGAAACGTAAAGGGCTATCATTATTCAGTGAATTCAGTTCTCACTGATTTGCCAGAAAACTACAAATTTTAAGAGGAACAGACCAAATGTATGCTATGGACTCAACTCCTTGAATCACAAGTGGTGGTATGGGTAGGAAATTCAAACTCTTGTTCCTTGTACCTAAGGTACAGGGTTTGATCCTGAATAACACTAACCACCAGGTATACCAAAGTGGGACATTTTACACACACACACACACACACACACACACACACACACACACACACACACACACACAAAACCCACTCTCCTTGGAGCTGTACCGTGGGCAACCAACAACAAATGTGATCAGGTAGGTAGGCACTTGCTTACACACTTACCTCCCTCAACGGAAGTTTAAATTCCATGGACTGTAAATCCGTGGTGCCACCACCATGGAGTTTTTTTTTTAATTGTTGAAGCTGCCACAGGGAGCCTATTGCCTATAGGTTGATGGATTCATAGGTTGGTACTAGGCTATCGGCCCTAGGGCCTATACAAGCCTAGCCATAACAATTCCATGGATATTTCTTCCCACAATATTTACTTCTCTGGACCCCTGTCTAGCAGGGTGACTGACATGATCCCCGGGCTGAATTTCCTATCTCCCATCCAGTCATCAAGGTTCCTTTTGAAGAGGGCCAATGAGGCGGTCTGCTTGACATGTATGGCCAGTCTATTCCAGAGTATGGGGAGTCTCTGGGTCAGGAACCTATATTGCTTAAGATGGTCTTCCACCTGTAAAAGTGGGGTGCTCCCTTACCCTCACCATATGGTTCCAGTGCCCTTGTCAGTAGAGCAGCCCACTTGCCTGGTAAACTTCTGTCCAGAATTTTGTGGAACATCCCTTACCTTGCCTCATATTTTACCCTGCCCCTCTTAAAATATTTGATTTTCTGGTAAATCACTCAGGATCATATCTATCAACTCTCCAGAATTTTGCAGAATATCCATATTATTGCCTCTTGTTTTTGGTCTGTTCTTCATACAATTTGTGGTCTTCTGGCAAGCAACTGAGGATTGTGGTCACTAAATGATAAAATATTTGAGTCTGAGACATCATTATCATTCAGAAAATGGATGCTAGTACAAAATTTGTCATTCTAGCAGTTTTCTAAGTTTATAAGACCAATATTAAACATCTGTACCTGATTTTGCCCATTTATCCTTTCATTATGTTTGGCTTTGTCCAGAATTCTTAAGCAAAAGTTGAAATGTATGTAGATGATTATTGTCAGTCACTAATGACAGACATTAAAATTTCTTACTTTTATTGTTCAGAAAATTCATGTTGATGCAAAACCTGTTCTGTTAAAATTTTAAATGAATAAGTAATAATTAAAAATTGTCCTTGTCCCTAGTTTTGAGAGTTCATTCCCCTCTTATGGTTGGCTTTATCCAAAACTTTTGATGAAAGCAGTTGATTGGTATGCCTTAGAAACACTCACATATGCATTTCCATAGTAACTGTGAGCCCAAGCTACTTGATAAAGATGATTTATTACTCAAATTGTTTTTTTCTGTCTGCTTGAGCTTGCAGTTTCCTCAGAAACATCAGTGTGAATAATTTCTTGTAACTGCTACTCCAAGGGAAGTTTCATGTCACATTGGACAGCTGTTGAAAGTAGGGCACTCTTACCCCCCCCCCCCACCCTGTGGTTCCAGCACCCATGGTTATCTATGATTAATGTCTTGCATTCATCAAAAGTTTTCAGGCTACCCATGTGAGATGCTTGTGTTACTATAACAACTGATCATGTGATGAGGTAGAGTATTATGGCCAAAGTCTGATGTGTCCATGTTTGAGTATAGAATAAAGGCCCAATTATGCCTTGCTCATTGAAGCTGAATTAGCTTCTTACATTTGTAGCTGTGAGTAGACATTTCTGTTATGTACTATAACTAGCAGACCAGGTAGCTGTTAAGAAGTGCATAGTGTGATTCCTGAATGAAAGGAACATACATTGCCACTCAGAAGCATAACAGTTCAGGTGCATATCTCCTTCTGCTGTGGTTTACAAGATGGGTAGAGCTAATGAACTAAGGGTTTCAGTGAACTACTCATGCTGTGACTTCCAGATGAGGTAGACTGAGTTAACTGCCTGATTTTGGTAGGAGCTGAAGGGCTAGGGCAACCCTAGGCTATAGGAACACCAGAAGTGAGCAACAGATTATTTTTTCTCACGTTCAAAGGGTTGTCTCAGGTGGCTAAAGCTCAACAAGCTTCCTAATGTCCAGTAGTATTATACGGTGTTAGTAGACATGCAGTCCAGGAGGCCACTGAGGAGTATAGACAAAGTTACCAACTGCCCTAGAACACTATCTAAGTGACTTGCTTAGTGTTGCATAGTAGGTAATTGGAAGCTGAAGGGATCAAACAGTGATCTACAGGAAGCAGCTCATTAATAGCTTAGAGCTGTAATGCTCTGTGCTAACTAGCAGGCTAATACAAAATTCCTCTGACAATGTTTGTTAAAAGAGTCAAAACAACCCAAGTCAAAACCTAATGAGATATAAACTTCTGACCTGTGGTTTACAAAACCATCACCTTAACATATATTCTAGAGAGCCTTCAGAGCGATAGTGGTACATAAATACCATTTTGATAATATCTGCCTCTACTCCACAAGTAAGTAGAAGTCATTCCAATCACTGAGACATTCAAGGTAGATGGACAGAGTAGTGACATTAGCTTAAAATGTTCCCTCATCCATAGTCTTTAACTAAGTGAATGACTCTGCTCTTCAGTTTAGTGGGTAGGAAAATTATAGTTCCTGTGTGTCATAGTGGTTATATATTAAAGCTATAGCCATAATGAATTAATGAAATAACCTGACAGTCAGTGGAAATGACTGAGAGGATCCAAGAAAAAGTGTGAGGTGGAAGATCTGGTAGACTAACAACTAAGCTATCCATGTATAAAGAAATACTAATAGCTGGTAAGGGGTGCATGACAACCTGACAGCTTCCAAATGAATATGAATTAACTGGACCAGAAGCTTGATAGCTAGTATACAGAAAATCAGAGATAGAGGACATCCTTGTCTGGCTGCATTATGTAGCTGTATATACCCTGATAAGTGGACACTAAGTTTAAATGCTATTTTGGCCCGCAAACATATGTATTACAGAACCTTGATGAACTGACTACAGCACTTCATATATTATAAAACTTTGATCTGGTAGGGCTATTGCAGTTTCTCAAATAATGGCTCAGCATCAAACACAACAAGAGCCCGGCCTATTTGTGAGTATACAGACGTAGTGATTCTGTATGTTATTATAGATTGTTTTATTTATTTAATTTTATTTTGTATTTTATGGAGAATATGCTGACTGAGGTAATGTTCTGATCCACAGCAGAATTATTTCAAAGTGCAGAGGACAAGGTTATAGATTAACAAAAGTACATAGACACTGAGCATTTGGACAAAACAAGAAGTTTCATAATATGCACGTAAGGAACAGTTAATATAGTACAAATTAGTGGTGTATATACAAAGAATGAATAGTTAATTCAGAACTAAGATTTGGCACATGTACATATTTGTACATTTTCTATTGAATAGAAAGACTTTGATAACTCAAGACAGGAAGTATCAGAAACTACAAAACAGGGAAATACTTTCATTTTAAGTGGTGAGAAGAACTGGAGAATAAATCAGGTTAAAGCAGAATTGTTAAACCAATGGCAACTGAATTTGTCAAAAAGGACTAATATTAGCAGTGAGCAGAGTTGTTTTAGGACAGAAAGACCTTTTTGAGAGACAGGCAGGAATGCACACATTTTAGGTCCTATGAATCAAAAGGTGTTTTATGTTAAGATGAGTCTTTTGGAGCCTTCTATGTATGACAGCACTATTATCAAGAAAACGTACGTGCTTTTGTGAGGAGGTTAGCTTTCTTACTCTGAAGGAGTAAGTTTACAGTTTTAGTAGTTTGAACAAAAATGAATAATTAAGTAGTATGATGAGCCACTTGACTGGTAGCCATTTTTGCTGTTGCAGACTAAGCAGTAATTATCCCTTTATGGGGATGTGATGAATCTGCACTTTCAGGCATCAGTTGTTTGGAAACTGATTAGACCTACCCTGTTGAATCCAGTCCAATCATTATGTATTCACTCTGGATTTATTAATTGGAGTCTTTCAACCCAGATGACCTAGCAGAGTATATAATCTGTGTTAAGTGGGGATATTGCCCAGTATGAAGATAGCGATTGGAAATTCTTTCCATGTTTTCAAATAAGGATGATATTGACCAGTTTTCATAAAGTGATGACTGCATGAACTGAAAGGATGTGGAAAGTTTATATAGTAGAGCTCCACTGCATTAATACATTTCTTTAGAAAACCTATCAGAAATGCAGTTTTTACCTTGGGACTGTTTATGCTCTGAAATTGCTTTGTGGGTTTCTGGCTTAGAAATAGGTAGTTGAAGCTGCTGTATTTGTGACTCCTAACCATTCTTCATGAAGGCTTGCTCTTGGAAGGTCTGCATGGACTGGGGAGTGGTTGCTTGGGTCAGGACGGCCTAGACTCTTAGAACATCTACATTCCTGAGATACATGGTTGTTTAGTTACTAGCCATATCAAAGATGATATTCTAGCTAGTGCTGTATACCTTTGCTGCCATCATACTTGAAAGCTGTGTGCTTTGAGCTTTCATGGACTGCTGTTGTTATGATTAGGTTCATAGGTTCATAGATTAGTACTAGGCTAACTGCCCTTGCGAGCCATTTTAAGCCTAGCCAATTATCCCTTGTGAGACTCAAACCCTGTACCTTGTGTTTGTAAGGCAAACACCTTAACCATTAGGCCACCCTCCCAATGTTGTTTAATATATACTGCAGTTTATATTGTAGATTAAGCCCAGCATTTCCCCACATCTACAGTAGTATGATTAGCATGGACAGTAGTGGCTAGCAGGGCCAATTACACTTGACCCCAACAGGAAAGTTGTTTTGTTATCTCTCTGGCCCTTCACCCTTAATAATGAGTATGCATGCAGTAAAGTACACATACCCAAATAATGCTGTAGTCAGTTTGTTTTGAACCCCAAAACCAATTCTCTCAACCAAGGGGTTCATTAAAAGAATTGGTGTATGAGTGCATTACTCGGTACCCTCAACACTAATGAATGAATGTTCAGACACGATGATCTACATTCACCAAAAGGATGTTGCATTCAGTCTGTTAAGAACTCACTGGACCAAGTCTCCTTTTTACTATAACCAAGGGAGTCATTAAAAATGATCAAAAAGTGGTATTGTTTTATCTCTCACTGTCCCTACCCAGCCAAAAGGCCAGGTGCTCACATACAGAGAACTACACATGATGACAGGAGGCTACATTCAGTTGATTAAGAGCCCACCGGACCAAGCCTTTCCTTTATTGTAGAAAAAGACTTATTATTAAAAATCATAGATTGTGATTGTATTACTTCTGGTGCCCCATACTACTGAACGAGTATTCATATTCTGGGAAACATATATGCTAACAGGATGAGATCCTTAGACCAAGTCTCCCCATTTCTCTAACTAAGAGATTCATCAAAAAAAAAAACAAAAAAAAAAGAAAATAAAAATAAAAAAGTAAGCCACTAAACCAACTTGATATTACTTTTAATAAATACATCAAATTGGTCTATACACTTTGTAAAATCTGTCCTTCTGGTCTGACTGATGGATTATGCTTGTTTCTATACTACATTAATTAAGAGTGTTTGCTGGGAAGATGGTGGTCAGTGCTCAGTGTTATTAATTTCAGTTACACTATTTAGATAAGCAAACCATATTTTAAATGGACTCTCACATCTCCAGTGTAGGATGTATATATATATATATATATATATATATATATATATATATATATATATATATATATATATATATATATATGGGTCCACTTTGTAATTTTGAAATACTGAAATCTCGAAATTCAGTATTTTGAAACCACAAAGCTGAAAGCCCAACAACTCAGAAATTCAAAAACACACAACCGCGAAATTCAAAATCCCGTAATTACGCTACACATACAGTACACACATAAACATACACACAACCCCCCTCACAATCAAACAAACTCATCTAAACTACATATAAGCTGGGGAGAAACCTCCCTGCACCCCACATCCCCCTACTTATATATTCTAACTCCGTGATCCACAAACAGAAACACAAACGAAACACACACACACATCTTACAGTCCCTCAAACACACACATAGCAGTCACAACACACACTTACACACACTAAACCCCTAACCAACATACTTACACACGCAAACTTACCAAAATTAAACCTAAACATCCACATTCCATACCAATGGAAGCAGAAATTCAAAATATCCGTGCTTCGGTATTTTGAATTTCGCGCTTCTGCCGGTTTCGGAAATGTGAGTCTGCAGCTTTGTAAGCTCTAAATATTGAATTTCGAGATTTCAGTATTTTGAAATTGCAAAGTGGACCCATATATATATATATATATATATATATATATATTGGATTATGACTGATTTTCTGATCATAACCAATTTGTAATGCATGGAGCAACACAATTAATTTCCAAAAACTGGGAAAAAATAGACTTTTTAAGTACTTCTCTGACATCAGAAACATGCTTCACAAGCTTTTGTTAAGTACCTCTAAAGACTGTTAACGTCTAGTGTTGTATAATAGTCTAACAACTGCTAGTCTCGACAAGCACAGAATAGCAGCAAATGTCATTCCACTTCATATAACTGATTTTTGTTGAAGCAGATATAACAATTTGATCTTGTAGTAGTGCAGCATCCTGATTTGGCTCTTATGAAATTAAATATCACTAACCTCAGAGGACTATGTTTGGAACAAATTACCTCAAAACAGTGGTGAGTTAACAAGTTAAAATTAACAAACATTATGCTTCACATATATTGCTATATATCATATAACCTAAGCAACATTACATAACTTATTCAATTGCTGACCCTTTTCTAAACAGGAAACATATTTATTAAACCATCAATTACAACACAAACAATCATACATTTATATATAAATATAAATGTGCCTATGTCACAAGGGATAATTCGATAAGGGTGTTTAAAAAAACAGTGGTAAGTTAATGGCTCATCTGAATTCCCGTTATTAAGTTAATGGCTTACCTGAAGTCTTGTTATTAAGTTAATGGTGCACCTAATAGCATGATGCTTACTAAAATACTTTTGGACCTTCAAGATTAATTATTTTAATTATCACCAGATCGTGCAAACCAAAATAAAACAGGTGGATGTCAAAACAGCTGCACTAATAGATGAAGCAATCCCGTAATCTGGACACGCAGGATAAACTTGTACATCTTTGGTATCTACTCAGAACAAATCAAAAACAAAACAAAAAAATGTACACTGACAAAAACGTTTCCTATTTGCCATCACAACAGTTCATTGTCCCAAGGCATTCAGAACCACTTCTAGAAGCAAGTCAACATCCTAACAAGGTGTACTGGAACAGCCCTACAAATAAAACTACAGTTCACATCTCCAGTATTCTACTACCTGCAAATGACATCCATAACGAGTTTTCTCGTCTTGCCTTATTTCCACAATCTAAAATAAATAGACCCCCAACAATAGCCTACCCCTCTACGTTACATTCCCACTTCTGTTTTATACATAATAAATGCAAAGAACTAGAACCCCTGATAGAACAGTTTTCCTGTGATGCCCCTACTGGATCTAACTATCTTGCGCAATGGATTTATTAAAACCCGTGAGGACTAGACCATCTTACTCTTGGGCCAGATTCAATAATGACTATAGTAAGTGTACACTAAATGTACACAATCTACATTCAAGAACATCCCTAGCAGATACTGTGCTTTCTAGTCACTCAGAAAGATTACAAGTGTAGCTGTAATCTACACTTTGTGGTAATTTTTATGAATCCCCCTCAGTATTTAAGAGTGCAAGAAAATTAGTATAAAAGGTAAACTAAGAGGAAAAAGGTGTGAGTTATGCTTGTGTTGTTTGTTCAGTCAGAATGGTGTACACCATGTAAGCATTAATGTAGGGTGTGTATATATATATATATATATATATATATATATATATATATATATATATATTTGATTACGAGTGATTTGCTGATCATAACCAATTTGTAGTGCATGGAGCAACACAATTAAGCTCCAAAAACTGGGAAAATAATAGGCTTTTTATGTACTTCCATGACATCAGAAATATGCTTCACAAGCTTTTGTTAAGCACCTCTAAAGGCTGTTCACCTCTAGTCTTGTGCAGAAGTCCAACAACTGCTAGTCCCCACAACCATAGAATAGCAGCAGAACCTAAAACAGCTTTCAGAGTTGTCAAGACATGTTACGCTCTGACACTAAAATTTGGCAGAATGAAGTCTCTAGCAATTTTTAAAGGTGTCACTTCCTCAGATGATCTCTTTACTTCTATTGACTGTGTGGTAAAGCCAAAATGTTTTGTGGCTTTCAAATCTACTACTGCACATTTTTTTCAGTAGCTTATAGTCCATTAAGCAGACAAAGTGCCATACACTATAAAGAATTATGATTGGGTCTCTTTAATCATAACTCTTATTATGTGTTCTCAATATGAATGTCAAGATTCAAGAGTTTTGCATCAGCCTTTTTCTGAGGTAAATGCATTGACATCCATGCCAAGAACACACAGCAAGTTAGTTGTAATCAGAGACCCAATCATAATCCTCCGTGTTATGTGTTCAAGACATGGATGTCAAGAAATTCACCTCTTCAGAGAGTGAAATAAAATTTGAGAGGTGACTCTTGACATCCATGTTTAGAAAACGTAGCAAGTAGTCATGGTCAGAGAAACCTGATCATAATTCAATGTAGCATTGAGTTTCAGCTGATTCAACGTTCTACTACTTAGAAAGGCAAAACAGAGGAGCACAAAGTGTTTTACAACTTTGAAAGCTTTAAAATAGACAGTGGACAAAATCTAACTGTACCTCTAACAATCTAACTACTTTAAAAGCTGTTAAACACTTCACTATGCTTTTTTTTGTTTGGTAACAGTATTTTACAGCTTTTAAAGATATTTCCATTATGTTGTACTGCTCCATGGTGCATACTGTGTATGCTCAAGCATGAGATTTGAACAGTATGCACAGTTCTAAAATCCATCTATAACAAAATTGTTATACACTTTTTTGATGTCAGTGAGGTGCACACAGGACTGTCTGTTTCAGAGTATAGTTGTTTCTAACAATCTTTATATAAAGATTTCAAGATAACATTTAACAGACAACACTCATGCTACATTACTGATCATTGCAAATGTCATTCCAATTGATATAACTGATTTTTGTAGAAGTAGATAGAACATGTTTGGTCTAGTAGTAGTACAGCATCCTGATTTAACCTATTTGACTCTCTTTGATTGTCCTGTCATTCCAAAAGTGTAGGAGGGTAAACAATTCCTTGTTTTTCATATTACCTTAGACCCTTCCTGAAGGACCAAGTAGCTATTTGGGATAAAGCCCAGTATTGTTTCACTTCAAATGTCGCATCCTTGACATTCCCAACTGTGGATGTCATGGCTAATTTTTTGTCATCAGCTTCTGTACTATGATTGAATTTGCTTAGTCATAATAATTACAAGTGCAATTAGATAACTCCTGACTCTTTGCATTTTACAGCTGCTATGACTTTTCAGTGTGTAGCATTTTCTGGCTGCTCTAATCTGTCATTTGTTGATTCTGATAGTCTTCCATTGATACTGGAAGCATTGCTATATTCAGACTTCTATTTCAGTCAGTAAGTTTGTCTTCTCATTAAATTAAATTTGAAATATATATTAGTGTTTGTTTATATCTCTTTGTAGTTTTCAGTGAATCTTGCCTCAACATTGAAAAGTTCTTATGCCAATTTCTTATGTATATTTTACAGCTGAGTGCTAACATTGATCCTAGTAGACTACAGTGACTTCCCAGGCTGACTACATTTATGGTGATACAAGTCTAATGTTTTTAATGGCTATCATTTCAAATAACTGTTACCACTGATACTTTAATAGGGTCTATATTATAACATTGAATTCTACAAAGATAAAATGTTATAATATCGAACCCTAAACACCGAAATCCGAAAACATCAAACAGTCAGAATAGCAAATTTATTCCCAGGGAAAAAATTTGCTATTCTGAGAAACATACACACAACACAAACACATACAAAAACAGCAATCCCCGCACATACACTTAAAATCCTACACCTACACCTAAACAAAACTTTAGATACACTACTAGCTATCCACTTACCCTAACCCAACCCTAACCCTATGGTCCATCACTATCGCACACTCACCTCACCTGCGCCCTAACCCTAACTCACCTAAACCGCCCCCAACCCTAACCTGCACACAATCGCACACTTACCTGAACCCAACTCATAATGTTCCAACATATTGAACGCTGAAAACAGCGAATCCACAGCAATGGCCCACCAAATTCTTTCCCTGGGAAAGAATTTGGTGTCCTGCACCTTCGCTGTTTTCAGCGTTCAACATTACGGAGTCGATATTATAACATTCGATCTTTGTAGAATTCGATGTTATAATATGGACCCCTTTAATATTATTATTATAATTATAATAATAGGGCAGCTGCAGTGGTGCAGCAGTTAGAGTTGCCACCTCACAGCAAGAGGTTCTCCGGTTTGATCCTAGGCAGGGGTGCCTTCTGTGTGGAGTCTGCATGGCCTCCCTGTGGTTGCATGGGTTTCCTTCAGGTGCTCCAGTTTTGTCCCACATCCTAAAGACATGCTGTAGCTTACTGTTTTAAGTGGTTGATATGAGGTATGTCTGTTATGGTAGCTTAGCTCTTAATTCATCATCCTCCACTCAGTCCTCATGTACTTTAAGCAGACTGATCCGCTATGTATGTACCCACCAATTTGCAGACTGCCAGCCCCACTACCTAGCTGGTATGCAAGGTGCATGTTAGTGAAATGGACCCAGACAAGTGCTACCACTGCTCACAATGGCTTTGTTTGTTTGAAAAAGTGACCCTACCCCTTGTGCATGCTGATGTCTTTTACAGGATGGGCTTGCAATGAGGCATTGTTACTGGGAGTGACCCTACTCTGGAATCAGAGGCAGAAACTCCCCAGCCTGTTCACAACTGAAATCATTTCCTTACAATGCTTCAGCTTCCACTAGAGCAAGACATGCAGTATATCCTGCCCTCCCACCTTCACCAAACTCTCCCTCCCTCCTTCCCTTATACGAACGATGAGCAGACATATATCTCATCAATTCTTCTACACCGCCAGCCAGCTCCAACAGGTGCCACTAACTGAATTTCTATTTCCTGGGTCATAGGTCATAGTCAGGCTTTATCTCTCTATTCTAACAGAGGTAGTTTTTATTCCTAGCTGCATGAACACTGTACTGCTGCCTTTACATTTGGACATCTGAGGGTTTAATCTAATTCTTACCCCTAAGTTCAGTTATGCTGTATGGTGAGCTTTCTATTAGTACTGTGCTGTAGATATCAGTCTTTTATTTTATAAAGTTATAATTTAAATATTTTATTTTACTTCTTATTGGATTCTGTAGCTTCACTTTCTCGGAGAATCAAGTCAGATCTACTTGTGCTGACTGGATGCTACATTCCATTTATTAAGAAGACATTGGACTAAGCCTCCCTTTTACTCTAACCAAGAGACTCACTAAAACTCAAAGTATAACACTATTCCAAACAGATTTTATCTTTAGTGAACAAATCCAATTGGGTATAAGCTTTGCAAAGTCTGCTGTGACACTCTGATCACAGTGGTGTATTTGTTTTTACAGTATGCTAATCAAAAGTGATTGTCTTGGAAGCTATTGGTCAGTGCCACTGATTGTAGTAACAATATTTCAGTAAATAAACCTTATTTTGTTGGTTAGACCCAATATAAATTCTATGATAATCAGCATATATAATAATCTTTCTATGAATGCATCTCAGGGAAAATATATTGACAAAGGCCACTCACTCTGTGTTCTTGACTCCTCAGAATGCTAGTCTGCTAGAATAGCTTTTGTTATTATTATTATATTATTATTATTATTATTATTATTTGTAGTAGTAGTAGTAGTAAAGTAGTGTGAAGACCCCATTCCACTTTGCAATACTCAGATCTGCTTCCTCATCCACCCTACCCTCATTCTCATCTATCATATATTATTTCATTTCTCATTCTTCAAACAAAAATTCTTCATCATGGTACTTCTTTTTTATTCACTTCTTGTAATCTGCTTTACACAGCCCCCAAACAATATTAATCCCACAAAATTATATTCACTTGCAGCCGTGAATATCATCCCCTAATTTTCTTCGCTGTCTTTATTTTCTCCAAGAATATCTGCCTTTTTCAAACATACCACATACCCTCACCCAACAATCACCATCAGATCCACAATAACTAATCCCTAAATTCTAAACCATTTCAATCACAAATGGCAACTCAATATATCTATATTAATCTCAATCACTGTATTACACTCTGCTACTAACATCTCATGTCCTATATCAGTTGCTTGCGATAATTAAGAGAAAAAAAGATAAGTGCTAAAGGTCGTAAATTAGCAAAATATCTCTCTACAAATTAATGTCAGTCTTAGTTCTACTTTCATAAGAGGAAATGTTGTAAGAATCTGAGCCCCCCAACAGCAGTCTGTATCTCCACAGTTTTCATACCTGTATTGTGTGCTGCCTTGTAAATGCAGGAAGTATTTAAGCAAAGTAGCAAAACAGACATCTTTCTCAGATTAATCTCTCTTGATACAGCTGTGATTGCTGAAGCCTGGGTTACTCTAAATCTTCATTACGTTTGTTTTTCCACGTTACCGTGACCAGGGCTAGGAATTGATGGGAGGAATGCTATTCCTTTACAAAACAAACCTACAAATAATTGTTCTTACATTGAAACCACTATTGATTTTGACTTGAATGGTTAATTTACAGCATGTACATCAAAAGGGTATTGTACTTTGCCTTGCCATCACCTGCATCTCATCCCCATCCTCCCTACAGCAATGTTTAAATTCCTCATTAATAAAATTCTGAATGCTGCCGCCCCTTTAATAGTCTAGTTATTTTAGTTGACATAAATCTCAGGTGAACAGCCAAGAATAATATCTATGAATTCCATGCATACCTCGACTTAGTTCAACTATTACAAGGGTCAACAAAACCAGACTTAAAATCAAGAATTCCTTCAATTTTTGAAATCGTAATAATCAATATTCCCAACAACATGAAACTGAATTACAGCTCTCCTTGAAACTACTATGGAACAAGTCTTAGAATTTCTGTCAAAGGGCAAAATTAGAACTTGGATCAGGAATACAAATAAAACTGAGACCAGGCAACATACCAAGCTGCATTCCTATTAGTATGCTATACTTGATGCTGTACTTAATCTGTTCTGCTTCAACCTGTCCACAGAGCTTGTGCCTGATGCTGGGAAAGCAGCCATTGTGACTTGCTACACAAGGGTATCCCCTCTATAGACCCAAACATTTATAGGCTCATCTGTCTCACCAACTTAATATACAATGTAAAGTAATGTATTACAGCAGAACACATTTATGCAGACATTGGCAACTTAACTGATCTAGACCCCAGTCATTTGGTTTTGTGAAGGGCTGGTTATGACTCCTGAACCTAGTTAGCTTCTTTGAAAAGGTTGCACGGGCAGTGGACAATGATCACTCTGTGCATGCCTCTTACCTTGACCTGGCCAAGGCTTTTGACTTTATCCCCAAGATGGTATTAAAAAAATAAGCAAACTTAATATAAACCCCAACATTGTCAGCTGGATTATAAATTGGCTGTCTGACAGATCTCAAGTTGTGAAAGTTGCTGGTACCATATCTGAGTGTAACTCTTTATTATGTATTATGTGTTTGTCGATAACTGCATATTGGAAACAGTTATCTGATCATCCATTGATACTAAACTGTTTCAGTAAGGGCTGGAATATGTATATATCTGGTGTTCCAAACACAGTCTCAAACTAAATGCAAAAAAGTGCAGTGTAGAAGCATTCTGCATAAAAGTTGCTCCAACACTATATATCATAATGGTACTTCTCTTCAGACAGATATTGTTGGAAGAGACCTGATATAGAACAGAGTGTGTGCACTGTATCTTTAAGAAGCATACCAAGGACTGAACGTGCATATATAAATAGCAAGCATGTGCTATACTCAGTGCCATTTTGTAAGCGCAGCCCATACCTCTCAACCGCTTAGACCAAGAAATCTGGACAATGCCATAAATAATGGTGGAACAAAGGCTTAAAAAATAGGAACTTTTTTTTTTAAATATTGCTCTTACAAACTTAGAAAGTTGATAGAATAACATATTTTGCATTAGCATGAATTTTCTGAACGGTATGAAGTCTGAAATTCAAATGACTGTCATTAATTTCTCAGTTCAATCCTCAATGAATTGCCAATAATTTGCCAGAAAATCAAACTTTTATGAGGGACAGAATAAAAATATGACTCAAAAATCTAGACATTCGGAAAAAATCTGGACAGTTGTGAGGTATGGTGCAGCCACAGAGTGAGCATGTATGAATGAATGTAGCTAGTTTGTATATGTTACCTAAGTTAAAGTTAATAAGCTTCAGTCATGATGTGTTTGTACATAATAAAGCTGCTTGAACAGAACCCATAAAGACTTTTGTATTACATCCTGACTAGACGAGCAACATGGTATCAGAACTGGGATTCCAGAGGTTGATATTCAGAGCCACGAGGTGTAGAGATAACATTGAAGGTAAACTAAGAGAAACGAGCATGAAAAAGGGCCAGAAAAGAACCAAATGTAATGAAAACTTGCACAAACAGTTTATTTTATAAAAAAAGATAAAACTGAACATTACAAGGGCACAAACCACGTTATTAAACAAGCGAGAGGCACAAAAGGTTTATTAATTAAATTAAATGTTTAAGATTAAGATATCTGATAAAACGATTATCAGAAAAGCAAAGCGAGTATCTTTAAAGTAAAATGAGTATGTTTAAAGCAAAATGGGCATATTTAGAGTAAAACGAGCACAAGAAAAGTACAATGGGCTTAAAAAGAGATTAAACGAGCAAAACGGGCACATTAAGCATAAATATAAAGCAGGGCGATTGCATGTTTTTTGGTAAAGTGCTGTGTTGCGGCATAAATACTACTTTGTATTGTGTTCAGGGCATAACTAGAGTTATTCAAAGTATCTCAAAGTGTGTAAAAGTGCTTATAGTGTGTGCTTATTACTGTGCATGCATTCTGAAAAGTTTATTTGTGTGCAAAGTACAACTATTTTGTGAAGTACAGTCAAAGTACAGCCATTTCAAAAAGTTTCTTGTGCTGGGTGTGTCTATTCACAAAGTGCCACCAGTGCAGAGTGTTTCTTGCACTGTAAAGAATTATCTAGCAGGGTACCGCCATTTTGGGGAAGTTTCAGTGTGTTGTGTACTGCTTATTTGCAAAGTGCAATTACTTTGAAATATTTGTTACTCTGAACTTTTTCTGCCCAGTTCATTCGGATGGTGCAGTTATTCTGAAATGTTTCTTACACTGATAAGAGGTGATTTCTTGCAGTACAGCAATTTTGAGAGTATTACAGTGCCCAAGATATTTATTTTGCAAAGTTCAGTTATTTAGAGGCTTATTGTGCTATTGCACAAAGTTACAAATACTGGCAGAAATTTCTGGCATGTGTGTATGTGTGTTCTTGCATATTTGCAAAACCCTTCACTGGCATGTGTTAATATGGCAAATGGATTTCGAAAGCCCTCCCCACTTGTATATGATCAGAATATTGCAGAAAATTGGAGAATATCTGAGCAAGAGTATGATATTTTTATACAAACAGCTTATTCTGACAAAGATGCACACACCAGGGCATTCATTTTGTTAAACATAGCTGGGTCATAGGCCATTGAAAGAGAGCATTCATGTGTGTATGCACCAGCAGTAAAGAAGGGATAAGGTGAAAATCATCATACTGTTGTACAGACCGAATCCAGGGAAGACCCCAATTGTTTGACAGGCAAATTCAAAGAAATGTGTAACCCCCAACAAATATTACATTAGAGAGGCATTTGTTTTACACAGGAGATCAGAAATCAGGAGAACTTTGCAGCTGATATTACTGACCTGTGAAACAAAGCTAAAATGTGTTGGTTTGGTGACTTAAAAGATGAGTTAATAAAGGACAGCCTTGTGGGTGGTATTAATAGTGCTGCTGTGAGAAAGATTTTGCTTTGTGACAGTGATTTAACATTGAATTAAGCCACTGAGATTTATCAAATCCATGAAGTTACAGAAAGGCACACAAGTACGCTTGCAAGTGACAAGAGCATAGTTTCAGCAGGCTCCAGAGTAAATATAGATAGCATGCAACAAGTGACAAACAGAAGCAGGTTTAAGCATATGGCAGCCAAAGCCCCTGCTTTTTCACCAGGGAAACCACATAGTTTCCTAGCAAGTTCTAAGAAAGGAGCATGCTCAGTGCAGTACAAGTGTGAATCAGCAAAACCTAAACCAGCTTTATTATTTACTGTCACAGGTGTGGTACCAATCATAAGTCTAAAAGAGAGAGATGCTTAGCATTTGGTCAGCAATGTCACAAGTGTAAAAAATGGAGCCATTTTCAAAAAATTTAGCAAATCAAGTAAACCCAACACAGTTGTAAATAAGGGTCACTCAAAAATGCAAATTGATCAGGTGGAGTTGCAGCCCATGTTCTATGTAGATGGTATATCAGTAATTGGTGAAAAGGTTAATGCTGTGAATTTGTTGGCAAACAACAAAGTGTTTTATACTATCCAGATGAATGGCAAATCCACCAAGCTCAAAGTAGACACTGATTCAAAGTGTAATGTTATATCAGCAGACACATTTGCTAAGGTGACAACTAATGAACAACTCAGTGCAGCTAGTAGTGTGAAACTTATTTCTTATGGAGGTGAAGAAATTCAAATTGAAGACTCAGTAGTGCTTTCATGTAATTTGGCTAGGAACTGTTACAGCTTGTTATTCTATGTAGTTCAAAGACATGTGCAGTCATTACTGGGTTTCAGAGACAGTTTGAGAATGAATCTGCTTTCCTTTACCAAAGAAGTTCATCATATAAGTGCATATCCTAGTTCCAATTTTTCTGAAGCCATTTTCTCAGAGTATGCTTATGTTTTCGATGACAAGTTGGGCAAACTTCCAGTTGTGTATTCTATGAAGTTAGACCTAGAGGTCAGTCCAGTAATCAGACCAGCAAGAAAAGTTCTGATAGCTATGCAGGATAAAGTCAAAGCTCAGTTGGATAAAATGGTGCAGCAAGGTGTAATTTGTCCAGTCACATAACCAACTGAATGGGTGTTGTCCATGGTAGCAGCCCACAAGAAAGGCTCAGATGAAATCAGAATATGTATTGACCCAAGAGATTTGAACAAAGCATTGAAGAGACCACATCATCCTATGAGTACAGTCAAAGAAGTTGCAACTCTAGTACTGAATGCCACTGTATTTTATGTCATGGATCCAAAAAGTTCATTTTGGCTAGTGATGATTGATTACAAATCCTCACTACTGACCACTTTCAGTACCCTGTTTGGCAGATATATATTCCTGAGGATGCCATTTGAAATAAATTCTGCAAGTGAAGTCTTCCAGCTTGCAATGGAGCAACATTTTTTCAGGTTGTCCTTGTGCCATAATAGTAGATGTTTAATTGGTTGGAGGGGCAATGTTGAAGCAGAGCATGACAGAAACCTTAAGAGAGGTCTAGACAGAGCATGTGAAGTAAACTTATAAAGCTCAATCCTCTAAAGTGCAAATTTCAGACTACCAGAAGTTACATATGTAGGTTATTTATTTACCAGCACTGGCTTAAGACCAGACCCATCCAAGCAAGCAGCTGTACTTGAGATGTCAGCACCAGATAATATTCAAGCTCTACAGCATTTCTTTGGCATGGTCAACTATTTAGGCAAGTTCATACCAGATTTCAGTGAGTTGACAGCACCTTTTAGAGAGCTGATGTGCAAAAATGTTACATGGTCTTGGTTGGAATAGCACCAGAAGGCATTTGAAGACCTTAAGCAGAAAATTGCCACCCCACCTACATTAAGATACTATTATGTCAATAAACCAGTCACTCTTTCCTGTGATGCTTCAAAATTTGGCATTAGCATGTGTACCTAGAACACTTACCCAAACTGAAATGCAGTATGCTTAAATAGGGAAAGAACTTGTGGCAATAGTATTTGCATGTTCAAAGTTTCATGATTATATCTATGGTCAAGTTATTCAGGTTGAAACTGATCACCGACCTCTAGTTACTATTCTAAAGAAGCCTATGCATTCAGCTCCAGCAAGATTGCAAAGACTGCTGCTCAAATTACAAAAGTGCAACTTCAAAATGGTCTATGCAAAAGACATACTTCTTTATCTGGCTGATACCTTATCCAGATCACCCAGAAATGTAACAGAACAGCTTGAAGCAGAGAATTTTGACTATGACTTAATGGCAATGTGTAATTTTTCTACAATGAGACTAGATGAGCTGAGAGATCATACAAATTTTGCAAAAGTTCAACCACTACATTAATGTAGGATGGCCGTCAAAACATACTAGTGTACCACCTAAAGTGCAAACCTATTTTTCTTACAGAGATGAGATGTTGATGAAAGATGGCATTATTTTCAAAGATCATAAAATTGTTGTTCCTGCTTCCTTACAACATGGATATATCCAGATTTTACATTGTGGTCATACAGGTTCCGAATCTACAAAAAGAAGGGTGAGAAAACTAGCATTTTGGCCATAACTAGTGAAAGACATTGATAAAGTACTTCTTCTTGTTCAGTATGCAATAGTACTAAACTGCATTTGGAAAGAGAACCTCTTCATCTAAGTTATGTTCCAGAACTACCTTGGTCAACAGTAGCCACTGACATGTTCAAGTGGAGCAATCAGCATTACTTAGTATTGGTAGAATCTTATTCAAACTGAGGTTATAAGGAAAGCTCAGTAGGAACCCAGACTAAGTCCAAGCACAATAATATTCCAAAAACGAACATCCAAAAGGCTGAAGTTGAATAAAAACAGTTTTAATAACATTGATAAATGTACATGAAATAAACTGGTGAGCGCTTTCGCGGCTTACCCGCTTCTTCAGACCATAAAAATAATAAAACACTTAAAATCTTATATACAGATAACCAGCCACACAGTCAAGTGATGTCAAGTCACATGGTGCAATAAATGATGTAATCCTCTCCCCTTCAGAGCAGGTTTTAAAGACACAGCATTATTCAGACCTGGGTATACAGTAACCCTCAGGTCAAGAATCCATCTTAACTGAATGTATTCTGTTTCATTAGTTATATCATCTCCTCTTGTATTAGTACCGACTTTATGCAGAACCAAAAACTTAAATCGATGGGTTTCATCAGTTTCCATCACGTTTGGCTAATGCATTACTTTCTTTCCTCTTGCGTATATCATTATTATGCTCAAGTACTCTTTCTTTCAGTGTTCAATTGGTTTTCCCAATATAGAACCCTTCACATACAGTGCACTGTGCCCAATAAACTATGTTCTTATCTGTTCAGTCAGCATAAAACTAAACTCAATCTTTCTCATAGTTCTAGGATGTGTAACAGAAGTAACCATCCACACATACCTACAGGCACTACATGATCTGCATGCATACATGCCTCTCCTTTCAGAATGTACCCTGGCTATATAGTGCTGTCTACAGCATAAACATTACTTCAGGGTTTTATTGTTTTTAAAGGAGAATCATGGATGGGGTCCAACCACATTACCTACACTTGAGTCCGTCATAAGTACTGGCCAGTTCTTTTTCACCACATCACAAATGACATTAATATTACTTGAATACGTTAAAGTTACCCTGTTTACATTACCTTCAGATAAATGTTTCTCCTTAGCTCGTTGGTCCAGGTGGTCAGAGAAATAGGGTATAATCTCATTCCCAGTGGCAGATCTAACCTCATTAATAGCACTTTCAATGACCCCTTTTTTGTAACCATGCTCTAACAGCTCTATACGTAAAGTATCCAGAGCTTCTTCCAGCTTAGTTTCATTAGTGTGCATTCTCATTACTCTGAGCACTTGTTTTTTAACCACATTCCTTGGAATCGGCCTCAGGTGCATGTTAGTGTTGTGTAGGATGTTATTTTTCTTACAGGGTTTCCTATACATATTAGTGCAAATGCTGCCTAGCTCATCCTTCTTAATAACATTGTCAAGAAAGTCTATGTATTCAGCAGTGTAATGCATAGTAAATGAAAGAAAAGCAGTTGTATTTTGTAAATAATCTACAAACTCTAATAGTAGGTTGGTTGGTCTTTGCCAAACAAAAAAGACATCGTCCACAAATCGTTTATAAAATTTCACATGTGAAGAGAACCTAACATCTGTAAAAACTGACTTCTTTTCCCAATATGCCAAGACAATATTGGCATAAGAGTTGGCACATGCAGTGCCCATTGCAACCCCCAGTTTTTGCAGAAAATATATAAAAACAGCAGAAAAATCTTAGCCTAATTATTCAGAAAGCGTTCTTTCCAGAAGTCCAGTTATGATAAATCAAGCAGATTTCTTTGTCCATTGAAAGAAGGAGAGACAGTGATGATGCAAATGGTGAAAAGTTTCAACTGGATTGGTCAAGTAACAGGTATATGTACCAAGCCGAGATCCTACTTCATAGAATCTGAGGGTGTGGAGTACAGGAGAAATCACAGACTTCTTCTTCCTGTACCAGAATCGTTATTGCAGCATTGTTCCTGTGATACAAACTCTAGATCTCAGAGCAATCCAGACAATGTTCCCATTCCTGAATGAGTCTTAACTTCTACTTCCATTCCTGAGGATGTTCCCGATATTCCTAAGGTTGAACATAAAGCAGAGACAGTTCCAGTTGCTAAGTCTAATTCTCAGTTTTATGTTACACAGTTTGGTCGTACTTCTAGACCTAGTGTGAAACACACAGCGACCCGAACATAACTGTATATATGTAGCTAGTTCTGTATAATTGCATGACAAAGATTTATTTGTATTATTTGTATGTCAACTGATATTCTCAGCGTTGCATGATCTATTTCTCAAAGAGGGAGGATGTAGAACAGAGTCTGTGCACTGCATCTTTAAGAGGCATACCAAGGACTGAACGTGCATATGTAAATAGCAAGCACATGTTATACTCAGTGCTATTTTGAAAGTGCAGCCAGAGAGTGAGCATATATGAATGAATGTAGCTAGTTTGTATATAAGTTACCAAAGTTAAAGTTAATAAGCTTCAATCATGATGTGCTTGTGCATAATAAAGCTGCTTGAACAGAACCCACAAAGACTCGTCTATTGCATCCTGACTAGACAAATGACACCTGGGTACTTATATAGACAAATCTCTGCCATTTGATCATCATGCTTCCACTATAATCCTGAAATCCTTCTATTTAACCCAGTTATTTGCCAAAAGAATATTCATAATATTCAAAAAAGTCATCCTACTGCTGCTGTACTCTTCCTTTATCAGACCCATAACTGAAGACAGTGACCCTTTGGTATGTACAAATCCAAACATATCACTCAACTGGAAAGCCCCCAGAGATTTCCAGCCAAGAAGGTCTTAAAGCCTTCAACTATTATGGTAGATTAGCCTGACTCTCTTTATACAAAGTAACCTGAGTGCTATGAGGGGATCTGTGTCTCACATTCCAAGTTATGAAAAACTCAGTCCTACTTGACCTCCTATTATCTCACAAAACAGTGGCTCTGCAAATACCTGCACTAAGGGCCTAAATCTACACCAACAAATAAACAAGACTCACTAAAAGGATAGGTTCTTAACTCAATGTATTCCCAACCTATGGAATAAGTTACCACAGGTCAAAGTACTATTTTGGCTACCTTTAAGGTTAGCCTTGATGCTTGGATAAGTAGGCACAAATTTACAACAATATTATCATGTATAACCTTGCCTGATTTGGGAGTTGAGTACTATATAAGTGTTTGAAAAGAGGTGGCAAGAACATTTAATTGTGTCTGCTTATAAGTTATATGGCTAGGCATCTTATAGGGTTCATGATTGCTTGGCTAGTACTGTTCCTGACCTTTTTTCATGTTACTATATTCCCACCAACTTTGAGTTAACAATCCTTAGTAACTTTTTCTATTACTAAACTGTTATGAAATTCAAAATCACTAACCTCAGAGGACTATGTTTGGAATAAATTACCTCCAAACAGCTTTTGGTTAACAAGTTAAAATTAACAAATATTATGTTTCACATATATTGCTATATATCATATAAACTAACCAATATTACATACATTTTTCAATTCCTGCCCCCTTTTTTAAACAAGAAACATCTTTATTACACTATCACTTGCGACATAAGCAATCATACATTTATATAAGTGAAAACAAACCACACTGACTTTATATAAATATAAATGTGCCTATGTCACAAGTGATAATTCAATAAAGGTGTTTAAAAAAAAACAGTGGTAAGTTAATGGCTTACCTGAATTCCCGTTATTAAGTCAATGGCTTACCTGAAGTCTTGTTATTAAGTTAATAGTGCACCTAATAGCAGGATGCTTACTAAAATATGTTTGGAGCTTCAAGATAAATTCCTTTAATCATCACCAGATCATGCAAACCAAAATAAAGCAGGCGGATGTCAAAACAGCTGCATTAATAGATGAAGCAATCCCTCAATCTGGACATGCAGGATAAACTTGTACATCTTAGTTATCTACTCAAAGCAAATCAAAAACAAAACAAAAATGTACACTGACAAAAAAGTTTCCTATTTGCCATCACAACAGCTCACTGTCCCAAAGCATTCAGAATCACTTCTAGAAGCAGGTCAACATCCTAACAAGGTGTACTGGAACAGCCCTACAAATAAAACTACAGTTCATATCTCCAGTATTCTACTGTCTGCCAATGGCATCCATACCAAGTTTTCTCGTCTTGCCTTATTTCCACAATCTAAAATAAATAGACCCCCAACAATAGCCTACCCCTCTACTTTACATTCCCAGTTCTGTTTTATACATAATAAATGAAAAGAACTAGAACCCCTGATAGAACAATTTTCCTGTGATGCCCCTACTGGATCCGACTATCTTGCGCAATGGATTTATTAAAACCCGTGAGGACTAAACCATCTTACTCTTGGGCCAGATTCATTAATGACTATACTAAGTGTACACTAAATGTGGGCAATCTGCATTCAAGAACATCCCTAACAGCTACTGTGCTTTATAGTCACTCAGAAAGATTACAAGTGTAGATGTGGTCTATACTTTGTGTTAACCTTTATTAATCCCCCTCAGTATTTAAGACTACAAGAAAATTAGTATGAAACTAAAACTGAAAGGAAGAAGGTGTGAGTTATGCTTGTGTTTGTCTGTTCAGTCAGAATGGTGTACACTTAGTGTAGACTTTCTGTAAGCATTAACGAATTCCAAGGATGCATGTATTACTTGTCTCTCCTCCAAATCTCCATGCCCTGCATCTGGTATGTGCCATAATAAAACCACTCTTCAGGGTTCCAAAACCCCAAATCAACTACTATTTCCACCCAGTTTCCATGCTACCAACAGTAGGTTAACCACTGATTAAAAATGTGTAGGCTGTCAGCTGTCAGAAAGCAAACAACAATGCTGTGTTATCTCATGAGACCAGCCTTGATGTTGAACTGGCCAGAGTACTATCACTGCCATTTGAGCACATACAGATATTATTCAGTTACACATGAAAAAGGGAGCTTAACAGGATATATAAAACTTTGCAAAACAAATCATAATGGCCTTTGCTGACAAGGAACATTTTAAAACTTTTATTGGTTTAGTGCTTTTATCTTCATTAGACTTCCTCAGAACCAGCTTAACAGGATCACTTTTCATCAACATTGTGACACTTGTGCCCTGGCCCAGCAACCAATGAGCCTCAATCCTCACCACTAACACCAGTGAGGGGAGTCCATACAGGGAAAGGATAATGAATGCACACACAGTAAAGTACAATTTCCCTTAAGAGCACACAGAGATCACAGCCAGTCTGGGGCTGGTTTCTCCCTTTCTCTCCAGGTCCCCAATAAGACTCCCCACTAGCACAGTTATAGGGTCCAGATCTCAGCCTAGTGAGCAAGCTAAAACCTCCAGCACCTTCTGTGTCCAACCAGTGCTTCGTGTCCCTGCCCAAGTAGCTGACACACACACACACACACACACACACACACACACACACACACACACACACACACACACACACACACACACACACACACACACACACACACACACACGCACACACACACACTTTGAGATAACAGTTTATACAACCACACAGACACTCCTGAGGAAGGCAGACACAGGTTCTCCAGCTGTGCCCCTTTTCTTCCCAGTCTAAAAGGTAGTACCAGCTGCCACTACCCACTAATATCAGCTACTCAAAGGCCTTTCTGAAAGGATGCCTAATTATTACTGTGCAATAGTATTATCCAAATGGTAAGTGTGACTGAACAGTCAAGGATTATTAGTGACTTGGTACAGTATCACTATATACATGCAATGTACTCTAGAGCTTAAATGAACTCTATATAAAACAGCCATAGTTGAAAGGTTTCAAAATATTTAATAATAAATAATAAAAACACAAGACAATACTTCTTGCTACACAGTGCTAGTCAAAAGTTCAAACATCACAAAGAAATACTTAAAATAATACTGTAGAAAAGTTCTGACATCACAAAAAAAACTAGTCTAATCTTCCTAATTCCTAGCTACATCTAAGAGAAAACACAGTTCTAAATAACTTACATATAGAGCAAGACAGTGCTGGTGATGTGGGATGTTCTCAAGACAAATGCTCAGAGCTCCCTGGTTCCCTCTCTTTAAATTAATAGCACAGAGCTGCTTCACATGACATCATTCTTCACACTTTTCTGGTGTTCCCAGGCTAACAGACACTACATTTATATTCTTTCCACCTTGTCAGAAACCAGAACAATAAAGGACATTTATACATGCAAATTCTAGCCATTAACTCTGGTCTTAAAACAATAGGTAGGATGCCTCCCTCTAGACATTTCGGCTCTGAATTTTGACATTAAAGACAGTCATAAAATGCTTGACTAAGCTTTCTTGCAGCAGAGTGCACTGTTACATTTTTGCAGTTCAATATCCAATGCAGTCTTTTCAAATTTAAGAGAACAAGCTTGTGGCTTACATTAATATTTACAAATGACAGAATTATCTAGAAAATTATATCTGGCTAGGCTGGCAGCCTTCACCTATCTTCACAAACTTAACCAAAGCATTAGAGGTTATAGAACATACCATGCTTCAAGATAGCATATTTGGTATAGAGGCTGGTTTGATGATTAATTTTAAAACAAATCTTTTAAGGTCGAAGTAGGTTCCTCTTCCCCTAACCCCTCCTTCATCATTAAAGATTTACACTCAAGGGTTAGCACTTTTATTCTCAATTTTTTCACCAGACTACCCACAGACTTTCCTCATCTTCCCATGAGCTTGTACTCTGATGACAAAGTCATTTATGCTTCTAATTCCTGTCACTCCAACATATAAAAATGGAAAATATATAAAATTAGTAACCAAATTAGTAATTACCTGCACTATTTACAAAACATGAAGGTTCTCCTAAAAAAAAAAAAATAAAACAAACAAAAAAAAAAACTAAAACTAAAGCTATGATATCTGTCACAAAATATATGCTGATATTAACTCTCCTGGCACATTAGAGCAGTCATTCTCTAACTCGTTGAAATAGTCACAGTTTTCAAATATGTAAGGCTCTGGCTGAACAACTATTTAAACGTTCAATTCCACACTAAGCAAACTAAAGCTAGCATAAGCAAACTACTTTATTGGTCATGGAATCTTTCTCATTTCTTCAGTGAAGCTAGAATGGTGTTGAAAAGCAAATACGTCTGGCTCATGTTGAATATAACTTGCCCATAATTGCCTCAGCTCTCTTCAGTCTCCCTCAAACAAAATCTGCAGATTCATAACATTGCTCCCCCATGTGACCACCACTGCTTATTGCTAGCTAAATGCAGTACATTAGAGAGCACAACTTTTAGTAGAATCTCTTTTCTTTAAACTGTTAATAATACAATAATTTCCTATTCTTCTAGGAAGACTCTCAGGAAATCTACCTACAAACCCAGAACCTTTCACGTTATTGCAGCAGCTTTATGAATGCTACATAACAAACTTCACTGTAATGGCTGCAATTTTTCCTTATTAGCACCCAAATTGTGGGAGTCACTTCCTACCACATTAAAACCCCCTAAAGTACAGTCAGATTTATTTAAGAACTTTAGAACACCACTTATTGAGCAAGCAGAATGCTTTGCTTTACCTGTAGTAGTGTAATTTAAATCAAAATTCTCCATGCACAATCCAGAGTACCAAATCCTGCTAAAATTACACTATCTAAAATTAATATCTGCATGTAAATAAAATTCCCTCAGATATAATAAATAGCCTCCAAATGCCTTCCTTAATGAAAAATATTTTAGAGGCAGGTGATAATATTAAGAAAAGTCTCTTTAAAATTGATATGTGTGGTACATGTTCTTATTAATATTAATGTAATTGATAAAGAGAAAGTAGTTAATTATTCAGAAAAAAATACATTGTAAGGGCAAATATAATTGTAAAACATCAAGGATTGTTCATTTGGCAATGTATAAGTCATGGCAGGCTTTTTATGTTGGTAAGACTGAGAGACCCTTGAAATGGAGTATTTATGAACATACAGTATATGTAATGGGGACAGTAATAATGCATTACATAAGCATTCTATTTTGTGTTCTAAATTTGATAGATTTGTTTTCTTCATGGAAAGGGTATCACTTCTTGTTAAAGGAGGGGATTGGCAAACTGTCCTTGAATGAAAGGAACTACATTGGCAGTTATTATTATAAGCAATAAGCAACATTATCCCCTGGTTTGAATGAGCCAGTATCTATCAATAGCATATTGAAGTTTAGGGTTGCAAGTTTATGAGATGTAAATAATATTTTATTAGCTTGAAATTGTTAAATACTTAGCAACTTTGGCATTTATCTGTTTACATTTCAACTGGATGGTAACTAAGGTAATTTGTAACTAAGGTAATTTGTTTATTAATGGATGAATTATTTTGCTACTTGTTATTGGTGGAATATATTGATCATGTGACTGTTTTAATCTTATAAAAAAGTTTTACTTGAAATGGTTGATTATTCTGAAGAAGTCCTCAACTGAATAAGGAAGAAGGTGCTTAATAAATTGTTGTGATTCTCCTGTGCTTTGGTTTTGCTATCAGTTTTATTCTTTATATTAGTCTTGGTTTTAAAATGATCTGTGGTTTCTTCTGGTTTATTGGTATACTTTATTGCTCCTCTATTAAGGCTGTAATTGTGAAGCATTTTCAGATGTGCATCTCCCATAAGTACTTATTTCACTGGACATCTTCTGCTAGGTCCCATGGCATAGTGACCACCTTTTTGAAAACAACACCTTGTGTAACTTTGAAAAAATAGGTGGATGGTTCAGTGGTGCAGCAGTTGTATTGCCGCCTCATAGTAAGAGGTTCTCTGCATGGCCGGCCTTAGTCACAGGCCAACTAGGCGGCCGCCTAGGGTGCCACTGTAGCAGGGGCGCTTTTCCAGTATTTATTTGGTGCAGGTAGACCAGGTTGGGGGCACTTGGGTGGTATGGGGGGGGCGCTGTCGAGGCCTTTTGCCTAGGGCACCAGCTGGCCTAAGGCCGCTGCTGGTTCTCTGGTTCAATTCTTGGCTGGAGTGCCTTGTGTGTGGAGTCTGCATGTCCTCCCTGCATTCATGTGGGTTTCCTCTGGGTGCTCTGGTTTCCTCCCACATTACAAAGACATATATCTGGAGCATTTCTCCCCAGGCCTTCACTGAAAACTGGCTTTGTTTCAAGTTGGACTTTCCTGGTAAACAAACGTTAAATAAAAATATTCTCTTTTGGCAATGTAGCCATTTATAGTCTAAAAATATACAGCATGAAACACTTCTGCTGCTCACTTTCTAGAATCATTTGTTAGCCACTGAATGGAGTCTATCTCATAGCATTCTGTTCTGTAAAGGAACTCATTCTAATTGTATACACAGCTAAACCAGACTAACTTTGTTATGCCTCCTAGAGACATTATTTTAACAAGCCAAACACTGGCAGGCATTGTCAATGATCGATTGGATAAACTTTGTTTCCACCAACCATAAGTGGCCTTTTTGACAGCTGTCACATTTACCAAAAGCAGGCTACCTGTAATTTGTCTTACAACCCACAGCTACTAGTGTCTACAAAAGCACACCCAGCTTGACTTTAAATGCCATGCAGTGCACAACTCGGTAAAGGGCATATCTACAAACAAGGCTGACTGTGCTGCTGCTACTAAGGAAGCTGGGACAAGTGAGAATCTAAATTTTCCACTTACTTGACTGTATCCTATAAAATAATGTTAATTTAGCCATAAGATATAATGGCAACCAAACTGAAGCTTACAAACTGACATGAAGAAATTACACATACCATAATTATGCTTGTGTTCTGTGATAATTCTGTCCTACATATGAGCATTTTACAAATAGGTACTAAACCTGGTAGATGTTAACTTCAACTTCATTTTTAACAAAGAACCATTAGCAATGCTGTAAACATATATAATTCAACAAGTACAATATGTAAAACAGCAAATCACTTACTTGTACTCCTACTAACACATTTAAGCTTGTTGACAGCAAAGAAGATATTTGATGGATGTGACATAACCAAAGAATCTCTCAAAGTAGCATGAACTGCCATGGCCTTAGTTTTGGGAGTACTAAGCTCAATCAGGTAAGTATTAGTCACTGATGAATGGCTTCAGACCCATCAGCAAGGGGGTGTACAATTGCCATATTGTCTTCAGTGAAGGAGAGGTAATGTTGGGTGCCATCAGCCTAGAAGTAGTATGTTAGACCTCTTCTCCTAATCACATCTTCCAGTGGAAGCATAGATACTGTGAAAATTAAGAGCCCAGGACTGAGTCTGTGGCACTTCACAGTCCAGAAAGAATTTAATAGAAGTTTGTAAACCCAAATACATATTCTTGCTATGTTAGTGAAATAAGAAGTATATAATTTAAGGGTCACAGAAGAATGGGCACAGTAAAATACCATCTTCTCATTCAGTGGTGTCAAATGCCACAAAAAGATCCAGCAAGACCAAAATAGAATAGAAATGCTTGGCTCTAGCCTCTGGGAGATAATTTCTGCTCTATGAGAACAAGTTCAGCAATGTGGAAAGAGTGATATCTGAACTTGCAAGCATGCATTAGCTTTGCAAGAGAACTCTCAAACTGTGTATAGACATCTATCTTAATAATTTCAGTTAGAAAAGAAAGACTAGAAATTAGGCAGAATTTATCAGATACATTAGGGTCCAGAGATGTATTTTTTTTTGGGGGGGAGATTCCAGTAAGAAAAGCTTCCTTAATAATGGTTCAAAAAAAGAGGAGTTAAGTGAGAATTCTGTCTGATAAACTATTAAGCTCAGAACATCTGGGCAGGCATGTAGCAGTCTAGATGGGTATGGGTCCAACTCATAAGTCAACTCATAAGTCAAGCAACACTTGCCTGAAATCACATTTAAGAACACATGATAATTAGGAATACAATATACTGTCTAAAAATAGGAACAAGACCTGCCATTGACTAGGGAAGTGCCAATGGAGTCTGGAGGAAAAAAGGCAGATCTGGTCAGTGAAACACTGAGCAGCACATTGGTAAGATAATGCGGTATGTGATGTGGTGATGAAAGCTTTTCTGCACAACTTGTCCACCATCTGAAAGGGAATAGCCAGTCAGTTTGCTGCTGTTGAGATCTGTTTGGACATGCAAGCTAACTTCTTATGATTGATCTCAGTCGTATTCATTGCATCTGTCATGGCTCAGATCTACACTTTCCACAACACACAAACATCTATCTTTCTACTCTTAGACAATGGGGTTCTTAATCAGAACATGTCTACCATTTCTTTACACATATATGACTTGATGACATTTTGTGTACTGTAAAGCTGAAGATAATGTGTTATTATTTTCACCAACCAGGGCATCAAGAGTGCCACCACTATTCTCAGGAAGGAACTAAAGAAGTATAGATGAAAAAAGTTTGAAAACAATGTGATTTGTACTCAACTATACACCGAAGGATTAAAGTTCAGTAACTCTGGGACAAACTATGCAAGAAAGTGATCAATCGTCAGACAGGCTGCACCTACAAGTCTTCACATTCAACAGGAAGATCAGGTTTAATATATGTCCAGATTTACATGTTGCAGAAGTTATAACATTTTAAGGTGAGAAAATCATTCCATATTGCAAAACGTATAAGCCAAGGTATGGCATCTGGGTCCAAACAAGTCATCGTCTGATAATCTTCCCTCATAAGACCTCAAGGAGTTCAGTACTCCCTCGGTATGTACCTCAACAGGCATATGCAGCAAATGGAGCATCCCAAAAAGAAGTCAAGGAGAAAAAATATGTTTAGTGCAGACTGCCTCAAATCATTGTCCCTCTATTCTGTTTCTTACATGCTGAGAGGTGACCTATGCCTAGCATAAAAGCTCTTTCAGATCCAGCTCTAATGGACCTGTTATATGTTCAGAAAACAACTAGCATCAGAAACACCTGATCTAGGGGCCTACATCTCACCAGCAACATAAAAAAGGTGTGTTGGAGGAAAGGTATGTGTCTCAAAGGTTCCTCTTTCACTAGAACAGGCTTCCCATCCATGTGAAGCAGAGTTCATCCTTACATTTATTCAAACAGAACCTGGATCAGTGGGTGGGAAACCATGAATATACCCCTTGTCTGTCAACCATGTCTCTATTCGAGAGAGGAAGACTGTAATTATGTGTATATCTAAGAATATACACACACACCACAAAAGTTTTGGGAACCATTCCCTATCAAATCTTATTCTGGAGAATTTGGCCAGACGTAAAATGGCTCCTTGGGTCATTAACTTGTCATATAGATTCCTTTATAGCTCCATAGTTGTCAAAATGTTTGAAGCTTTCTTTATAATATGAAGCTTGTGGATTGGGAAGCTTACAGAGTAGGTTCCTTGCTTCACAGATGTCATTAGACTAGATCCAAATCCTTATCAATTCCAGATTATCCCCATTAAGGAGCATTTATTTATTTATTTATGTATGTATGTATGTATGTATGTATGTATGTACATACATATATATTGAACTTTGTTAACTAGGGTTGAGCACGGATCACAGCTGACCTAGTCTGAGTCCAAGATAAATCGTAAGAGGACAACAGGTAAATGAAACACTATAGACAATGGTGCAGTACGAAATGGTAAAGTTAATGATGCAGTACCAAAAATAGCTTTGAGTAATACCACATATTTTTGAAAAGGAATGATAACAAAATTACTATATATAGCATATACAAGAAGCAACTCTAAGCTCAGTGGGAAGGGAGGTGGATAGGCAATAACTGTAGATATGGTAAAGAAAGAAGCTTCAAGAGAAATTACGTAAAGTTTCCAGAGATGAGTCACTGGCATTTTTTCAGCTTCTCACTTATATTCCAATTAAACTCCAGATTTTGCTTTCTTTGGGAATGTATCATCTTTAGATGCTTATCTTGGGTAGCACACTCGGCCATTGTTTCTAGTCTGGGGATTGCACATTTCTCCTTTAAGGCAGGGAATAATCCTCTTTATGAGGATTGTAAATTGTTAGTCCCTACTTTTGAAAGACATTTCACCTAATAGAATAAAGTGTCACCATATTGATGTTTTCCTTTCATGTTTCTGATCATTGGCCATAATTGCTTACGCTTGTCCAAGATCATCAAAAAGAAATCATTGTCCCAGTAAAATGTTTACCCACATGTGTGGTGCTATTGAGAACCCCAACTTTTTTCAGCATCATATAATTTTCCCTAAGAATTTGGGATCTGATCGCAATGGTGCAGAATACTGCTCCATGGCTAATTAAGGCTGCAGGGCTTTGTCCACCCACTAAATGTTCACTTAAAATAAAATCTAGTTCTATTTAAGACATCTGGGATACAGCCCGTTAGAAAACCTGGTATTATACTCACGTGCTTCCCCTACCAGACAAAGTAGCTCATTTTCTTTTCTACTGGATTTGTTTTCCTGAGCATGTTTGCATGACAGAAGGTCTGTGAGAGACTGGCATGACCTTAAAAGAAGGTGAAAAAGAAGTCCTAAATTGTAAGAATTGGTGACAGTTGGTGTGGCATCCCAATCCCATAAAAAATGGTAAAAAGGGGGTTGATGGTGATGATGATGATGATGATTGATTTACATCTTTTGTGAATAGGCCAGGAAATGAGTGTCCAGGTCACTAATAACTGTTTACAAAGTTGCAATCCAATGTTTATTTCCTAAAATAATAGTTTAACTCGTATACTTGGGAAGTATACTTATTGCTAGGAGTTCCAAAACTCGCAGAAAAAAGTGACAGTGATTTTGAGAATGAGCCTAATGGCATTACCCTCTTTGATGATGAAGTCATCTTGTGTGAAAAACAGTTTTACTAAGTTTAGGGTCAACTTGGCAAACCGTACTTTTTCAGATAGTTTATGTTTAGCAATATATGACTTAATTAATCTTTTGTGTTCTACCTAAGAGAACTTAGCCAGCTTTATAAATTATGTAATTTACTGGAGAATGAACTAAAAAGAAAAAGATAGATTTAGCCACAGATATTAGACAGTGGCATTAGAACAGTAATCAAAACTGCTTTATACTCCATTATCAGAACTGGAAGCCAGAACCTGCCATTTATGAAAAAATGTGATACCTTGCTAACAGCAGGTAGACTAAGTAAACTATTTATCTGCTTCTTCGAGTGCACAATTTTTGATACTGTGGAAAATTGGCTCAGTGAGAGAAAAAACACATTTTGCCTGATTCCAGATAATTCTGAGTAATCACTCACATTAGTTCCATTGCATATTTATTAAAGGGGCATAAATGAGTAGTTAGAGCTTCCAGTTTGGCAAACTGAGTGGACCAATTTGACCCTGGATACAAAGGAATGCTATCACTAAGGCAGCGTGAGTTGCAGAGCTGAAATCCTTAAAAATTAATTTTAGTACTTGTGTAAAACAAACAAAGAAACAAACTAACTAACTAATATATAAATAGCTAAATAAATAAACATTCTTACACTTACATGGCATCCAAACAGAAGCTACAATAGCACAACTCTGCTTTATGTATAGACAGACAGCCATGATGATAACAAAAGCATGCATTTTACTTTATAAAATAAGCAAACAAGCCAGACTCAGATATGCAAGATATCAATTGTAGTGGGAGTGTAGCTGTCTGTCAGTCCCAGGGTCCACTCTTCAGTTCTGGCATCAGGATCCTATGTGAGTGGAGTTTGCAAATCCACTCTTTGTATTCATTCATAGGTTCATAGGTTTATAGGTTCATACTAGGCTATCTGCCCAAGGGCATTTATAAGCCTAGCCCATAGATATGTGGCTTTCGCCACCCCTTTAGTTTGAATAAAACTATGCCTATTATTTTGCTGTGCCTCTGTCAAGCAGTGACACTGAAGTAATCCCTGGGGTATATCTGCGATCTCCCATCCATTGGTCAAGATTCCTCTTGAACAAGGCCAGCGAGGTGCTCTGCCTCACATTTACCGGGATTTTGTTCCACAGCATAGGGAGTCTCTGGGTGATGATTCTGTCCCTCCAGCACGTCCTATTAATAACCGTGTCAAGGTTTAAGTCTCCCGCCCTTGTGGTTTGGAGGGATCTAGATTTTTTGAGGTGAAGCATATTCATCAAATCTGGGTTTGACATGGCCTTATATGTCAGGCACAGGTCACCTCTGAGCAAGCGGTATGAGACTGAATAGAGCTGGAGTTCTTTCAGTCGGGCAGCATAAGACATATTTTTGAGACCCTTTATCCTCTTGGTGAGGAACATTTGGGGCCTTTCCAGCTGCTGCAGGTGTCGGGTCAGATACATTCCGAATGGGGCATTGTACTCAATCATAGGTCTAATGAGTGATAAGTACAGGGGGACGATGACCTCCCTTGATCTAGATGTGAATCCCTTCATGATCAGGTGGGCAATGTAGAAGGTTTTCCTGACTACTTTAGCAACATGAGTGTCAAACGAAAGGCTAGTGTCAACCTGGGTCCCCAGGTCCCTGATGACTTCTTCTGTGCTCACTGGATTGCCACCTATATGGTAGCTAGGGGTAACCTTGTTTTTCCCGAAGGGTATGACTATGCATTTCTTGGCGTTTAACTTTAGGCCATGGCTCTGGCACCAGTTATCCATTTCTGTGAGGCCCTTCTGAAGGATACCTGTGTCAGAAGTGTTTCCAACTATGGCACCCAGTTTGCAGTCATCTGCAAACTTTGTCAGCCATAACCCTCATGTGTTTGCTTGTACTTCAGAAAAGTAGATGTTGAACAAGAGTGGACCCAGGACTGAGCCCTGTGGGACACCACTTGTGACAGGCTTTGAGTCTGACATGGCTCCAGCAACTCTGACCCTGTGGGTTCTGTCACTTAGCCAGTTTGCAACCCATCTTGTGATGTATGGGTTTACATTCAAGCTGATGAGTTTTTCGATGATACCTGAGTGGGGTATTGTGTCGAAGGCCTTTGCCAGGTCGAGGTAGGCTGTATGGACTGCCTTTCCCTCATCAATGGCCTTGGTGACTGTTTTGAAAAAGTCAACCAAGTTTAAAAGGCATGATCTGCCTTTGACAAAGCCAAACTGGGTTGGATCCAAAGTCTGCAAGTTCCCTATGTCTTTATTTATGAGTTCCATTATGATCCTCTACATGGCTTTGCAGATAAGGCTTGTCAAGCTAATGGGACGGTAATTTCCAGGGTCGGTGGAGGCACCGCCCTTGTGAAGTGGGACCACAGTCGCAGTGCGCCACTCCTTGGGTACGTATCCTGAGGTGATGCTAAGATTAAACAGCTGTCCTAACTGCGGGTTTAATTCCTCATTGAGTTCGTGGAGCACACAGCTGGGGACACCATCCAGTCCCATGGATGCTGTGTTTTTTGCCTTGGAGAGAGCAGTTCTCACCTGGGCGTTGGAGATGTTTGGGGGCTACAATCCTCTGGTATAGATATCTCTCCTTTTGGGGGGAAGGGGGGGGAGAAGTTTGCACTGAACCTGTCAGCTAGTATGTTGGCAATGTGTGTAGGTTCAGTAATCTTCACATCATTTTGGACTAATTCTGAGCATATCTGGGAGTTTCCTCCTAGGTTTCTAACATAGCTAAAGAAGGCCTTATGATTGTCTTTTGTGTCCTTGGCGGTTTTTCTCTCAAAGTTGGCCTTGGATGATTTTATGAGAGCTCTTAGTTTTTTACTTATAATGATCAAAGGTGTATTACCTTTCAAGGATTTTGCTCTATCTTGTAGTAGCTTCCTCCTTTTGTTGTAGAGCTTGTTTATGGCTGGGGTCCACCAGACTGGACGCTTGCCTTTGGTACAAAGAGTCTTAGTTTTGTTTGGGATTGCCTGATCCATGCAGTCCTGTAGGTGCTGGTAGAAGGAATTTGTAAGTGATTCAGCGGTTAGAGTAATGTTTACCACTGGCTCAGGGGCCTTAAAGGAGACCACACTAGTTTTTAGAAGTGTGAAGTCGGCTTTTGAGAAGTTTTTCACTGTGGTCTCTTTTATTTCAGGTGGGGGCGGGATGAGGACCTCCAGCGAGATTAGTTTATGATCTGATCTCACCAGTGAGGGGTATACTTCCGGTGTTGAACATTTTGATCCCATGTTTGTGATGATGAGATCAAGTATGTTTTCTCCTCTTGTGGGGATGGTGACTAGTTGTTCCATGGCATTTGAGTTTATGAACTCCAAGAACCTTTGGGCTAGAGAGTTTGGGCTTGAGTAGTGTTCCCAGTCTATATTAGGGTAGTTGAAGTCACCTAATATGATGGTGTTTGGAGATACATTTATCCCCTCCAGTGTTTTCAGGAAGGCCATGTGAGGTTCCTGGGTTTGAGAGGGTGGCCTGTAACATGCTACAAATTGCAGAGCAGTCTTGCCTATGGTTAATTGCACCTGGATGGTCTCCGATGCATCATGCGTTGCCACCAACCTTGAGGTGTGGGTGTCCTTTATGAATATGGACACCCCCCTCCTTTTTTGGTGTTGTCCGGATTTTGGGGCCAGAACGCATGATATGAGGTGAAACCTGATAGTGCTGGGGTGTTCTCAGGAGCCTTGAACCAGGTTTCTGTCACAGCGCAGACATCGATGTTCTCCATACTGAGAAGGGCCTCGAGTGCGTGCATCTTGAGATTGAGACTTCTGGCATTGAGCAGCATTACCCTTAGTTTTTTTCCTTTTTTGTGTTCTAGGGTGGTAGGTTTAGAATTTGAGCCTTGCCTAAAAAAGGCACTATGGGGGTGGCAAGAGCCTTTGCCAATATCCGGAAGACCAGGGGTGACAGGTGCAAGCCGTCCCTTGCAAAGCAGCGTGGCTTGTCCAGCATGTCATCCCAGGCAGACAGACATTGGATCCCCTTTGAATGACACCAGAATTTAAGCCAATTATTAAAGCTGATCATCTTATCCCTGTATTGTGGCATCATTCTAGGTGAAGGTCGGATACTGCTCAAGGTCAGGGTCATACCTGCTTGGGCTACATAATCAGAGAGCTCCTCAATGTCTCTTTTCATGTAGTCCAAGGAGGTACATCTCAGGTCGTTGACACCAGCGTGGACAATGACTGAGTCGTACTTGTACCTGCTGTTGAGAGACCTGAGTGCTTGCGTTATGTGGCGGATTCTAGCGCCCGACAGGCAGCTTACTGTGACCTTCTTCTTACTCAGTCTGGTGAGCGGGACATCAGTGTGTCTGACTATGGAGTCACCAATGATGAGTGTGTCTGGCATTGTGTTTGGCCTTAAGGGCTGTGACTGTTTGACACTCTGACTGTGTGGTCTATGTGTTGCATGTGTTTGGTCCTGAGGTGGTAGTTGTTTGGGTGTCTGCTTTGGTGGCCTCTGCTGTTTTGGTAGATTTTTGATCAGAGCCTCCGAGTATGTCTTTGTGTGATTATGTGTATGATTTGAAGTTGTGATGGTACTATGTGTGACTGGGTATGTAGTGTGTGTGGTTTCCTTCTCCTCCTGTCTGGTCTTGCCAGTCCTGTGTTGAGAGAGCTCAGCCTCCAGTTTGGCCGTATAGTTGCATCTCTCGCATGTATTTGTGTTTTGTGGGAGAAGGAGAGGATTGTCTATGTACATGAGGCAATTGTAACATTGCCTCAATATTCCCAGGTTCACCAGTTGAGCAGGAGAGGACACTAGCAACTGATCCCTCGACATGCTAGAAGTAATAGATAAAAAAACTTACAAAAGACTCCGAGGGATGTGGGTTCTAGGCTGGTGGGGTACTATCTATAATAAAAGTGCTTTATCAAGGTGCAGGTACTGTAGGAGCAAGTGCTAGGTTTTACAGATAGAGAATAGTCTACTTGGGAATCAAGTAGAGATGAACTTTTTAGTTATAGGATACGCTGGTTAGATCAGCAATACAGTTCAAGGAAGGTAGTTATAAGGGAAAATTTGAAGAGTGGAATTTAGGTAGCCCGAATAGTTTAACCTTGTTTAACCGCCGCTGCTCTTGTGTGCTACAGTGGCAACTCCGCGCTAAATCACGCTAACGCGCGTTTAGCGTGTTTTATATCAGGGGCTGAAAGAAGCTAGAAACTGGCCCAAAATGACCAATAGACTACAAGTTACTGGCTGAAACCTCACAAAACTGGACTTTTCTGGCTTTCTGGTTTACTCCTATGCTTCAGATACATATTCCTTAAGTTGACTGGCTACTCAAACAAATTGTCCTTGAGTTTGTATTACAGAACTTCTATCGTCTGCAAATAGTCCTGTAATTATAATATGTGGTATTGTCTGAACCACCCTAGTAACCATTACACAGCCCTTCAAATTCAAGGATTCATGGACACTAAATAAGAAATCAGCAACTTTGAAAAAAAAACAGGATTTCTTTAACAGAATTCATCAAGTTCAGCAACTGCATTGAAACACCACAGATAACTCTTTAGGCCTCTTAATTTAATGTGATACCACAAAAAAAAATATTAGCAATATAGGCCTTTCTCTGTATTTATTAAAAATAGCAAAATGCATGCTAAATCTATAACTTAATAACCAAAAAAAGTTGATAAAAAAGTAAAATACATGACTTGCTTTCCAATGTGATTCCAGTTTATAAAGCTTTTGGCATGGGCTAATATTCATGAAAAATTAAAGCATCTCATAGTAGAGGTACAGATCTGCTATGGACTTCATCTTTGTGAGGCTATGCAATAAATCAATTACTTTTCATTACTGCTTGCACAATGGTGGCCCTTGTTATATATTCAGATTTGCCCCAGTGATCAGAACACATAGCTAGGTGGTCACTGCTCAGTGGTACACAAGCAGTGTTAACCCCCATGATTGGTATATGAATGCTCAAGCCTGTGGTGCACCATATTCTCCATATATGGGGCAATGCTCCCTGTCTAAGATGTCCACTTCCACCTACCATAAAGGTGCTTATCCTTATTGCCCAAGGGAGCTCCCTCCTACATACTTGCAAAGCATGCATGGCACTATTTTGAATCAATCTCATGTATTATATTCCCACCTGGCATCTCAGAGGAATTCATAAATGTTGTTGTTGTGTCTTTCGGCTTTTCCTGGTTAGGGGTCGCCACAGCGGAACTCCAGTCCGCTAATGATTGGCAGTGGATTTTTACGTGCTGAGTTGCCAGCCCTGATGCGCAACCAATTCATAAATATGCTACATTAATTGCATATTAGCATGCAATGCTAGGTCATCATGGTGTTATGGGGTTATCATAAATAGGCATAATCTGATGTCCTGTGAAACATGCTGGATTGCTATGCAGCAGAGAGTTGGAAGATAATCATAGAAGTGACTGGTGGTGTGTAGAGCTGAATTATTGCCTTGTTACTCAAGAAACAAATGCATACTTCATTTTTGTACACAATGAGAGGGGACTATTATATTTCAGGGACCACTGTGCCAGACTGCCCACCAAAATATTATGGTGTGATGCCAAGATCAGCACAATGCAGACCCCTAAAATATAACTTGAATAGGGGTAGTTTATCAAAATGCCAACTTGTATTCCAAATGGCAATATTTGGTTTATGTTGATAATCAGAGTAAATGACATGCTAATTTTAAATAAAAATGTTACTGGGAGTCCACCATCCTACCCCATCATTATCATTTTGTATCACAAAAGTAAGGGGCTTATATAAATAAAACAGGCACAATTTGCATAAAATAGAAATAAAGGGTTTTTAAGTTCAGGTTCTCAAATATGAAATACCATATTGATGTAAGGTAAATACATAGATATTTTTATAAAATGTTTTTATTGTTTTCCACGGTAGTGCAGCAGTTAGTGTTTTCGTTTCTCAGCTAGAGTGCCTTCTGTGTGGAGTTTGCATGTCCTCCCTGTGGTCATCTGAGTTTCCTCCGAGTGCTCTGGTTTTCTTCCACATTCCAAAGACTGGAATTGTATTGGACACTCTAAATTGGCCATAGGTGCGAGTGTGTGTATGAAAGAACTACTGTGGCAGGGCTAGCCACCTGGTGGTGTAAACCTTGGCTTGAGATGATTGTCACTGCTGAAGTGACACCCCGATCTCATGTGCAAAATGGGAAAAAGGGTTGAAAATGGAATAGCAAAGTAATAAACAATAAATAAATATATACATGTCAGCTGATTCTATAACCAAAGGTGTTGCATGCCACAAAAGAGCCAAATAATAATAAAATGTTAGGATAATTAATGCCATCATTGCCATCAGTGATAAAAAAACAGGAAGAAAATAACTCTTAGTAACATAAATTAGCTTACAATGTACAATATAATTTTCTGTGCAATTTCCCAATCTTTAAACTTTTTTTATTTTGAAGTCATGAGCTTAATGTACAATATATTCACTAATAACTCTGGAAAAATATACAATTGAAACACCATGTAAATTCAAGCACTGGGTTTTAAGACAATATTTGCATTTATATCACATTATTGAAAGAAGAAAATAGCGAATGCTATTTCATCGGCCCCAAAACATCTAAACATGAAAACATCGAACATTCAGAACAGCGAATTTTTTCCCATGGAAAAAATTTGCTGCTCTGAAACACATACACACAAAACAAGCACATCAAACAAACGGCAACCACACACATACACTTACATTCCTACATCTAACGCTACACTAAACTAAGCATACACCACTATCTACCCACTTTCCTTAATCCAAACCCTAACCCTAAGGTCCTTCACTATCACACACTCACCTAACCTGTGCCCTAACCCTAATTCACTTAAGCCGCCCCTAACCCTAAAGTCTGTCACTATCGCACACACTCCTAACCCGCACCCTAACCCTAACTCTCTTAACCTGCCCCTAACCCTAACGTACAAATAATTGCACACTTACCTAAACCCAACCTGTAACTTTCCACCACAGCGCTAAGAATAGCAAAGCCACAGAAATGGCCAACTGAATTCTTTCCCAAGGAAAGAATTCACTGTTCTGCAGCTTCACTATTCTTAGTGTTCGCTAAATAGTGTTCGATATCAGAACATTCAAAGTTTTGATACTTCAATGTTCTGATATAGACCTCAATATTTTACTAAAGCCAGCATCATAAGCTGAAGAACACTGGTCCCTTTATTCCTAGAGCAATTATAACAACCCAATATTATTTGCTGCCATGTAATTTCATGATATGATACTTTAAGTAATCTAAGCTTATTTAAATACAAAATCCTAGAATGACGTAATTGTTTTGTAGAACCAAAAATATAATACATCTTTTTTTACAAATTTGACACCAAGAAGGTATCTCTGTACAGTCAAACAATAATTTTAAGATCAAATATACATTAAAATATCAGAAGTTGTGTCAAGTATATTTTTATAAACTGAATGTATGTTTATGAAGATGTCCATAAATGCTTACAAGCAAAGATATGTTTATAAAGAATTATTATATCTCTGGACTTCCCCCAAAAACACTGAGCTTAATTTTTAACTCAGTCTGATAAACAGAACAGATTGGCCTTTATGAATCAAAGCAGTCATTAACACCCTAATTAATTGAATTAAAACTAATCTTTCACATCTTTAATAATAATCTTTTTGTGTGAGCGTGAATGTAATAATAAAAATTATTATTGAAATTTAAGCCATAGGCATTTTTAAATTCACAGTTTCTTAAGTGATCCTAAATTTTTATTTATGAAATACTGAATCTACCATTCTTTTCGGTAGAGGAAAATTGTCCATATTGGTCATTTCTTTTCCCGACAAAATGTTAGGGAATGAATAATACACTTCACAATGAGATGAGAGCAGAGAAGAAATCTGATCTCTTCATACTTTGAAAATCTTTAATTATATTAGTGACTATTTTTAGAAATTTTAAGTTTATCTTATAAGATATATTGAGATAACCAAAAACATTAAATCATATTCTTTTACTACAGTCTTCCCAAATGAAACAAACAGAATAGTTCGGAATTTACTATTCTTCCAAAACTTTTAAACTCTGAAAGATGTTATCATTCTGGTAGCCTAATAATACCAAAAAATTTGGGTCTAGGTATTTTAGATATCTGGAATATGTAGAAGCATTTGATATGAAATTCTAGCTGAATAAGGATTCTACACAAATGTTATCAACTCTGAATGTATGTTCTAAAAATATTTAGGATTAGTTTAGCAAGAGTTAATAAAGTGAATACCTATGGAGAAATGTTAATAACTGAAGTTTTTTTTTTTTTTTTGGATTTTAGAGAAAACTTCTAAGGTGCTTGTATTTTTATATATTGTAAGACTGTTCCAATATCTTGATATCTTGATAAGTTATACAAATAGTAATCTTCTTTATTTGAGAAAATCTTTACCTAAATGTTTTAATTTGTTTAAAAGTTTTTTTTACTGATAACTCATTTTAAATTTTTAGCAAGGTAAATACTTTATTAATCTCATGTTCAGTATACCAGATTGTGCTGTGTAACACACATGTATGGTGCTCTTGTCATGTCAGCACTCATGTCAAACAGTCAGCAGTTATCAATAACTTGGCATTGTTAAGCATCCAAGTTTCACAATCGACTATTGTATTCATGCTTCATTCCATATTTCAAAACCAAAAAGAAGGGGCATAATTTAAAAGCATTTTGGAAAATACTAGTTCCTCTGCAAAAGGTGTGGTAGTTCACAGGTAGGGTACTTATCCTTGTAGAAACTATAACATATTAGATTTATTAGTGTAGGCCCACAGGGTTATTATGCCAATACTGACATGCTTATAGGCTTTTTATTTTTCATGTGACCACATGTGTCATTTACATTAAGACCTGCCCTGGGTTTCAGTAAACAACATGTTAAGTTTTGTGCAAAGCCTACATGGAGTTTATGAGTTTATGTGTTTGTTCTGCAAGCAGGAGTGCTTAAACAAACATAAACAAGCAGGGTTTCATGGAGGCTAGGAAACCATGTAAAGCAACATGGATAGTGAACTTTGTTACAGCAAAACTAACCAGTTTAGCAGAATACCATACGGACCACCAGTGTTTTTCATATATTACTGTATTATGTTGCGGGGACAGGACAGGACAGTTTATATGTACACTCCAACATACTGGGCTAGTGGGATTGCATAGAATTCCACACGGACCACCAGGGTTTTTCATATATTAATGTATTTTGTTGTGGAGACAAGACAGGATAGTGTATGTGTACACTCCAGCATACTGGGCTAGTGGGACTGCATGAATGCCACATAGACCGCCAAGGTTTTTCATACATTAATGTATTATGTTGTGGGGACAGTACAGAACAGTGTATATGTACACTCCAGCATACTGGGCTAGCGGGATTGTGTGGAATGCCACACGGACCACCAGAGTTTCTCATATATTAATGTATTAAGTTACAGGGACAGGACAGTGTATGTGTACACTCCAGCATACTGGGCTACCGGCATTGCATGGAATGCCACACAGATCACCAGGGTTTTTCATATATTAATGCATTATGTTGCATAGACAGGACAGTGTATGTGTAGACTTCAGCATACTGGGCTAGCAGGATTGTGTGGAATGCCACAAGGACCACCAGGGTTTTTCATATGTTAATGTTTTATGTTGCAGGCACAGGACAGGACAGTGTATATAGTCCTGAGTATTCTGGAATCCCATTCTGGGTACTCTGTACAAGTTGTATTTATGATCTATAAGGGTACATGGACTGGCATTTATAAGAAACAGTCATGGGAAGTGTTTTTTGAATAGGGAGAAACAGATGAAGTTTAGGGAAAGAGGACAAGTGAAACACTGCAATGTACCGCGCATGAGGAAATGTAAAATGATGACAGTGGCAGCAGGAACACTAATCACATCTCCACATGGCACAGTGCAGACTGCACAGTGACAGATGTATATGATGTGATTGTCACACAAGGTGACATAACAGTGGATGATGTTTGTTTGATATAAGCATCCAGACATGAACAATAGAAAGGACATTTATCATGGTTGTTAAATACAGTTGGGGTTGGGTGCATATTGTGAAGCTGTGCAATCTGATTTGTCTGAGTATGCTGTATTGTCAGCAGAGGCTTCCAAGTAGGACAAAGATACAGGCTCATGGCCAACAGTAAAACCATCATACACAATCATGGACAATATCAGAATAATACCACCAGTAATACCCATGTCTCTGATACGACATATGTGTTTCTGAATGAGCATAGATGGTTCTGCACCAACACAATTGTCTGACTGTTAGGACATGTCAGCAATCTATGAGTGTAATCAAGCACACTTTCCTGACACTAACATATGCAGGAGGCGTGAAGAGACACACGACATTATGATCACTACAGGCTAGTTGACTGGTGTGTATGACAGAGAGATATATATGGCACAATCTGCACTGTCACAAATGTAAACCATGCCATCAATGTCATTAAACAGCTATGTATGTCATGAGTGCATCAGTGAAACAGATATCACATGTGCATACGGTATTACACCTTGATGAGGATTCTGTGCCATAAGACAGTCATGTTTATGCAACAAAACTAATACCTAGGTATGCACAAATAGATGTGTGACAGCTCACAATGACAAAGGTGGTACACTTCAGTTACACATCATTGGAAGATGTGCATGCACGGACATGAAGAAGGGTGCATTATACTCGGATACTGGTGTGGTGAGGGTTGTGAACTATGAAGGTATTATGGGCTGTCATGTGGATATCCTGTACATACTCAATAGTTGTGTTACATATAAGGGAGTACTTACCCCCTTGGACGCATGCTGTTGAACATTCCACATACCATATATCCCAGGACACAGGCTACATAACAACTGGTCTGCTGATAGGGTATGGCGTCTACATGATCCTTGGTTTGTGCATTTGTTTGCTAATGAAACAAATCCCAGCATTTTTTTTTCATTTCATGTGTTGTCATGGCTGTGGCAGCAATCATTGATGTGTGTTGATACTGTGTGTATTATACCAGTATCACAGTTGGAGTCAACGATTGACCCCAATCTGTAGTCCTCCAGACAGTTGTTGGGACACAGGATTTTTATATCATTCTTTACATCTGTGATTTTAATCATGGACAGGAAAGAGCCTAGCAGACCACCCTGATGTACACACTTGATCACTGGACATGAGATATAAGTCACTTCACAAATTTCTACATATTTAAATGCCATGTATGTGATCCACTGTTCTACCCACTTGGTGATATAGGTGTTGATAGCCACATCTGCCATTGTGGAGTAAATACCTTGATGTGGACTCCTGTCAACTGCCTTGGCCTTTTCAAATTCCACAGGATGATGCTCTTTGAGGACATCTGACAGATGTAACAGATAAAGATGTAGCATCAAAAACTCACACATGTCTGCTGCACACAGCCAAGATATTACTAGTGTCCATTTAGAGAAGGTCCATGATGACATGTTGGTCTACCTCACAGATCAGGAGAGTCAGGATCTGTCTATACATACATGCATCAGGTGCTGTCCCCAGCCCTCTTAGATGGATGCATGTCAATGTACACCCTTGTATGGAACATAGTTCATCTGGAGGGTGTGCTGAATGTATATCACAGTGTATCAAGTAGGTGTATCTTCTGAGTCACACTATAGGTGATCTGTGATGTTGTCACATCCCATTGTTTCTGTGTGATAGTGCATTCTGCCTATCTTGATATGTCCTAGTGTTTGGACACAGTCCCCCTACTCAGGTGTTATTGACAAACTCTACCAGCTGGGGATAAACACTTATATCACATCACTAGATGATTAATCAATGTCATCACCAACAGACCACATACTGAGAAAATTGGTGAATCAATCTCTACCATTCCAGCTGTCACCGCTGGTATATCCCAAGGATCTATGCTGGGCCCCATACTGTTTGGAATCTATTTCTCAATAGCCCAGGCTACAAACTTGACCTGTAGCTTACCAAGTTTGTTGATTCATGCAAATTGTTTGCAGTCGTTGACTCCACCAATGGTGTGACTATAGTACAAGAGAGGTTAACACACACAAATGATAGGTGCCAAAGCCACATGGTCTATTAATAAATACAGAATTTGTCAGGATGTGTGCCTTATGCATAGTGGAATTTCCTCGTAAATACACCATTGACAACACTCCCCCTATAATAAAACCAGTGGTGTGAGGTTTGGGAATGTACTTAGATAGCAATCTGAACTTTGACCAAGTGTCCACAGTGGTGTGGAAAGGTTATGTCATGCACCTCAGAAGTCATTCCATTGTATCCAGATCTGAGGAGGATATAACAGCACTGTACTCAGATCTCATCTAAACACAATGTAGTGCTTCCTTTTGCATGTACCTCACCAGACATCTGCAGCAGCTGAACAGACCATGGGGGTTTCACACCAAGAAACTACAGATCCTACAAACTATGACATGACATTCATGGATATACTGAAAACCCTTTTCCTGACATTTGTATTGGAAAGGATGAGGTGACTTGTTCTTGGACTACATGACATATCTGACCCTGCAGTGATGTATATACACCAGAGTGTGTTGAGAGGAATATGGTAAAAGCAATGTTCCATATGCTGTTGTAAAATGCTCTCGCAACTGTCAAGCAAGTGCACAAACACACACTCACACACACCCAGTTGACTGCAGTGAGAATAGAAGCCTTGCCTCTCTATGTACATAGAGTACAGAACACAATACTTTACACAAGTGCCACGCCAAAAGCCTGACTTGGAGTGTCTCAAACAACACTTTATAGCTGATAACATCAGCCGTGTCTGCTGAAGAGAATATAACACTGTCCTACGTACTGTTGTAAAATTCTCTTTCTAATGTCAAGCAAGTGCACAAACACACACACACACACACACACACACACACACACACACACACACACACACACACACACACACACACACACACACTTGACTGCAGTGAGAATAGAACCTCTACATATCTAAGTACATAGACTACAGCACATAATACTTAACAGAAGTGCCATGGCACAAGTCTGGCTTGGAGTGTCGCAGACAACACTTCATAGCTGAAGATGTCAGCAGTGTCTGCTGAGAAGAATATAACAGTGTCCCACATGCTGGTGTAAAATGCTCCGTGTAATATCAAGCAACAACTTACACACACACACACACACACACACACACACACACACACACACACACACACACACACACACACACATAAACACAGTTGACTGCAGTCAGAACAGAAACCCTACCTAACTAAGTACACAGACTACAGAACTCAGCACTTTACACAAGTGCCACAGTACAAATCTGACTTTTATATGACTACAGATTAACTTACAGTGGATGAAATAAGCAGGGCATGTGGAGAGAAGATGTTGGGAGGCCTGCATGAAATAGATTTCTATGCATGTGCAAGTATCAAAATACTGTCAGTTCATGAGACTGGAGCAGGAACTGTAGGATAGACACTTCTGCTCTTCTGGCTAGACACACAGAGGTGACTGCAATGAGAACAGAATCCATACCTATTAAAGTACACATACTACAGAGCTCAGTACTCTACACAAGCACCACAGCACAATGCTGACATTTACATAGCTGCAGGTTAACTTATAGTGAATGACACCAGCAATGCATTTTTATGAGAAGAAGTTGGGAGGCCTGCATAAAATGGATGTGTAGGCATGTACAAGCATCAAAATAAGTCATTCTATGGGACTGGAGCAGTAACTGTAAGATACACACTATTGCTCTTTTGGCTAGACAAAGACACACACACACACACACACACACACACACACACACACACACATGCCCAGTTGACTGCATGGTTGTGCTTGAAAAAGGTCATTGAGGATTGCTGATTCACACACAGTGGGAGCCTATTACAGAGGAGTGTGAGTTGTTGGGGGAAATATCTGTCTCCGCAGAATGTTTGATTTATGTGTTCGTGTCACAGGCTAGGTTGAGAACCCTGGACCAAGTTAGTATTGTCCCATTTGATTTGCAGATTTGTAGCATTTCCAGTAGGGCAGGGTCTGAGACTGCTCTATAGGGCAGGCATAGGTTACCTGTCAGCAGCCTGCATGATACTGAGTACACTGACAGGTCTTTCAGTTTTTCCATGTATGTCATTTTTGGAGCCCCTGGAGTCTCCCATGCACAATCCTGTGTTTCTCCAGTTGCTGCAGGTGTCTAGTGAGGAACAGACAGAAGGGAACATTGTACTCAAGTAGTGGTCTGATAAGGGTAGAGTACAGCAGAGGTATGATGATGCTGGTCTTGAATGTAATGTCAATATGTATGATGTGCATGATGCAGAATGCTGGCTAGGCTTACATAGGCCCTTGGGCTGATAGCCTAGTACCTACCTATGAACCTATGAACCACTATGGACATATAATGATGAAAATGTAGATTGCTACAAACATGTGTTCCCAAGTCTCACAACACTCTGTTTGAGCTTAGAGGGGTGCTACATATATCATAATTAGCAGGAGTACTTCATTGCCAAAGGGGACAATAAAGCATTGTATGCTTTAAGGATCAGTCCTTGAGTTTGGCACCAATCATATGTGTGTTACAGCTTCTTCCATAATATGTTACCATCACTGGAGACTCTGTATTAGTGCGTCCACTTACCAGTCATCTGCAGACTTGGTTAACCACAGACCATCTACCATTGTATGCACTTCAGAGAAGTAGTTCACAAACAGCTGAGTGCCCAGTACAAATCCTTGTGGTATTATAATGGTAATTGGCTACTGTTGGAGGTACAGTCCCCAACTTTGAGAGTGCATGTTATGTCAATGAGTCAGTTGCCTATCCATGTACTACTGTAGGACTTAATTCCCACATGGGAGATCTTCACTATGACACATGAATGGGGGATAGTGTCAAAGACTTTGGACAAGTCAACATAGGTGGTATGTCCTGTTATCCCTCACCCAGGTCTGTGGGGTCAGTACCCAAGAAGTCAATAAGGTTCAATACGCAAGATCTACCCTTGACTAAAACAAAGTGGGAAGGGTCAAGTGTGTTAAAGGTTACCTATGTCCCTGTGGATATGTTACATACTGAGTCCTTCCCTAGCCTTGCAGATAAGTGTTTTTAGGCATATTAGTCAATAGTTGCAGTTCTGCATGTTAGCAGATTGATGTGCATTGCATAGCACAGAGCCTTTGATATTACATTTTGTATTGTGGTTGAAATGTGTGGAAAAAGTGCCGAGAGACCAGCCCATAAAGTGAAATCCTGAAAAGAGCGAAACCTCAGAAGCACGAAATTTGAAACCTTGCATACTGGAGGTTTTGAATTAGCACTTCTGGTCTTTCGCTGTGGTTATGGATTCAGGTAAGTGTTGATGTGTTAAGGGTTTTGGGTAGGTGGTGTGTGTTAGTATGTTTTGTTGCTGTGATGTGTGTGTGCGAGGAGAATGTAGCTTGTGTGGTGGTGTTTTATGTGTTTTTGCATGTAGTACGACCTCAGTTAGAATATTTAAGTAGGGGTGTGTGGGGGGCACAGCCCCCCACATGGGAGGTGCAGGGGTGCTTGCCTCCCTGCTTTTATGTAGTACAGAGCTTGTGTGTGTGTGTGTGTGTGTGTGTGTGTGTGTGTGTGTGTGTGTGTGTGTGTGTGCATGTGTGCATGTGTGTGTATGTGTGTGTGTATGTGTGTGTGTGTGTGTGTGTGTGTGTGTGTGGGGAGGAAGGTGTGTGTTTGTGGACAGCAGAAGTGCTCATTCAAAATCTCTGGTATGCAGGATTTTGAATTTCGCACTTCTGAGTTTTCGTTCTTGTTAGGTTTCGACTTTATAGCCGCGACATACTGAATTTTGATATTTCAGTATTTTGAGGATATAAAGTGAATCCAGGTTTCCATAGTGCGGCGAGCAGCGCATTTGTGTGATGGTTAGCAAAGTGCATACACATGAGTGATGCACATATTTGTGTATAGGTAAGCATAGCACAAATGAGAGCGACATTGCTAAAGCCTGACAATTAGTATTGCATCTACGTAATACACCTGCTGCTTAACTAACTCTGTGGCAGCGTTGTGTTAATGCATTGATACATTCCTTTTTTTGGCCTAGATAGTTCTGGGTTCGAATACAGGTGTCTCTAATACTTTAAAATACTTTTCATTACAGAGTGATAATGCAATGACATAAATTGTTTATACAAGATGTGTTGCTGTGTGTTGGCATAGTGCAGTGGGGTTAAGCGGTATTACATGGAGGTAACCACAGCATTTTGCCACTGCTCATTGTCGCTGCACATTGGTGCATAATACGCACCTCCTAGCAAACATGGAGCCCAAAATGTGAAGGGATACATTACTTTTTCTGCTACTTATGTGTCTTGTGTATCATTCTATTTTTTGACCAAATTAAAGGTGGTAAAATGAGGTTGATAGGAAAGTGGTGAAATAGGGAGCAAGCAGAGGGAAGAACAAAGTCTGACAGTTAGAATTGAGTCTCTGGAATACATCTTCTACATAACTGACTCTGTGGCAGCATGTTTTACATTCCTTTTTGGGGGCATATGGTACTGGGTTCCAATATAGCTGTATGTGATAGTTTTAACTACTTTCGCACCACCGCTCAATAATGCATTAAAGAAAATAAATGGGGAAGATAGGACAGTGACAAAATGGGGAGCAAGCAGGGGGAAGAACAAAGGGAAAGCAGGGCAGGAATGTGCAGGAGAGAGGTAGGAAAGAATCATAGCTATCCATTTTGTAACAGTGTAAAGTGAATACTGTAATGTTTACAGTGCAGTACTCAAACGTCTCTTTCTGTGCAAAGATCAATGCAATGTGTTAACTCATGCAAGTAAGTGTTCACTTTGAAAAGTGTTAAAAAGTATTTCTAGTTATGTGCAATATTAGTCTGTTTACCTGCATGTCTGTGATGAAATAGCTAGGTGTTATATGTGTAAATGTCTGTGAAAATAGCCTATATGTTGTCTGTACATTGAATCCAGAAACATGGAATTTCTTTCAGTTTTTGCACTTGTGTGATTTCTGAATGACAATAAAGTTTACTTTAAGTTTGACTTTTTTTACTTTGAACATATCTGCAAAATATTAAATGAATTTGGACTGTCACCTCCAGAGAGAGGGGTGACCAGAACACAATCATGTTGTATAGCCAATTGGACTGAATCAAGTGTGTCAAGAAGATGTGTGCAAAATAGAGAGCTATGTATGGGACGATTTTTTTTTGGGGGACAGGTGCGCATTTTTTTTTGTTTTTGAGAGAGAGAGGAATGTTGGGGAAGGACATAGGAATGTCTCAGTGAGGTAAGTTGGGTAGATGAGGAAGCAATTGCAGATAGACAAGACAAACAAGGCAAGTTTGGGGGACATCATGATTGGGGTGAGGGTGGGGGCATCGCAAATCCATGGTCATCAAGCTATGTGACAGTGAGAATCGAGTTCTCGCCCACTGGACTGCCATCACTGTCTCCTCACTCCATCACTGGCTGGAGTGCCTGATGTCTGTGCCTCTCCTCATTAGTATCAATTTATACACCCACTCGTATGCTTTGCAGCTCTGACCTACTACTTCTTAACCCTTACAAACCAAACAAAAGCAGAGGTAAACTACTTTACAAAAACACGGTCTCCCAGGCTTGGAACAAACTCCCCCAAAACATTTGTAATATCAAAAACTTAGATCTTTTCAAAAAATAACTGAAATCCTACCTTGCCACCCAAATCTACTGCCCCTGCCAAGATCCTGCTTAACATTCTCTACCCTCTTTTTTAAACCTTAGTGACATTGCATCTTGATCAAACAGCCTTCAATGACTGCTACTTGTGCACTATTTTTAATGTGTTTCTAATTATTTGTTGTATGTACTTCTCAATCATTTGTTTATCTTTATAAAAACTACTACTTCTTACAATGTATTTATATGTGTTCTCCAACCATTGTACCTTAGCTGCACAGCTCTAGCATTTACAAGGTAAGTCCCAAACCTGGAGTGTTTTGTTTAATAATATGACTGTCTGGCATATCCTTGTATTTCATTACTGGTCCAGTAAGCTAGTAAAAGGTGGGAGATCCGTACGGAACTTACCTTAACATGTGAGCAGCAGAGACTTATTTGACTTATATGTGTCCATTAGTAAACAGTAGGCCTCAGGCATCAAAGATTCACACAATCATACCTCTCAAAAGTACTGATGATCACTGCATGCCTTCAGTTTAGTACAATATGTTTGTACTGGAAAATGATTAAAGACGGATGTTATAAGGTAATGATACACATTGAAGTTTCTGACTTTACAACCTTCACAGGATCTTTCACTAAAAAGTTGTGAAATTTTGATGCTATCAACTGTCTAGCTTTCCAAGGCCAATATAAGTGAAAGGTACAATTACAAGTTCAACACCACAAATTCAGATAAAGTAGGCACTAAGGTAGCTATGCACACAGCGCATCAGATGCAAAGCATCTGTATCTATGAATCAAAAAGATAGAAAACAGGGACATGGCACAGTTATCATCACTTGCACAGGGTGCTGTGTTGGTGGGCAGGAAGCCTAGGTTGACACAAAAGATCAGTGAGTGTGCATGAGTAAGAAAAAGAAGAAAGCAGACATGTAGATAAACCAACAAATGGCCAGTGAGACAAAATGAGTAAATGTTGTGTGTGTGTCTGTAGGGGTCCTCCAGGTGAAATTGATGTGAGAGTGTCTGCATGAACACAGCCAAGCTCGGTACTGGATCTACATCTTGGTATGTCAGACAGGTGTGAGCCATGCATGGTAGAGGTTGCAATTCATCCTTGTCATCCCTGACCACGAGAACTGGCTCTGCCAGAAGTTCCACTGGCACATCTAAGTCCAGGGTCAGATTCTGCTAATTGAACATAACTGATGTCTGCTGGATGAGTTCCCTTTATGGGGATGGCCAAGATCATGACCTTATGGCCTGCCATGTCTAGGTGTGGACAGCACACTCACTGACAGAGTAGTGGAAGTACTGCCACTAAGAGAATGTGATCGGGCATGACCACATTGACTGACAGTAGATGATGTGACTGACCAATGCCCACAAGGATGCAGTTCCCCTTAAAGCAGACATTCCATCACAGACACTGCTCATTCCATGACAGACATCCCTCGGTCCATCATAGATACCCCTTGTTCCAAAGTGTCATTCATCCAATCCAGTGAATCGGCAACATGGCGGAGGGGGTCACGCATGCCAGACTTTACTTCTTCCATAACCCTGAGCATTTGTCTGGAGAACGTATGGGATCATGTCTGCACCTAGATGATGGCCCTAAACATAAGCTGAACAGCATAAGAAGAGACACCTGCAACAGGTGGAGTAGGGACAGCAGGCCCCCCTCTGAGCACCCCATCAATCCTCCTGCATGGCACCTTGCCCACACTTTGGCTATGGCCAGACTCAACAGGCACAGAAGCCACAGTAGCCACACTTCCCTGATCAAAGTCCCGCTCTCCACCAGTCCAATATCTCTGAGCTCACTGGACTGGGAAATGCAGGGGATGGCTGTATGTTAATCTCCAAGTCCGATTCAACCTCTGCACCCCTCGACTGTGCCTCAGTTTGGCCACCATCATCATCAGAGTTTGCTGATACACTGAGATCAGGTGGCACAGGGCTCACAATCCCACTGTCATGATCACCTGTGATAAAAAGCAAGGAACACAGGAATAAATTAATACCTGTACTACTATAGTGCAATATATGCTAACACGCTAGCAGTGCTGCCACTTTTATGGATAGTATAGCAATACACACAACAGGCCTGAGAGCAACATCACACACTACAATATTTCTTTAAATTGCTTAGCAGTACTGGCATTAAAGTGTTTGCCTTACCATCTGTAGATGAGATACTCATCTGTAGTGCAGATGGTCCTGGAAGAAGTTAAGAAAGAGGTAATGGCAACATCATCACAATTAGCAATAACACAGGGGATAATACATTTACCTCTTTATATGTACATTAACTATAATTTCAACAAGAGCATGGCTGACAACTCTAACCTAAGCTTATAACTGTAGCAATCTTCAACCCCCCCCACAAAAAAAAGACATGTGACACAAAATTAACATACTGATTTGAAGTGTTTTTCTATATAACAGTATTCAACTGTTGAGATACCAAAGCCTACCTGTAAGACCCTTCTGGGATGTGCTTGCTGTCCAGGAAACTGTTTCTCCAACATCCAGGACATGCTGCACTACACTCTCCTGGGAGTTGTCTGGATCTCTGATATTGGCCAGGAACACTTCATTGGGGGTTAGTGGTGGTTCCCTAATAGGTCATTGACTGGTAACCATCTGGTCATGGCTCACTGCAGCTGCTGTCCTACATGCAGATGTGATTATGTCAGTGGCCCTGTGGCACAACTGCCCATATGTCCTACCATGACCACCCATGGCACTGACATTATCTACTATCTGCCACCATATTTACATCCTATTTGCCATATTTCCCTGTTTTCTTTCCAGCAGAATAGTACCATGTTGCTTAAAGCAATCCAGAATCACCAGGTTCTAGGCATTGGTGAGGGGGGTCTCCATGGCCTGACATGCCTGGGTGACATACTCATAGGTGTCCTAAAAAACAACAGAGGGATGATACACATAAGTATCACATAACTACAAAATAACTGTTTCCAGATGAAACAGAAAAGGCAGCCAGTCAGTATTATCCACTGGAGAAACATTAAACAGTCCAGAGATGTGAAATACTAACAACAGGCAGGATGCAAAACAAGCAGAGTAACAACAGCAACATATCCTAGTTTGTGCCATAACAGTAACTCACTTTTACACCCCCCCCAAAGAACAGTCCACCTTGTTTGTGCCATAATAGTAACTCAGCTTTGCTCCCCACAAAACAACAGTCCATCCTTGTCCTTGCTTATGCTATAACAGCAAATCACCTTTGCTCCCCCCAAAAGATAGTCCATCCATGTTTGTGCCATAACAGTAACAACAGGCAAATAACTAATTTTGCTAACAAACCATCTTTGAAATGCTAAATGTGCTATCAAAGGACTTGTCCCCCAAATATTTGTACATATTTATCACACAGCATTCCATTTTCATGTATTGGCAATCATGTATACCTCTGGAATGGCTTGATAAACATGCCCTTGCTGTCAGTATACTTCTAAATAATCCATACAGATAAAAGTGCAAAAGCCTTTGCTTTATATTTTTCTTAAATACATTCCAGCATGTGCAGTATGTAGGTGACAAAAAGGAAGCATATATTCTGAAGTTCAGTACTCCTCTCTACAGATATAGACTGAAGAAAAAAATATTTTTTTAAGTCTTTCAAATATATACAACTGCCCTCACCATCAGTTTGCCTACCTACACAGTTGCTTTTTTATATGGCATAGATTCAGGGACGTTAGCATGGTGAAGATGCAAATGAGGTGTGAACTCATTAGAATTGCTGAATCCCAAAAAATTAGATCAGTGTAGGAGATATAAACATAAGGCAGGCACTCCCTCAGTGTTTATTATTAATGGATTGCAACTGTGAATGATTAGTGCTTGGGAGAAGGAAAATACAACAGCACTGCAGGCTGCCTTACTTCCTCTGGGTATGTCAGGGTAAATATACAAAGTGTTAGATATAAGGCTAGAAATGTAAGTAAGCAGCACACAAGTCACAGGTTTTGCTCATTAACATCCAACCTGCCCTTCATTTTTGGCAACTGTATATGATATTATTTCCACTTAATAACCTCACATATTTTAAGGCCAGTGATATAGAATGGTTTACATACTGCATGTCTCAGATTACTACTCAGATATATGAAGAATGGCTAACAAACACAGAAATGTAAGGCATAGCTGTATATTTGCAAGCAATAAACATGACAGGTGCTAACTGAGGTTTCTTTTTTGGGGATAAACTCTTGGCTGGGCTTGAAAGGGCCCCAGGGCCATTAGGCTATTAACATCCTATGATCCTATGACAGGTTGTGTGATCACTAGGTGCACTACATCCAAAATTAATCCATGTACAAGTATACTTTTATGGTTTGTTATTAGTGTAGATGCTGTTGCAGTTGGTTGTGTGCATATTGATTGAAGTTCTTTGCTGTAAATCTGTTTGTGAGGCAAAGAGGGATAAGGCACCCTTCCTGTGTTCTAAAGGTGCATTGGAGTAAGAGTTCTAATTCAGACCTATGTAGAAATATCTCATGTGCACAAACATTTCCTACTGTGTATGTTATAGATTGCTTTTCTGCATTTCAAATATTTCTCCCTTTTTTTACTTTTTTAGTTTTCTTGGGGGGGGCACTGTTTGCATAATGCACTGCTTTGCCCAAACATGGGAACAGGAGAAAAAAATTAATGTCAGGTTTAGGTGTGCTTATCTTGTTTGTGTGAAGCATGGCAGTGTGCAAACTGGACAACAGGCCTGACAGAACCCAGGGAGTCAAAAACAGAAACCGAATGCATTCAATTAATAGTATTAGGCATCTCGCAAACCCACTAAGTGACATTGAGAGGTGGTTAACAGTGAGACCTTAAGAATAATTAGTAAAATAGGGAATGTCAGCAGGTGTAAGTGTAGAGCTGCTTTACAGATGGTCTTGGGGTCTAGTACTGGGTGTGCAACCTTTGTTTTACTGTTGTGACTTTGCAGTTTATAGCAATGAAATCTAATATAGACAAGTGTTTTCTCAACCTTCTTGTGACAACACGTGTAAGTGCAGGATTGCCATTACACATGGTCCTGGGTTTGAATACAGGATAGTCCATACACTTTTATAGTTGTTCCACTTTCCATTATAGTCAGTCTCACTTATAACAGCTGACATAGTGGAGCTGATATTAATTATATGTATGAGGGCTGAGACAGTACTATTGTGTCAGTTATTTATGTATATATCTATGCATTATCATATTTATTATCACATGTATGACTGTGGGTATACCGAGTACTTCATTCCTGTAAGTAGATTTCTGCTATCTGGACTGGCATGGCCTTCACATTTGCCTAAAACATACACAACTGCCTGTACATCCAATAACTTTGAAATTGCAGCTGGAATTATGTAATACCTTACTGATTGCTACTGTTGCATTCCAATTACTGTCACACAAATGCAGTGCTTGGAAGTGCGCATTGCTGAGCACTGTGTTTGTGTGATGGTTAGAGTACACAACAGTTTCAGTGTCCACATGCCTAGTAAATGCAATGACTGGAATTGGTGGGAAAACATCAGTCTTCATTAGTCTAGATCTGTGGCAGACATGGCAGGTGTTTGTGGGGAATGTATCAAGTTTATGGCAGAGAGATGGGGTGTCCAGGAGTACAAGATTTTTATTGGATTCCTAGTTAAGAACCACAGTGCCAGGCTTCTGCAGGGGGACTATTCTGGCTCCCAGTATCAGTCGGAAGCTTGGGATAGTTTAGTCCAGGCTGTAACCAGTGCCACCGGTATCCTCCACACTGGTGACCAATGTAAGAATTCCTACAATGATCTCTGGAGGAGGAAGAGGGATACTCTTGACCATTGGACCAGGGACTTTAGGACTGCGGACATCCCACACCTGTGTAAGTATCAACTACAGAGAGCACTGTAAGGCTTAAAAGCTGAATATAGGCAAGATTGGTATTCATAATGGTATTCTGTTTTGTTCTGTTTTTTTCCACAGCTGCATATGATCATAAGGAAAATGCCCAAACTCATGGGGCTAGATTGGCAAGGAATTTCTGGACAGCAAGCACGTCCCAGAAGGGTCTTACAGGTAGGCTTTGGTATCTCAACAGTTGAATACTGTTGTATAGAAAAACACTTCAAATCAGTATGTTAATTTTGTGTCACATGTCTTTTTTTGGGGGGGGGGGTTGAAGATTGCTACAGTTATAAGCAGCTTAGGTTAGAGTTGTCAGCCATGCTCTTGTTGAAATTATAGTTAATGTACATATAAATAGGTAAATGTATTATCCCCTGTGTTATTGCTAATTGTGATGATGTTGCCATTACCTCTTTCTTAACTTCTTCTAGGACCGTCTGCACTACAGATGAGTATCTCATCTGCAGATGGTAAGGCAAACACTTTAATGCCAGTACTGCTAAGCAATTTAAAGAAATATTGTAGTGTGTGATGTTGATCTCAGGCCTGTTGTGTGTATTGCTATACTATCCATAATAGTGGCAGCACTGCTAGTGTGTTAGCATATATTGAACTATAGTAGTACAGGTATTAATTTATTCCTGTGTTCCTTGCTTTTTATCACAGGTGATCATGACTGTGGGAGTGTGAGCCCTGTGCCACCTGATCTCAGTGTATCAGCAAACTCTGATGATGATGGTGGCCAAACTGAGGCACAGTCGAGGAGTGCAGAGGTTGAATCGGACTTGGAGATTAACATACAGCCATCCCCTGCATTTCCCAATCCAGTGAGCTCAGAGATATTGGACTGGTGGAGAGCGGGACTTTGATCAGGGAAGTGTGGCTACTGTGGCTTCAGTGCCTGTTGAGTCTGGCCATAGCCAAAGTGTGGGCAAGGTGCCATGCAGGAGGATTGATGGGGTGCTCAGAGGGGGGCCTGCTGTCCCCCCTCCACCTGTTGCAGGTGTCTCTTCTTATGCTGCTCAGCTTATGTTTAGGGCCATCATCTAGGCGCAGACATGATCCCATAACTTCTCCAGACAAATGCTCAGGGTTATGGAAGAAGTAAAGTCTGGCATGTGTGACCACCTCCGCCATGTTGCTGATTCACTGGATTGGATGAATGACACTTTGGAACAAGGGGTGTCTGTGATGGACCGAGGGATGTCTGTCATGGAATGAGCAGTGTCTGTGATGGAATGTCTGCTTTAAGGGGAACTGCATCCTCGTGGGCATTGGTCAATCACATAATCTACTGTCAGTCAATGTGGTCATGCCTGATCACATTCTCTTAGTGGCAGTACTTCCACTGCTCTGTCAGTGAGTGTGCTGTCCACACCTAGACATGGCAGGCCATAAGGTCATGATCTTGGCCATCCCCATAAAGGGAACTCATCCAGCAGACATCAGTCATGTTCAAGTAGCAGAATCTGACTCTGGACTTGGATGTACCAGTGGAACTTCTGGCAGAGCCAGTTCTCGTGGTCAGGGATGACAAGGATGAACTGCCACCTCTACCATGCATGGCACACACCTGCCTGACATACCAAGATGTAGATCCAGTACCGAGCTTGTCTGTGTTCATGCAGACACTCTCACATCAATTTCACCTGGAGGACCCCTACAGACACACACACAACATTTACTCATTTTGTCTCACTGGCCATTTGTTGGTTTATCTACATGTCTGCTTTTTTCTTTTTCTTACTCATGCACACTCACTGATCTTTTGTGTCAACCTAGGCTTCCTGCCCCCCAACACAGCACCCTGTGCAAGTGATGATAACTGTGCCATGTCCCTGTTTTCTATCTTTTTGATTCATAGATACAAATGCTTTGCATCTGATGCTCTGTGTGCATAGCTACCTTAGTGCCTACTTTATCTGAATTTGTGGTGTTGAACTTGTAATTGTACCTTTCACTTATATTGGCCTTGGAAAGCTAGACAGTTGATAGCATCAAAATTTCACAATTTTTTAGTGAAAGATCCTGTGAAGGTTGTAAAGTCAGAAACTTCAATGTGTATCATTACCTTCTAACGTCCATCTTTAATCATTTTCCAGTACAAACATATTGTACTAAACTGAAGGCATGCAGTGATCATCAGTACTTTTGAGAGGTATGATTGTGTGAATCTTTGATGCCTGAGGCCTACTGCTTACTAATGGACACATATAAGTCAAATAAGTCTCTGCTGCTCACATGTTAAGGTAAGTTCTGTACAGATCTCCCACCTTTTACTAGCTTACTGGACCAGTAATGAAATACAAGGATATGCCAGACAGTCATATTATTAAACAAAACACTCCAGGTTTGGGACTTACCTTGTAAATGCAGCAGCTGACCCAGTTTTAGTTCAGGGCTGACTCTGTCTGATGCATGGGGAGGTAAAGGTTGTATGAGTTGCCTGGCATCAATGTTACTATATGATGTGAGTTGGAGGAAGGTTTTAGGTCCCTAGGAGGTGAGTGAGTGTGCTATGCATTGTTTCTTAGACAATGCAAGGGCATACTGAGCATGTCTATGTCTACCTACACCCACAGCAGCTGGTGGTTCCCCTTGTCACTCCTCATCTGCCTGTTGCTGTGGTGACCTTGGCATTGGTGGTGGAATGTGTGCCCCTTCCCCTTGCTGATCCTGCTGAAGCTGTTGTCTCAGGATTATTTTGTGTAGCATGGCACATACTGTGAATACTTCTGCACATGTCTGTGGATTGTACTGCAGGGTTTCCCAAATGTAAGAAGGCATGGGAACTGTGACTTCAGCAGCCCAAAGACACACTCTGTGATATTTCTTGCTTGAGCATGTGCCTCATTATGGTGTTCTTCCATGGGTATGTGTGCATTTCTGATGGGTGTCATCAGCCACAGTTCCAGTGCATAGCCTGCATCCCCCAGTAAATGTTCCTGTGGGATGTCTTCCCTAGCAAACATCTGGTACAGTTGGGAGATGTGTCAGATATGTGAGTCATGGTAACTGCCAGGGTTGCCAGCACACACATTCAAGATTATTCCCTTGGCATTACACATGATTTGGCAGTAGATAGAATGGTAGCCCTTTCTGTTAATATACAGCCTACCCTGTTCCAAGGGGGGTGGTGGTTTAATTTCTACATGTGTGCAATCTATTGCACCCAGTACTTCAGGGTAGTGTGCTACATAGTAGAATTCCTGCATATTTCTGGTCCTGTCTTCAGAACTATGGGGAAATTATATGTGGCCACTGCATGTTGGAGCATAGCATTCAGGAATTGGTGAAGGACCCTGGATGCTGATGCCTGTGACACCCCTAGCATATCCTCTGTTTGTCTCTGAAAAGTACCTGTAGCTAAGATTCTAAGGGATGCACATACCTTTGTCTACACTGGAATGGGTTCTGCTTGGTTGGCTCTGGCTCTGAGTTGAGGACAGCATAGGTTGCAGAGTTCCTGTAGTGTGGCCCTGTTCACCCTGTAGTGCTCCACAATTTCCACATCATGTAGGTAGTGAAAAGTTAATGGGGTCGGAAAACTCTTCTCCTTCTTGGCCTAGGCCTATTAGCAGCAGCACTGGCTTCAGCCTGTAGCAAATACAAATGAATTAAAGCAGCGGCAGCCTCGGACATTCTGTCTGTGTAGACACCTTTCCATGACTGTATTCCAAAAGTTTTGGAATCTGCAGGAAAAAACAGCACAGAGTCTACAAGGATGCTTTATAGCTTTTTGAATAGCTAAACAGATGATTGCTGAATCTGAATTTCTTTGCTACCATGTGCGCATTGAGCAGCGTTGTGCACATGGTAGAAAATGACTGTGTAGGCATTATTGAATCCCCATGCTGCACTTCCTGTGAATATATCTACACTGGCAAAACTAGTATGGTAATGTATTGAATGACCTTTGTAAATAGTCTAATGATTGTGCAGGTTTTAGAAGGGTTTTATTTTATGTTTTAGACTCTGTATCTGACAATGTCAGAAGTAGTAGCAAGGAAGGTTTTCAGGACTACCTAGAATATGTGTGGCAATTAAAACTACATGCTTGCAAGTTTAAGCATTTGAACAATGCTGCAAATTTTGCATGTTACCTTAAAAAGTAAAAAAAATGTTTGCTCCCATGATTTGATCATGTGGAACTCTGTGTATTTCAACTTTCTGCACCTAGAGTTTTTTTACCTGATGCGGTCTCCAGTCTGATGGTTTGTGACTGTTATTTGAGAGATGAACGTGCATATCTGTCTTATTTTATT